>NC_049229.1:18855483-19167983 GCF_011100685.1 Canis lupus familiaris | reverse complement strand
TACCTTTATATAATGGTAAATATCCATGTACTTGTATTTGATATCTTAGTTTGTTCCAAATATATAACAGGTCACCAACATAGAGTTTTAATTACAGAGACTTTGTAGTATGTTATCCCAGTTCTCAATTTTTAATTTTATTTTAAATATTTCACAGTTATCATTGAATGTTTATATTTTTCATATGAGCTTTAGAATAAAATGTGTAGAATAAGAATATTCTTATTTATTCTTATTCTTATTTAGAATAAATGTGTCTACCTCCAGAAAAAAATAGTTGGTATTTATGTTGGTAGTATTGTTGTCATCATTGTTATTTTAACACTACTGAACCAAATTTATCTGGATTAAGTTTGATTACTTTATGACTGGAGTAATCAAATTTAGGATATAAATAACTTACAGTCTTACAGTAATTTAGTGTGATAACATAATTCATAATATTTTCAGATCTTCGTAATGGAACCCATTTCTCCCCCCCACCATATTATTTTGGGAGACTAAGTTTGTTTACAAATCAAGACCTTTTCAAGACACAAGAAATATATTTTTATTCTAGTTAGTAAAACATTGAAGAAGCTTATTTACTTATGCAGACTTAATAATTTTTAATTTTCTTAAATATGAATAATACTATGCCTTAAGAAATTTGAGGGGTATGATTTCTGATATAAAAAGACTTCAGGGAATACAAAATATTTCAAAAATTACTACTCTAAATTCTTCAAACACTATGTCTTCCCAATTTATTAATGAAATGATACAGTATTGAAATGATTTCATTTAAAAAAAAAGAAATGATTTCATTTTCAATAATGCTTCACAAAATGTGAATGTATTTGCCCTTCTTAGGTGATCATTCAAACTACCAGGCACAACTGCTCACAGATGCATGATCAAGCGGGAATCTGACTCCATTTCCAATGTTTACCTGGTGACAACTTTTAAACATCATCCCTTCCTCATCCCCTGTGTCCACATCTGGATGAGCTAATAAGAAAGCCTGGTGCTTTCTCCTATAGCACTTGCAGGAAACTGAAACCACCAAAGCCCCCACCTCACCCGTACCACACCCTTAACCACAGTAAAAATATCTGAGTCAGTCTCTTTTCCTAGTATTCTCCAAACACTTCAGACCTCCTTTGAGAGCCCTGCCCTGTGCCACTACTCTCTCTCTTTTTTTTTTAAAGATTTTATTTACTCTTTTAGGAAATGAGAGACAGAGACAGAGACAGAGACAGAGACAGAGGAAGAAGAAAGCATGAGCAGAGGGAGAGGAAAAGGGCTAGAGAGACTATCAAGCAGGCTCATGCCCAATGTGGAGACTCAGAGCTTAATCTCAAGACCCTGAGATCATGACCTGAGCAGAGCTGAAATCAAGAGTTGGATGCTTAACTGAGTCACCCAGGCACCCCCCTGTGTCACTACTCTTGACATGTCAATCAAATTTTAGTGAAAGTACTCCCTGCTTTTTCAGGGTTACCATAATGATTTGACATCTGCAGGAACTACTTGATTAAGAAAGACAACACAACAGCTGTATAGTTGGTAAATAACCAGAATATTAGTCAGCTTTCTTCTTTAATTACCTCAGTCTCATATGATGTTTAAAAAGTAATTCACATACTACCTAATGTCATTTTTAATGTACAGTGGGGAGGTAAATAGATCCCAATAAAACAGACTAAGATTAAAAAGATATGTACAATTTAGAAAACATGAAGGAGTTATTTTCTACTCATTTTATTTTTTTCTACTCATTTTAAATAGATGGACTATTACATATATCTGCTTACCATAAACTATCCTAATTTATTTATTTAAATAACTAACATTAAATGCTTGAAAAGAAAATGCTAGAAATAAGATGCATCTAATAATCATTTCACTTACATAATGATTTTCTTCACAAACTGTTGTTTTTATCATCATAATTCAAAGTAAGTAATGATTATCTCTATGATATATATCTCTTGTTGCAAGAAAACTTACCAAATGTAGTGGCCTCCTTTTTTATGAAATTATTTCTTTTTGAGGTTATGGAATAGTAATGATAGGAACTAAGGTATAAGGTTCTTTTATAAAACTTTCAATATCTTTGGAAATAGCTGATATCTTTATGACATTTACATATTGGAATAATAATATCTCTTTGTATGTAAAAACCTGTAAATTGCTGCTCTCAGAATATTCTCAGAATTTAATGTAGATGGAATACGTCTTTATGTCTTAAAAATTTCTTCTCCTGGAAATGTCAGTTACAGCATGCATTGATTAATAAGGCTTAGACTAATATACAGTCCTAAAAGTAAGTATTTAGAATTCAAGTACTCTCAGGGGAAAGAATGTCCAACTTAAGTGCCTAATGCTTTAATGTTAATCATTTATAATTTTCAATTTGTTTTAAAAGATATAAATAAATTCTAGAGTATGAAGATTTTACTTGAACAAAATTCTGTAAAATCACAAGATACAACAAACTTTTTGACCACAGTAGAGAAAAAAATCTTTCTTTCCTTATTATTCTTCATCAATAAATATCAGAATTCTTACAGTCTCCAGTAGATAGACAGCCTCTAGTTCTGGTTAATTGCTTCACTCTCCAAGCACAAGTTATAGCAATTTGAACATAAGTATCCCTCACTGGGTTTCATCACAAAAAGGCAGAAAAAGAACTTTTCATAATAAAAAAAAAAGTGAAAACTTTTGAAGTTTTTTAACATGTTTACTGAGCATATAGTTAACATGTTAACTATAGGATAAATGTTTGTGCCCTTCTCAAATTCATAGGTTTAACAGATGAACATAGGGAAGAGGGAAAAAAAGAGGGGGAAGTCAACCTTAAGAGATTCTTAGAGGAAAAATTGAGTGTTACTGGAGGGAGGTGGGCAGGGTATGGGCTAAATGGGTGATGAGTATTAAACAGGATACCTGTGATGAGCACTGAGTATTGTATGTAAGTAATGGATCACTAAATTCTACCCTTGAAACTAGTAGTACACTCTATGTTAACTAACTAGAATTTAAATAATTTGGAAGAGAAAAAAATCCATATGTTTAAATCCTAATTCAAAATATGATAGTACCTGGAGGTGGACAATCTTGGGAAGAGATAAGGTCATGAGGCAGCAGTCTGCATGAATGGATTAATGCCTTTATAAAAGAGACCCCAGAGTGCCTGAGTGGCTCAGTCAGTTAAGTGACTGTCTTAGGCTCAGGTCATGATCTCAGGGTCCTAGGATAGAGCCCCGCATCAGGCTCCCTGCTCATCAGGGAGTCTGCTTCTCCCTCTGCCCCCGCCATCTGTGGTTCCTTTACTAGCTCTGCTCACTCTCTCAAAAATAAATTTAAAAATCTTAAAAAAAAAAAAAAAACTTTTAAAGATACCCCAGAGAGCCCCTTTCTTACCCTTCCACCGTGAGACACGGCTAGAAGACAGCCCTCCATGAACCAGGAAGTGGATTCTCACCAGACATTGACTCTGCCAGGGCCTTGATGTTGGAATTCTCAGCTTCTAGAACCGTTGAGAAAAGTTTCTGTTGTTTAAAAGCCACCTAGTCTATGGTGTTTTTGTTGTAGCAATCCAAACAGGCTAAGACAGTAATTGCTAATAGAAGCTAATAGAAGCAGGTGCTATTACAATACATATCTAAAATTGTGGAAGTGGGTAACAGCTAGAAACTGGAAGGGTTTTGAAGTGCATTCTAGGAAAAACATACATCACCATGAACAGGGAGAGTTAAGGGTGATTCTCTGAAGCTCAGAAAGAAAAAGAGAAATATAGATAGATATAAGCCTCAATCTTCTTAGAGAATACATATGTAATTGTGAATAGATGTTTGTAGAGCTTTCCTACAAAGGCCATTTTGATGAGATCTCAGATGGAAACAAGAAACATGTTATTTAATATTGGAGTAAAGAATGGTGTGTCTAGGTTGCTCAGTCAGTTAAGCATCTGCTTTTGGCTTGAGTAGTGGTCACAGGGTCATGGGATTGAGCCTCATGTTGTGGGGTTTCCTGTTCAGCAGGGAATATGTTTCTCCCCCTAACCCACCCCTGCTCATGCTCTCCTTTGATTTCCCTCTCAAATAAAATATTTTTTAAAAACTGGAGGAAAGATTAACTTCGTTATATATTGGAAAAGAACTTGGTTGAATTGTGTTCATATTCTGGTGTTTTGTGGATTATAGATCTTGAGAGCAATAAAATTGAATATGTAGTTGAGGAAATATTAAGCAAAGTGTTAAGGTGTGACTCGGCATCTCCTGACTGCTTACAGCAGGATGTGAGGAGAGAGAAATGACTTAAAGATGATGTTGTCAAGCAAAAAGGAAACAGAAGTTAAAGATTTGGAAAATTATCAGCCTATCTATATTGCAAAAAGATGAGGACACTAAGGATATGACCAAGCTACTGTTTGATAAGGAGATTAATATGAATCAGCCATCTCAACAGAAGTCAGAAGTTATTTTTCAAGAAGATGGAAGAAAAACCCCAAAGGGGTCATCAGGGCTGCACTCCTATCATAGGTCTAGAGTGCAAGAGTGTGAGAGATACAGTGGTTTCAAAGGAGAGCATCCTCAGGTGGGCCAGGGTACCCCTATCCAGTGCCCCATAGTTAGAACCCCTGCAGAGAGTTGTGACATGGCTGTGCCTAGCAGAGCTAAATAGGCATTGCTGCTTCCACCTAGATTTCAAAGGACAGAATTACTGCTGAAACTAGGGATTCCAGATACCAATCTAGACTTAGAGAGCTGTGGGCATGAGACCCCTGGCAATAGAGCCAAGAGATCCAAGCAGAAAGACACCATGGAAGCAGAGCCCAGCCAAGGAACCACTGCACGTCCCTCCCATTGAACTGAGATTGAGATTGCCACTCCAATGGATCTAGAAGTCAGATCTTTAAACCAAAGAGGACTATTCTCAAGCCTTAAGTCATAATGCTCTTGCCTTGGTAGGTTGTAGAATTACTTGGGACTTGTCACTCTTTTCTTTCCTACCTTTCCCTTTTGGAATGGGAATGTTTATCCTATGGTATCCCACTATTGTATTTTGGAAACATGTTTAGTTTCACAAAGAAATAAATCTTTGTTGTTAACAAGCTACCTAAGCTATGTTTTATTGTTGTTAATCAGCTGAAACAAAGGCAGTAGTATTAATTTATATGAGTCTAATATTCTACTTCCCCCTCTGGCTTTCTACTCCAGTCCAGAAAATGGAATCAATTATTTTTGTTTTTTTTGTTTATCAGATGCTTCTTTTTCTAGAGAGTTGACACAGAGACTATTTTCCGTTTCACAGATCACATACACACACACACACACACACACACACACATACACACAAACACAAATTCTTATGCTGGCTGTTCTCAGTAAAGTTGTAAAAGATAAGAGTATTTCACAAAAAGTTGGTTCATAGTTTCTAAATATTTATCCATTAAATTCCAGAATAAACATTTATTTGAGATATACATAGAAAATTGAACATGGTAGCTACTTAATAAGTTAGAATTAAGGAAATAGTTACAGAAAAGGAAGACAGTATATGATAGTAATGGACTAAAGAATGCACAAACATAATTTATCTTATTTTGGTTTTTCTATTGTAACCCTAAGGATACTGTAAGTCAGATCTGCAATATACATTTAATAATTCAACTTGGTGGGATCCCTGGGTGGCGCAGCGGTTTTAGCGCCTGTCTTTGGCCCAGGGCGCGATCCTGGAGACCTGGGATCAAATCCCACGTCGGGATCCCGGTGCATGGAGCCTGCTTCTCCCTCTGCCTATGTCTCTGCCTCTCTCTCTCTCTCTGTGTGTGACTATCATAAATAAATAAAAATTTTAAAAAAGGTAAAAAAAAATAATTCAACTTGGTGTAATTGTAATGAGAGTAGATTTTAAAAAGAAAATTAAAAAGACGATGAGTAAAACAGCTCAATTATCTTTTAAAATTATAATTGTGATAATTTCTTATATTCAAAATATTGTCCTTTCATCAAATATATTTTGACTCATCTTTAATAGACTTTATTTTTTAGGGAAGTCTTAGGGTTCACAAAAAATAATTTGGAGGTATTTTTAAGTAATCATATTTTTAAGTAATACCTGGGCTACTGATCAACCATTAAACTATTTGGTCATATGCATTCTATACTCCATATATAAACAGTTGTGCTATTATAAAACTCCATTACAAGCAACCTTTTGTTTGGTAATATTTTTCCATACCACTCTAATTTTATCAATTCGATGGACTATTGGACGACCATAGGAATGTGTTTTATATTATTCTGCAGTAATAGGATGCATCCTATCTAAAATTTGGTTTTATGTCCAGGTTATAATATTCTATACACAAAGATAATGTAATGGAAAGTATATTATTGCTTATACAAAAGACTCCAGGGATAACTGGCTGATTTGGGCCAAACTGAGGGAGTTTGTTGGGTTTTTATTGTAACTGGGAAATAGGACTGAAAAAAAGTTCCCTGAAGGCAGTGGGTTGAAATTTCCAGCCAAAAGATGAGGCACATGAGAGTCAGCCTGTTGTGTGGGATCAAAGGGGAAAGGAAGAGGCTTAGGCATGAGTCAGCAGTCATTAAACTGGAGTCGTGCTCTCTATTGTAACTCCTATAGCATTCCTTGTAATGCTTGATATCTTTCTTATAATACCAGGGCACAAAGTGCTGAAAAATAATTTTTAGTTAAAAGATAATTTAAATCTCCAGGGCTTGTGAGAAGACATAGTAATGACACATTCTGTCATCCAAATAGTGAGACCACCTAAAATATTTAGTTCAGACAAATCCCCTATCATCATTAAAATGCAGAAAAGGGTCCCTCCAACACACCTATAACTTCAAAGAATATCTTCACAAAGTATAAGGTGTAAGTTGAGTGAGGAGCATTTTAGTTACTCCCTGTGGGAGAAAAGCCCTAAGCTTCCATTAATACTTTTTGTTTGGGAGCACCATCTGGCTCTAAGGATAGACTGTGAAACATTCTTGGAAGGTGAATCTTTCTCCTACTTTTGCCATACCATGCTTCATCTCTTTATACAATCTGCAGGGTACAGAAACATCCCTCTTTATTTAAGAGCAGATGGTAGTGCAGTGTTAATGTTGGCATTTGTTAAGCAGTTGGTTAGAAAGATGGTCTCTTTCCTGACTAAATATGGAGTCAACAAATGAGTCTCAGAGGTGACTTGTATTAGTCTGCTAGGGCTGTCATTACCAAATACCACAGATTAAAGGACAAAAATTTATTTCCCAGTTCTGGGAGTTAGAAATCCAAGATCAAGATGTCAGCAGGGTTGATTTCTTCCCCTCCCCGGAGGCTTCTCTTTTTGGTTGGTTGATGGCCGTCTTCTCCCTGTGTCTTCACATGATTTTTCTTCTGTCCTTGTCTGTATCCAAATTTCTTCTTCTTATTTTCTCCCCTAAATATGTATTCCTTTATATTATTTTGTTTAGGTTTGCCAGGAGCTCATTTAATGGTCATAGTGGTAGAAGACATCACTATCTTCACTATACATCAGAAAGGATGTTTACAAATACCTTACCTTTAGTTATATTATAAACTTGAAAAATACTGTTTTATTTTCCTTAGCTGAATGTATATTGAAGATGATCAAATACATTGCCTGAATATATACACGTCTTCTAATTTCTTCACTCTGTTAGGTCAGTGGCATTAATTCAATATCTGAAGTTTTCTATCTTAAAGCATTTTTGTTTTCCTGTGATAAATCTTATTTGGACTTGATTAATCTGGATTGCCATATTAATATCCTAAAGTGCATTTAAAAATGTTTACGTCCATATTTTAAAAATCTTTATTTCTTGTTTAGATTCGGTGGCCAATTTAAGAGCACAGAATTATTTGAGAAACTATTAATCTTTTTCTCTGTATTAAGTATTTATACATACTTGCTTTTTCTTGGAGATTTTATAAGACTTGCCCAGATTACATTCTGGGATGGGTACCTTTAACAAGTAAATTTCTGATTACCAAGTTGATTTTTAACATGTTTACTTGGGACGCCTGGGTGGCTCAGTGGTTAAGCATCTGCCTTCAGCTCAGGGCGTGACCCTGGAGTCCTGGGATCGAGTCCCACATCAGGATCCCCGCAGGCAGCCTGCTTCTTCCTCTGCCTATGTCTCTGCCTCTTTCTGTGTCTCTCATGAATAAATTAATAAAATCTTTTAAAAATAATATATTTACTTGTCTGATCATACATTCTACCACTTTTATGGCAATGTTCTTAATTTTAAGTTTATGAAAAAAACATCCACTGTAAAATAATTTTAAAATTATCATTGTACAGGGATGCCTGGGTGCCTCAGTGATTGAGTGTCTGCCTTCGGCCCAGGGTGTGATCCTGGGGTCCCGCGATTGAGTCCTGCATCGGGCTCCCTGCATGGAGCCTGCTTCTCTCTCTGCCTGTGTCTCTGCCTCTCTCTCTGGGTCTCCACGAATAAATAAATAAATAATTGAAAAAATTATCAGTGTACAATTACATACACTTCTTATTTTCAAAACCTACTCTATACACTTTATATTGTTACCTTAAGGTTTGTATCTTTTTTCTTGGAGTCACCAGATATTTATCTATTGTTTTATTATTTTCCAAAACCATATCAATGCCATTGATCAGTATATTATTTCTTACTGCTTCACTTCTTTCTTTCTTAACTATGAACTGTGCTGTCCATTTTAGCTTTTTCTTCCTTTAAATCATTTGTTGGCTTTTTAAAATAGTTTTTAAATTAACATTTGCTAGTTTGTCTTCATAGAATTTTCTAATATAAAATTATATTTTCTCCTGAATGTCACTTAGTCAATCTACTTCAGGTTCTGATATATATGTACTACTTTTATCATAGCTCACCTTAAAGTTACTTCAATTTCAGTTTTGTATTAACCCTAGAGTTGTGAAGGATTATCTGTTAATTTTCCTACTGAGCATATTTTACTTCTAGATGTAACTTTTAAAAAATTACTAAAAATAATGCTTTGTAATCAGTACACATGGAGAAAATTTTGCTTTTTTTGGAAATTGTTGAGATTTTTTGTGGGCCAAATATATAGCATTTTTGGCAATTTTATAACATGTAGCAGCAACCCCTTTTTATAAATTTCATCTTATTATCATATTCTTTCCAGTATATGTGCACGTGTATATATGTATGTGTATATATATATATACACATATACATCCATATATATATATATACACATATATGTACACACACATACTTTTTTTGCTTTTGCTTTTTGAAGATTTTATTGCTTTTTTTGTAAGAAAAAATGCAAAATAATAAAAAGAAGCATTACATAATTGTGAAAGAAATATTTGTCATACTTGTTCAGCAAGCTACTAATTTTTTGTTTCATTTTTAAAAATTAGTCCAAAAATTCCTCTATTACATATTTTATGCATACAACACAGCAGAGATCAGAAAACATTACTGGAAATATTTTTAGAGACCTTACAATTGTAAAAGAATACCACAGATTTTAAAATATGAAAAAATTTTGAGAACACCAAAATAGTTTTCTTTTTTTTTATTTTTTTATTTTTTTTTATTTTATTTATTTTTTTTTAATTTATTTTTTATTGGTGTTCAATTTACTAACATACAGAATAACCCCCAGTGCCCGTCACCCATTCACTCCCACCCAAAATAGTTATTTTCTAAATAAAATTTACATTAGTCTCTTGTGGTAAATCACTTTTGAAAGTGAAGTTTTCTCTAAAATCTTCCCTATTATTTTCATACTGCAAATATTTTTAAAGAATGTGTGTCAATGAGACTTTTACCCTGGGGTTTGCAAATATAGGGGGAACAAGAGTCTTTCCCCTCATCCTCTGTATACATTTGGCTGCAGTCAGAATTTACATCTTAATCAGGCATCACCCCTAGGTAAACTTTTAAGAATTTATCATGTAAGTCTCTTCTAATGTAAGCAATATTTTATTTTTATCTCTCTTGCTTTTCCTGGGACTGAAGATGTACATGAAAATGTTTTCCTGGGTGGAGTGCTCTCTTATATTTGCCACAATAAAATGGGCACATAAAAACAAAACCAAAAACAAACTGCAAAAATAACAAAAACAAAAAATTAAAGCATTGCCTCATTAGATCCTCTTTTATTCCTAGTGTGATAATATGTAAACTAAGACTCACTCTTGTGCTTTTCTTTTTCCACTTCCTTCTTTTCCACTATTTCCTTCCCCACACACATCCAATAAGAGCTACTCATTTTGTTTGTTCAGTAGGACTGGCCTAACAATTGCTCTGGAAAGGGCAAATGCAGTGTTTTGCAGGGGTAGGTGACAGTCTGACTTTCAATCTGTTTTCTACTTTAGTTCTGCTGGTTGGCTCTATGAATCCATTCAATCTTTGATTAGTGGTAATTTCTCCATGTTTCTGAAAAATAGTTGATTGAGACCTGATTTCTCTAACATGACCACTTAGCATTATTTTGTATGAGTGTGTATTTCAGGGGAGAGATGGCCAACAGGAAAGTAGAGGGAGTAAACTGTGTCCCTCTACTAGTTGATAGTTTAATGTGACACAACAATTTTTTTTTATTTCTTACTTAATGGCATTGATGAGTCTAAGATAAGAGGTCACATAGAAAAAAAAATGAACCCCTGAGTTTAAGAATATGTGATTTCTCATCAGTAATAATGGAAAAGGTAAGAAATATTCCATTCTTAAGATACACTGAATTTAAACAAAACTTTTTTTTTTAAGATTTTATTTATTTATTCATGAGAGAAACAGAGAGAGAGGCAGAGACATAGGCAGAGGGAGAAGCCTGATGTGGGACTCCATCACAGGACCCTGGGGATCATGTCCTGGGCCAAAGGCAGATGCTCAACCACTGAACCACCCAGGTGCCCCAAACAAAACTTAAGATCCAATGGTAGGGCAAATCACAGTAAAATCAAACCTAAGTATAGTCGTAAGTTTTCACTTGGATCATCTCCAGAATGACCCATCATCATACAAAACATTTAGTGTGATGAACTATATTGTTTTCCTGTATGTATTACTTTCTTAAATAAAACTGGATTCTTTTAATAAAAAGCATATTGAGAATACATATTTGCGGGGATCCCTGGGTGGTTCAGTGGTTTGGTGCCTGCCTTTGGCCCAGGGTGTGATCCTGGAGTCCCCGGATAAAGTCCCACATTGGTCTCCCTCCATCGAGCCTGCTTCTCCTTCTGCCTGTGTCTCTGCCTCTCCCTCTTTCTCTGTGTGTTTCTCATGAATAAATAAAGTCTTTTTTTAAAAAAAGAATACACGTTTGAATACACAACTATATTCTCTGCTATAGTCTGCTCTTCTACTTACCCAAACATCTGTGCTCATTCTTCTTATTAAAAAAATATACTCAGCCAGTTCTCAATAAGGCAAACTTAGTTATCCAGTTCCTGCATTCTTTTCTATATCTCTGCACAATGTACTGCCCTCTCTCCTTCAGCAACATTTTTGGGATTCTGGAACTTATAAATTTTCTGGAAGGAACTGCCCCACTATTCTCCCTAAGCCCTGGTTCTCTCTCTCTCAGAGATTTTTTTCTTTTTTCTTTTTTAAGATTTTATTTATTTAATTATTTATGTATATTTTTTACTGGAGTTTGATTTGCCAAAATATAGTATGACACCTAGTGCTCATCCCATCAAGTGGCCCCCTCAGTGGCCATCACCCAGTCACCCTGGTCCGCTCCCCTTCTCCTTCCACTACCCCTTGTTCATTTCCCAGAGTTAGGAGTCTCTGAGAGGTTTTCTTTGTGTCTTTCCTTATGCAGTGGACTGTAGAAAATGTCTTCCTGTGCTAGGTCTTCCCAACTTTTTCTTGTGGCGCAGTTTTGGAGGAATATGGGTTGCTTTACTGAAAAACAATTACAAGGTTTAATCCATATTTCAATATGAAAACTTCCAGTCCTTTCTATGAGAATAGGTATCAGTGTATTTGTTATATTGAATGTAATAAACCCTTTTTCTAAAATAACCTGGGTCGGGGTAGCTGGGTTGCTCAGTAGTTGAGCATCTGCCCTCACCTCAGGTCATGATCCCAGGGTCCTAGGATAGAATCCTATATCAGGCTTTCCACAGGGAGCCTGCTTCCCCCTCTGCCTAGGCCTCTGCCTCTCTCTCAGTGTCTCTCATGAATAAATAAATAAAGTCATTTTAAAAAATAAAAAATGAAATAAAATAACCTCTCAATTATTTGCTCTGAGATTCTAGTGTTATGTGTTAGTGTATATTAAGTTGACTATGTGCCCAAGCCACTTGCTGGATTTGTGTGTGTGCATATTATGTACACAAAACATACACATGTATGTGTATCCTATTGTATATATATATTTGTGTGTATGTGTATAGAGATATTGATAGATTTGACATTAAAACTGTGGCAACATAAAACAATTTATCTTGATGTTTAACTCCAATTCAAATGCCTTTTTTTTCTTGTCTGACATTTAACAAGTCCCAGCACCATGCTCAGGGTCTATGTAATGAAAAGTTATTTAATCCTGACCAACAAACTAAAGCTAATTGTGTTTAGTTATCTTTTATTGCTAAAAAAATGAGAAGGGGGTGAATAAACTTAAAAGTAAAAACAAGTGATATATTGGGTAGTTCTAAAGTTCTGCAAAATATTTCATTCTAGAAGAAAAAATATTCTGAAAAGAATGGTGTATTTTGAACTGTGAAGAGTTTTGTCCAATCTAATTAAGAAACTGAAAGCAGAAAAGTGGAAAATGGAATTAATGGTGACTTACACAATAATTAAGGCCTTCTTTCTAATTTATGGAATGATGTATAATATTCATATGTGCCATCATCTCTGAATTACAGGGCTTTTTAAAAAAGATTTATTTTTATTTATTTATATTAGAAGAGAGAGTGCTCATGCAAGAGAGAGCTCAGGAGCAGGGAGAGGGGCAGGGAGGCAGGGACAGAGGGACAGGATCCCATGCAGACTCCATGCTGAGCATTGAGCCTGACCTGGGGCTTGATCTAGGTACCATGAAATCATGACTTAAGCTGAAATTAATGGTTGGATGCTTAACTGAGCACACTTAACACAACCCCCTGAATTATATGGTATTTTTTTTTAAATGTAAAATATTGTGACTTCTCCTTGAACATTTCACCTATCTAAAAAATGGATAGGTAAAAGGATGTATTATTCTTATATATTATTAAAAAGAGTAATGACCATCAACACTCACTCTAAGTAAGTTGGTGTGACTAATTTGGCTAGTTGTTCCACTACATTGGCTCTGCATTACTTACATGACTATCCTTCTCATAGCTTCCCTTCTGCCTGGGTTAGTCACATGACTATTGATGGCAAATGGAGTATTGATTGGCTAGATGTGACATGTGAATTCTGGTTTGTACTCTTAAATGGAAGATGCAGGTCTTTCTGCCACTTGAATCCCTTCTGGATGACTGAATATCAATCAGGTGATGAGCCATTCTAACCTTGTATTATAGAAAGAAGAACAAAAAGGACAAGAATTTTGTCCCTTACATATTCAACTTATTTAATATATATGTAGTTGAAATTAATTAAAATGTTGCATATTGTAAGTAATTCAATAAATTTTCCAAAATGCATTTATACTGATTTCCATCAAACTAAGTTAAAGAAAAAAACTGTATCTTTACCTATAATTTACAATATTCCACTTTATTTTTTTATTTAAATTCAATTTGCCAACATATAGGATAACACCCAGTGTTCATCACATCACGTGGCCCTCCTTAACAGCATTCTACTTTAAAGATGGATTTCTGTATTTTCAATTATTTTTTTTCTGCTGATATTGGTACTTCTTTGCTTTATACAATAATACTGTCATTCAATAGATTACAAATATGGAAAATAAATAAAATGCAAATAAAAGTATGCCTGTGGTTATGGAAGAAAAGTAAAATATTCATGAAACAATGGAAATGCTTTCGGTAAGATACTTAGTCTTCATACATATTTTAAAATCCTGTGAAAGCTTGGGAATAATTTCATTCAGAAATTTTTTTGATTTTGTTTTGAGTACTAATGTAGTCATCAGACAGAAGGGAAAACACCCAACTGAGTTTTAATCAAGGAAACAAGACAGGAAAAAAGTGGTATTTAAATAGTAGAAGTGATTCTAGAATCAAGCAATCAAGTGATGGAAAAGCAAGCAAGTTAAAGACATAAGCAGAAATAAAATTTGAAGCACATTTTAAATGGGCAATTTTGTTGTACAAATCCATTTACAAGACAATTTATTCTTTCAAGCATTTAAATCTGTTATTATATTTACATCCCTAGATATCATGTCTTTAAGAACACTTTGTAACCCATTGTTGCACCATTTTTTTACTAGTCTCAAGCTTCTCTTTTCTATTTTAGCACTCTTATTTACCTTATTAGTTAAATTTATAAATAAGGAAAGGGGAAAAAAAGAATTATTCTTATAAAAGTAATTTATATAGAGTTCCTAGAGGAAAAAAGAAAGGATATTTCCCATTGAACCATTTGATCTTAAATTCTAGATACTGTTTTAACCAAAGAATGATTACTATCAGGTCTTCCTTAGACCTCTACTTCACATTTGGAAAGTCTTTAATTGTTATATATTCAGTTGAGTAAGGGCATGTCTATTGATTTTATAAACCTTCATTATTCATTTTTTTCCTGCAATTTCTTCATTTCAGATGTATTCAAGGTTAATATAGGAAGATATATAACAGACTTTAATTTACAAGTAATAGTGTGCAAAATTTCAGAACATGGAAATGTCAAAGACCACAAATGAGAATCAGGTGGAAGGAGTTATTGCTTTGTATTATATTCTCACCTTTAAGTATGCATTATACTTATGCATAGTGGCATTTATATCTATACTAAACTAAAACACATTTTTCAATGAATATAAAACATTTTATATAATAACAAACGTGTAAGTTAATTGACTACATTCTTTTCTTTCTTGGTAATTTATAAAATCATGGTTATAATGAAAAGAAATTTGAATTAGATGAACTATATCCTGGATTTATTAATTATATTTGGCAGATATTCAATATCTGTGCTTATTTTGGATCTGCTTGATGTAAACATATCACTTATTTTAGGACTCTAGAAATGTATCTGTTTCATATAAAATATATATTCAATTTATAGAATGCAACTTTATTAATATGTCTATTGCCACATGTTGATTACATCATTCAAATTCTCTCTAATTATTTTTCTCTAGTAAATCAGTTGGATTCTGAAAATGATATTAATATTTCCACTCTTGCTCCCTCTTTTATTTTGCCTTTTATTTGCATTTGCCTGATATCTATTATCTGACATGTTTCAACATTTAGTTCTTTAAGAGTTTCTCTTTTATAATACATAATAAAGTTGATTTAACTCAAGTTTAAAATCTTTTTAAAAATGCAGATTTACATTTATTCCATATGATTTTACTCTTTTCATCTTAGTTCATTTTTAAAATTATGTTTTTACTTTGTTACATTCTTTTTTACCATCCTCACTTTTACTCCAGTTACTTTGAAAGATCCTTTAAACCTTTCCATTTGTCAAGTGTTTTTTCTTAAACATTCCCAATGTCAATAATCAATTTATATGTTTTCACCATATGTAAATATATCAACTCTGTCCTACAACCAAATCCTCCATGTTTCCATGCTTCCTTTTCCCAGAATATGACATCATAGAGATAATCCTTTTATTTTCTTCTCGCAATCCAGCACTCGAATTTTGGATTTTGCCATAATATTTTGATAATTTTAGTTTTGGGCTATTATTAGTTATCTTCTTACAATTTGACCTTTTTTATTTTGAGAAAATATTTTCAAGTAGTAATTCAAGTCATCAATCCTGGAGAAATATATCAATTATTTACTTTCTTTGTTCTCTTCTACAGAAGGAGTATCTGGGCTCTGAAATCTCTGCATTAGAGATCCCTTGTCTTTGCTGACCGTGTAAAAACACTTCTCTGGGATCAGGAATATTTGGCAGGTTATTTCAAGTAAGGCCTCCAAATGGTAGGGTGCTACCATACTCCAGTAGGATGAAAAGTTTTTTGAGGGCTCACCTTTTCTTGGCAATAGAGCACTAATTTTTCCCTTAGGCTCTTCCTTCTATTCCTCCTTCAGACGTTGGCTCGAATGAAAACAAAATCCTTTCTGCGTGGGCTGCGTTACAAATCATGACTTACCTCTTTACCAATTCTGTCTTCTTGCATCAACACATTCATTTTCCATGTAAGTAAATTGGAGGTCTCAACAAACAATAATCAGATTAATGAAATTTCATTAAATAATGTTTTTAATGCTAGGAAATGTGTTTTACTTAACATCTATATTCAGTACTGTTATACTCTGTTGCTCAAAGTATAACTAGGCACAGAAGTTTTGGAGAAAAATTTTTGAATATCTGTCAAAAGATTTAGCATTCTACCATGCAAATGCATTAATTTCACAGTTAAATTTACTGCAAAATTATCAATGTAATGCAGGTAGACTTTGATATTTTATAACAAGTTTAAAAAAAACTGTGATTCTCATAGCATAAAAATTATAACCTCTCCATGTATCATCAGCTACTTTTTACTTTCCCTTGGAAATAATTTATATTTTCTTAATCTTACTGTCTCATGTTAAGTGAAATTCAAATAAAAAATAAAACACTTCAACATATTCATACACATTCATTGAAAATCTCATGGATTAGCCTCATAAAATTAAAATGTATCTTTTTATAAATTATAATCTTTGTTGCTATCTCAATGAACCCATTGTACACTCATAGTAATAGTAATGAATTACTAACATTAATATTGGTAACTGTCACAATTGTTTTAACCTGAGCAGTTTTCTATGGAAAATATGCAGATTAAAAAAAAATAAACTAGGAAGCACCAGATTCTGGATAATTTAGTTGCTCCATGAATTATTTTTAGGATTCTATCTTATGGAAAACCTACTAGAATGTATCAAACTACTAATGTGTGTACTTAAAGATTAGTAAACTTAACATTTTTATTGTCCTTGTCATAAATACATTTTGGAATATACGTTTTAAGTAATGCATTATAAATGATGCTTCTTAAATGCGTATACTGAATTCAAATTCATTGTGAAAGGTCAACTCTGAATATTCTCACAGCAGATTCATTCTAAATTAATAGTGTTAGGAATAAGTCCAAACAATCAATGCTATTCTCTTAAATTAAAAATATATAGAGAGAGATATATAATTTTAAAAAGCATATAAAAAGGTAAAGATGAAAAAAAAAAGGTAAAGATGGTCTCATTTTCTTCTTTGTCAGAATGATACACTTCTATATGATATACTATAAAAGTCTAAATTACATGGCTGATGGGAGATAAAAGAGCACAATAGTAAATTTAATTTTCCTTTATTTTTAAAATAAGAATTTACATTTTAAAGGAGTATTCATTAAACATATATTGTAAGAATTTCAATCTACATTGTGACTTTAAATGGAAGTGTTAATAACAGAGAAATTGAGGATTTGCAGCTGATATTAAGCCTTTGGTTCTTTTTGATTGATTTTATTCTGAGTAAAATCAATATTTGTTTCTTGCTTTAATCATGCACAGAAAAAGCAGGCAATGATGAGTCACATGAATGTCTTCCTGATTCATTTACATAACCACAGTCAGTATAGCTAGTTAGTTGTGCTAGTTGACCTATTTTCCATCTAAATATTTATGTTCTCTTTTCCAAAGGATTAATCCATAGGAGTGATACATTGTATTTTACTCTGAAACCAAGCAGCTGGAAAATTGTGATGCTGCATCAAGTTCTGGTAAAGGGATTGATATTACAGAACTCTTCTATCCCTCACTCAGGGCTTTACCAGACTAGCACTGCTCTTCAAGCATAAGCTCTCCAGCCTACTCAGCAAATCTGAAGTTAGTCTGGACAGATTTGAACACTGCCATCATTGCTCCTATTCATGGGTCTACAGGAAGGCCCAGGAAGCCCTCATTATACTCAAACCTAAGTAATAATGATATATTAATCAAAATGGTTCTAAACAAAAAAGAGAAAAACAAACATAATATATTAAAATGTTTATTTTAAAATACTAGGTAATTTTAAACTAATGAAAGGTATACTGTTTCCTTAAACAAGAATTATCAGGATTATAGGGATTTCAGCCCTTCCAAATTAATCATTTTGTAGGGGCCTATTTAAAGGGCACAATAATTTAAAAATCTTTTAGGATACAGAAAACTTTAAAGTTTCTGAAAAGTAAAAATAGTTCAGATAGCTTATTTTGCAATAAAACTAAGAAAAAAATGGATGGTCAAAAGAGAAGGAAACAATACCAAAGCAAGTAAAAACAGTCTATCATACAAACTTTCCATATAGCATTTTGACTCATCTACATATTTAGCTCAATAAGACTTTTAAAAATCTACAGCAGTTTCTGAACTTCAGAAGCAGATTCTAATTGTCCTTTGTAACAAATTCATTTGTAATAGTAGCAAAGAATGTAAAAAAATAGAAAGAGACTAGATATCAATATATATTGAATATGGTGTATACAATTTAATTAATATAATATTATTGAATAAATAGCTCAGTGTAAAATAAGTGTAAATACACTCAAATTCATATATGATAAAGGTCTTACTACTTATTTGTGGACATTTCTTTAGAAGTGTCAATTCTTCAGAAGGATACTTCTTCAGAAGAAGCCTTGAGAAAAAAAGATGGATAAATTTACCTTCATATAAGTAACATATAATATTATATTATATAGTAAAAAAATACCATGAATGATGTGTAAAAACAAGGAAACTAGAAGAACATTTATATTTTTATTTTTTATTTTTGGAAACTAGAATAATATTATAACACATATAACAAAGGGATAAGTTTAATATTGTAACAGGTCCTATGAGTCATAAGAAAAATAAGCCAAGGGAAAATAGCCAAAGTAGGAACAGCAAAGGCATAATGAAGAAAATACAGATGGTCTTGAAATATTTGAAAAGAATCTTAATCCCTTGCAAAATAATACAAATGCTAATAAAATGGTGATTAGAGAACCATCTTTCCAGTATACAAGACTGGCAAGTACCAAAGAATTACTAATACTTTTACTGTGAGGTTGAGTGTACAGAAACCTTTTCAAACATTGTTGAGGGCAGTTTGGCAATGTTTCTCAAAAATGTTAAATTCTTACATACCTTCATCTGGTAATTCCATTTATAATAATTTGTGCTATAGCCTAACCCACATATGTGTAACCAAGAAATATGCACACAGCTATTCATCGTTTTAATAGTGAAATATATATATTTGTATATGTACATATAATTGTATATGTGAGGTTTGGAGAAATTCCAGCACAGAGGTATTGTCTAATGGTTGAGGAGCCATGAACTAATGGGGCTCATGATTTTTATGGACCTGTGGGCCCAGGGACGGAAAGAGGAGCAAGCACTAAGGGTGGAAAAGTACTAAATAAAAATGGAGAAAAAAGGCTTAGCCACTGTCCCTGATAAGGGGCCTCATGGAGGCATCTGGGCTAGGATGAAGACATGCATATGAGCACTGGGGAGGGAGTGAGCAGGTGATGAGGTTTTGACTATAACTCTCTCCAAAAAACATAATGCACAGTTCAGTGGTGAGGAGAACAGCTTCCCTACATGAAACCTGCCAGACAAAGCCTTGTATTTGGCTATGGTTAGACTTGAAAGATTGCATATAAGATTTTGGCTTGGAGCCAGATTCCCTACTTATATTTTGCTTTACATTAAATATGAAGACGATAATGCTAGCATTCATGTGGCATATTTTTAAAATGTCTTTTTTAAAGTTTTATGTTATGTTTTTGTAATTACTTACATTTAATGTATGTGGTCTTAAAGGGGGATTTTATTCATAAACTATTTTAAAGATTTTTTTTTCTTACCAGACACAGTGTGGTAATATGGATGTCGTAAATTGATCCAGCAAATAAATTAATAACATAATAAATGTGGTTGGCTGTTATTATATTAGGACTTTAACACTAATAGATGTGTATGCAAGTATAAAATTAACTTTGGGTTTATTAACTAGAAGATCAAAGTGACATGACTTTAAGAGCATCACAAATAAATTTTGGGAATTTCTTCAGAATGAGTATATTTAAATGAGTCTACTTAGGACTTTAGCAATTCACTGTTTACAAACTTGTACAATGTTAACATTTAAATGAATTTGCAACTTCTGGGATGGAACAAAGATCTGGAAGATATGTTGAAACCTATTATTGAAGACGTCTTTCACCCATTTTGATGCATTCCATTGGCTTAAGGAAAGGTTTTGACAAGAGCCACTGTTCATTCATGGCCATAAACCCCCTTCATTCCACAAAGTTAGAGTGTTAGAATCTACTTATACAAGTTGAGTATTTACAAGTTATTAATTACAATCTGGAGTTCGGAATTTTGCTAAAATCCTGTTGTGTAAGGAAGACATTTTTTTTTTTCTAAAATGAGCAATCAAAAGCACAGGGCAGAGGAAGATAAGGCTGAATATTGGGTCTTCTCTCTGCATGTACTGACACTCTAGTGTTGACTTTCAGTTGTTTGTAACACTTGAAACAAACAAACGAAAAAAACAAACAATGACAAAAAAGAAAGGTAATATTTAAGGAGTGATTCAAAGAACTCCAAATGAGGCAAAATAAGAAAAAAAAATTTCAAGGGCTTAGCTGATTTTACTCCATCTTACCAAGACTCAAATCTCATGTCCAAAATTGACTAGCTAATCCTCAGTGTTGGCAGTTTCTCAATTTTCCAGTTAGATAAGAGTGAGAAAAAAATTTGTTAGAAGGCTTCTAAAAGCACGTGATTTCTTAGGATCCAAATGTATATCATCTGACTTTGTAAAAATAAATAGTGAATTCTGTTCAAATCATGACTGTAACTTAGATTTGGCAATCTGTGAATTTCCTGTCTGATAAATATCCTGGGAGAAGGAGTAAAATCACATACTGAGATATATGAGGCTTTCCCATTAGGAGAGCATCATTGATAGGGAACACCTATGCTGAACACATATTTTCCCCCCAAACACACATATTGAATGGTGGAATGAAGTATGACATCAGTTGCCACGATCAGAAGTATTTAGGCATCAGCTATGAATGGACAAAAACTTGTGTGTAGAAGATCCAGCTCAAAGTTCAAAGCTAGTTCTAGCTCTGAGTCACCACTGAAAGTTGTACATGAGTTGTTATTGACCTTAGTTGACAACTCATTCATCAAGACTCTCTAGGAAAGCAGCCCTGGCTCCATTCTCAGACTACATGATAGTTAGTACATGGTAATTTGTGCCAGAGAGAATACCACATTCACCATCCTAGGGTGACAATAGCACAAAAACAATTTTTTTGTGCAAAGTAATTCAAATTGCTACTTTCTCTTTGTACTGATACAGTAATGCTATTTTTTCTCAATGGTACTAAACCTACAAGAATCTATGTAGCCTTCTCTCTATGTTCAGTATCACAGATACAGCATTACCTCCTTTACATGATCTGAGTTAGGACCCTGATGTCATTATTTCCATTACTTTTTTATATTATCAATCCACCATCTTTTAGATTTAAGTGGCAAGATATATTTTTAGTTCTTCCTTTATACTAACAGTCAATTCTTGATTTTAGGACATCCTTACATCACATTTATTAAAATTGCTTCTTTGATTGCACTTTTTATCTGGTTCAATGTTTTCTTAGGAAAATTTAAGAATCCTTATTTATATAAGACCAGATCTGAGTGTCTCAAGTCTTTTGATTCCACCACATCACATACTAAAGTAAATATACTTTACTTTCTTTCACTGACCATTGAAAATAGAGAATCTTGTAGCACAGCATTTAATTTTCATTATTCTATTGTGGCAAGGCCTTTCCAGATATCATCTTTTACCTACTTTAATCTGAACACAAACTAAAATCTTTCCATTTTCTGCAGCATCCACCTTAGATAACTCATTTATCTCACATATTATTTCCTTTGTGCAAGTGTGCCTTTTTAAAATTGAATGCCTATCTCCTCATCATCACCTGTAACATGGCTCCTATTTTATGAATTAATAAAGCTAAAGCCATTAAAAAAACAACAGATATTAAAATATTTCAAATAACTGATTACTATTGCATTTGTCTCTTCTTGCTGCCATAGCAAATTATTACAACTTTTGCAACTTAAAACAGGATAAACTTAGTATCTCACAATTGTGTAGCTCAGCAGTCTGGTTCACTCTGCTGACTCCCAGCTCCAGGCTTTACAAAGCTGAGATCAAGCTGTGGGCAAAGCTGTATTCCTTTCCGGAATCTCTCCGCATTAATCTGCTTCCAAGGTATTTGGATTGTTGAAGAATTTGGTACCAAGAACTTGGTAGGACTAAGGTTCACATTCCCTTGCTGGTTGCTAATCAGAGAGACTTGAGCTTCCCAATGCCTTCATCTTCCTACTCTTGTGGCCGCATCCTTCATCTTCAAAGCCAGCAACTGCAGGCTGAGTCTTTCCCCTGCTCTGAATCCCTCTGCTCTGTCCTTTTGCCTCATCTCTTCTATTTTTCAAGCTGTGAAAGTTCTCTACATTTTTAGGAGTGCATTTGGTTAGACTGAGCCAACCCAGATAATACAAGATAATCGCCTTGCCCCCAGGCCCATAACCTTAATCATATCTTCAAATTCCACCTTGCCATATATACTACACATTTACAGGTTTTATGGAAATCTTTGGGAGGCCTTTATTTTGACTATGACAAACATATTCAAGAAAAATATTTTTAAAAAATATTCAAAAGTGGAAAGAAAATATATGTTTGTGTGTATTAGTAACACTTTGTTAATGATAGTCTTTATTTCTGGCTCTCACTTGATATTTCTATATATGTTATTCCAGCAAGCCAATTTTATGGATTAATCTATGCTTTAATAGAAAATTTTAAAATATTCTGGTTGAAAATGTTCATGTTTTTAAAATTCCTATTAATATCACTTTGTATTTGTTCCTCTATTTTATTTTCTTTAAATCATATTGCTCTTTATTATTTTTCAGACTTTTGGACATCCATCATGCTCTCCCTTCCTCTAATAGTTTCTTCTTAACCCTCAAGTATTTTTTCTGGCATCTGACTTCTAGTCTTTGTTTATAATTTTTTCTTGTTCCTTTTAGCTTTCCCAGTACTGTTGAAGCTACACATAGTTCCACTAGCTTATTCAAAAACATCAATTCTCCATTTTAAAAATTATTACATTACAAAAATTATTGCATTTTGAATCAAAATCACTCTAAGACTTGCTTTTATGTATAAATTATTTTCTCCATTCTTGCTATTTCTTACCATGTTTCAGTGTTTTATATACTCATTACTCAACTACTCTTGATTGTTGAGTTTGAAAGGAAAAAAAAAACAAACAAATAGGCATGAGTAGTTTGGACCTTATTTGTCTTGCTTATTCTGAAGAGAAGTCACTTTTCTGTTGGCATGTGATAAACTTAGTCCCATCTCTACAGCCCAGGCCTCAGGATCTGTAGCTGGCCTGTAAGTTGGCAGAAATCTCGTTTGAATCTGAAATAATCGGAAAGCCACTTCTCCCGGAGATAGAACTCCTTTTCTATTATTTCGAATTCAGTTGATATCTGACCCCTATTAACCACATTTTTGTTTTATTTTACCACTTAATTATGATGCTGTGGAGGTAATAATGGTACTATTTCTTAGCTTTCTAAACATCCCAAAAGGTACTGATAGATATTGTGGAGGAGAGACAGAATAGATGGTCTTTAGTACCTTTCATGTGAACAGGCATTCAAATAGCTATTACATGTGAATTAGATCATTAAATGCTAAAAGTGACACTAGAAGTTAATTGTTGTCTATATTTTAATGATGAGGATAAAGATAATTTCGGTAATTTGCCAACAGTCATAGATGTAGGAAAAACCAGGGCTCAGGTGGGAAGCCATCTCTCCTTGATACAAAAGATCATGCTATTTTTACTTCACCTTCTCCAAGAATTTACATATATATATTATATATATAATATATATGTATTATGTAATATATAATATATATATTTAAGATTTTATATATACATATATATTTTATATGTTTATATATATTAAAGATTTTACATATATATATTAAAGATTTTATTTATTTATTCAGAAAGAGAGAGAGAGAGGCAGAGACACAGGGAGAGGGAGAAGCAGGCTCCACACAGGGGAGCCCAAGGTGGGACTTGATCCTGATCCCGAGGTCTCCAGGATCACACCCCAGGGCTGCAGGTGGCGCTAAACCACTGCGCAACCGGGGCTGCCCAGAATTTACACATATTTTTATTTTGAATTTTGTACAATAATTAGATACTATATTATTCATACAAAATCACTTTATTATTATTTGTAACTCACTTTATATCCTTATGGCAGTTTCTCAGTTTTTTTCTCGTAGACATTATCTAGCAATTCCCTTTAAATTTGTGTATTGATCAAAGTTATTTTAGTTGTACAGCAAAACTAGGTATCGATATTTTAAGCATAAAATGAAATTTTTGGAGTAAAAATGAGATACTTTGCAAGATCAAAGGAACTTTTGAAAGCCAAGCCTTCTGAAGGTCAGCTAGAAGGAACGATTCTGGACAATAAGAATATTTATGAATCTCTTCTCAAAAGATCTCTCAGTAACAAGATTTAGATTCAAGCATTCTGGATTTTAGTTCTTTTTTTTCATGTTTTAAAATTCTTGAAGAGAGCATATGATAGACCAAGTTTGAGTCATACATTTATTTGCCCCTTTACTTATGAACCACGGACATGGAAAGCAAAAAAATCTTGTGTGCAAACTTACTCAGTGGAGCTCTACTCATATGGACGGAGTACCAATTCCACTATAAGCCAAATAATCACTTCAAGTACAACCTGCACTGAACAAAATACCTGCATGAATTATAAGCAGGTTATTACTTCAGACATGTATAGCTTTTGAAACTTCATTCTTAAATATTCATTGATATGAGAAAACAGTGATATTTGAAAATAAATGTAACCCATAATAGAAAGGATGCAGTGTCATAAATTTGTAAATGGCAAGTAACTAATTCCTAGATTTATGAAACTAAATCAGATTGTCTATTTATGTCTTTAGAGAAGTCTAGTTTTTACATATTTTCCTGTTAAATATTTATCGTGGCTTCAGTGTTACTCTAGAATGGCACTATAACTTATGAAAACTCATTATCTAAGACAGTACTCATGACAAACCAAAGAAATTGACCACCTACTTCAGATTTTCTGAGTGCATTTTATTGTTCAAAGTCATTTATACAATCTGATAAGAAATATACCTTAAGGTACTTCATAAAGTGAAAGGACAAGCAACAGTATTTATCAAGGAAATACATAAATTTAATGACTATATTTTATTTCTTATCATACTTAAGCCTATCTATTTTTATCTGTTATACCAACATCCAATATTAATACTGGCTATCTGTGTAAAGTAAATGGCATTACATAAATGACTGACAGAAACTTTGCTATATGAAGTACATATGCTTCCCTTAAAGAATATTTCATATTATTTATATTATGCCATATGCTTTTCATCTTGCTGATAATTATTGCATTAATGGAGAATAAAGTACACTTATCTAAAATTTTCTATTTTCTTTTGAATCATTATTTGAAAATACAGGCAAAATGAAAAACAACACAAAAAAGTTTCTGGAAAGCCAAAGACATTTTTCTACATGGCACAGAATGTCTTAATTACTACTATTAGCTTTTAAATCCAGGACTTTAAAAAATAAGATTTATTTATTTATTTGAGAGAGAGAGAGAATGGGGGTGTGGTGCAGGGGGTGGAGGAGAGAGAAAGTCTAAGCAGACTTGAGATTAACATGGAGCCCAATGTGGGGCTTGATCTCATGACTCTGCCTCATTACCTGAGCCAAAATCAAGAGTCAGAGGCTTAATCAAAGTGCCACCCAGGCTCCCAGCCCCACACCTTTTTATAACAGAGAATTATTGGGAATTGAGCTATCTTCACAGACACTTATCTTTTATTTGTTTGTTTGTTTGTTTATTTGATTTGACAAGTATCTATATAGCATTTACTCTATGACGGGTACTATTCTAAGTGTTTCTTAAGTTTGAGGTTAATAATTTTATTATTATATCTTATAGGAGAGGATAGTAATATATAGAGTTTGTCCAAATGCCCAAAAATGGCATAGCATTTATATAGAACATATTATGCAAATTAAACTATGTCTGAGGGACACCTGGGTGGCTCAGTGGTTAAGCGTCAGCCTACAGCTCAGGGCGTCATCCTGAAGTCCTGGATCGAGTCCCACATTGGGCTCCCTGCATGGAGCCTGCTTCTCCCTCTGCCTATGTTTCTGCCTCTCTCTCTCTCTCTTTCTCTCTTTCTCTGTGTCACTCATAAATAAATAAATAAAATCTTAAAAAAAAAAACTGGAAAAAGCTAAGTGTAGTGAAGGTTAAATTACACTTTTTTCTATTCATTTATATTTATTCCTCTTCAGGCCAATTACCTTACTAACTTACATAATATTTTTAGCATTATAGTGAATTGTTATCCTTAATGAGATATTCCACTAAGTGTAAACTGATGCATAAAGGTATTAATACTATTAAAATTTTATTATAAAAATGGTATAGTAAAAATGATAATTTATCTACTTCCTATACTAGAAAAAGTACTGCCATTAAAATATAATTGAAAAAAATAAATTTTACATATTTAAGTGTCACTTTAATTAAAAATTCTCTTGCATAGATTCTTCATTGACCTCAAATTCACCATTATTTTCTTTTATTTTTAGGTGTCTCTTTTTTTAAATGTATATAACTATAGGCTTTGATATAGCTTTGATCTTTTTTTTTTCTTCTAAAAGAGATCAACAATATTTATTTCCAAATCCATTTATGTGTAAGGACCAAACAAACATGATGTAATGTTTTTAAAACATTCCTATTTAGGTGTATTACTAAGAAACTACATTTATGTCTCTCAAGAGCACCATAGACATTCAACATTTTATAATGTTGATACATAAAATTTGACCAATGTCTGATGAAAATATGACTACATACCTTTTGTATATGAGGCTTCACTTTATTAGGCACACTTAATAAGTCTTTTAAAATAAAATAAAGCTTTGGTCATCCCTGGGATATATATTGGGCAATATATTATATAAAACCAGCAAATTCCTATGTGCTACAGTTAGAATGATATGCTCTTGAAATTTCTAATGCCTTGTTTAATTAAATATTATCTTATGAATTTGTTTTTCACCTCATCACTACAATTTAATATCTTTTTTAAGAATAAAATTTCAATTCCAACCCTGCAATTAATAACATGTTAGAGCAAAGCTCAATAGATGTCAGACTTAAAAATATTAGACACCTTGAAATCTCTAATTAAATAAAGCTAGCACAATTTACCAACAGAAATACTGAATTTTAATTTTGCCAAGAGGTAGCTTTAGGGCATCATTTAATCCAATAGACTGCTATCCAAACAACTATCAAATCAAAGCCTATTAGCTAATACTCAGTAGGAAACTGAAGGTTTGTAAAGTTTCCTAAAACAGCCCTGAGGTGAAGATTGATGATTATTTTATCTAAACAAATATGAGTGAGAATTATTTTCTTTAGTGTCTTTGTGACCAGAACATCAAAGGCTATGGATTTATTATTCTGTAATCTGTTTTCAGTATGAAAAGGTTATAGTGAGAAAAACTTCTAGAGAGAGAATTTAACTGCACTTGAGAGTCTATTACATTTCTAAATATAAAATTTCTATCCAGGACTCGTTATGTAAATGTACTCATTATGTAAATCACTGAATTAAGACATATTTATACCCTTATTTTACCAAAAAAATAAACTCTTTCCATTCAATAAGCAATCTTGAGTGAATATAATAAAAACCAGCAGTTATTTATTGACAATATTATTATATATTAGGATGGATTTTAATGAACCATAAAGTTATGATTTGTTATTGCCATAGCACAGTTTTCCTGAAGATTTACAGGATAAGACAGAACTGCTTACTTAAGCATACTTTGAGCTTGAATTCTTTGATATCTACTTCAATTTTTAAAAACAGTTTATTACCTTTAAGGCCCTGAGTAGTGCTCCAGACAATGATGGTACCTCTGGCAGATTCTGTTGATGCCCCACTGATATCCTCTTGGTCTTTATAATTTTACCCATATTTGCTTGGCTTCCAAATGCCACCACCCGTGTCCTTTTGCCCTTGGGTTTTTCTGGCTGATAGAGTCTGCTCTGCTCATGGGCAAGGCATGTAGGAAGTGTCAGGAGTTTTACTTCCATCCCTTAAAAGCATTCCACAAATAACTGACAGAACCCAGATTAGGAAAATACTCTACCAAAGGCAATAAAATTCTACTAAGAATAGAATAGAGTTCAAACCCAAATGACCTTAAATTTCCCCTCTACTTGACTAAACTTCAGCCAAATATCTTTCTAAGTTTAGGCCCCTCATATCCCTTTTCTTAGTATACTTATTTTAGAAAATATGTCAGGTAAAATACCATATGATTTTGCTCATATGTGGAATTTAAGAAATAAAAAGGATGAACATAGAGGAAGGGGTAAAAAGAGGGAAGAAAACCATAAAAGACTTAACTATAGGGATGCCTGGATAGTGCAGTTGGTTAAGCATCAGACTCTTGGTTTCAGCTCAAATCATGATCTCAAGTCATGCTCTCAGGGTTGAAAGTTCGAGCCCCACTTAGGGGCTCTGTGCTCTGAACTCAGCATGGAGTCCACTTGAGTGTCTCTCTCCCCTCTCCCTCTGCCTAACTCTCCCTGTTCTTTCTTTCAAATAAATATATATTTTTCTTTTTTAAAGAGAGAGATTCTTAATTATAGAGAATAAACCGAGGGCTCCTGGAGAGGTGGGCAGGAGCTAAGGTAAATAAATGATGGATATTAAGGAAAGCACTTGTGTAAAAAAAAAAAAAAAAAAAGCTGAGCACTTGTGAAATACTGGTTGTTGTATGCAAGTGATGAATCACTAATTTCTACTCCTGAAACCAATGTTATACTCTATGCTAACTAACTAGGATTTAAAAAAAACCTGGGAGAAAAAAATAGAAAATATGTAATTGTAAAATCTTCCCTCTGTCTGTTTGAGATGTAATTTTTTTCTATGTATATAATATGGATGTATATATAAGACTAGCTTTATACCAACTACTTTAATTGTGGGCTTCTATATTTGTGGATTTACATGCGTGTTTTTAAAATTCTTTCCATATTTCTCCATGTTCTAAATTATATAAACTGAATAAGCATTACATTTTTAATCAGGAAAAAAATAGATGCTAGATAATACAAAAAGAATTACAATTTTTATGAAAAGGAAGGAAATTAGCAATCAGATAGTTTTAGTTGGAGGTTTTTAAATAATATCAAAACAAATTTGTACTATTTAATAGCTTATGTTATAAAAGATATGTTAGTATTTTAAAAATTATAGACATTTTTTTAAGCACACAATTATTCCTCAGTGATATCTCAAATAAGTAAAGAAATAAGGGTCAGGGTCATAGTATAGCAGGAAATAAAACTAATTATCACCCCCAGCATGAAGTTGTTTCAAATGATGCTTTTTAAGTTAGAAAGTATTTTTTAAGAGTATTTTAAAGTTTTGTTATAAAGAATCATAAACAAGGAAATAATGGCCAAAAGCAATGCCTATACTGTGCTTTCTTTGTATATTTTAATGTGCTTAGACTAAAAACTATTTCTGTTTAGCTGATCAAAGCTGTTTTGGCTTTCTTTTAAGGTGTCAGAGCTTCACCTGAGAATTTTTATAGAAGCCTGGGGAAACACTCAGCAGGATCTAACTTTTGTTGTGGGTAAAAAACATTTTCCCTTTATGTGAAAGTTTGCTCTTTATGTGGCAGAAGGAATCCCCTGGTGAGGTGAATTTTGGCAGAAAAAAAATACAATAAAATATACATTTTGAGAATGGAAGGCATCAAAGTGATGAGTGCACAATTGAAGATTTATTCATCATCTATATTATCCAAAATAATGCCTTCTTTTTGAGGTAGATGATAGAATTTTGCAAAAGTATACTTGAATATGAAACATTTAGCTGTCTTTATTTTATACTAGTGTTAATGGCTCTTATATCATGTTGAGTTTTAAACTGATTGCATTCCCCCTCATTTTGTTTGAGTAGTGTATGGTAACATCCACTACGTATCTAATCGTATATGTCTGATATAATAAAATCCTTAGACACACACAATTCACATACAAATTTTGAAAGATATGCTTTCAAATTTGATAAGTCTTTTTTTTTTAGTTTCAAATGGAACATTAGTTTTAAAAGTAGTTTGTCAGCTGTTTAAAAGAATGAAGTATCTATATTACTGTTGCTAGTGAATTATATCACCACAAACGCATATTTTGAAGTCCTAACCACCATACCTCAGAATTTGACTTTGGAAATAAGATAATTTGTATGTGTGGTTAGTCCAGATGAGATCATGGACCCACTCCTATATGACTGATGTCCTCACAGAAAGGGAGAATTTGGACACACATGCAGGGAGGATGCCATGTGAAGATTGGAATTATGTTGCCAGAAGCCGGGAAAGGATTACTGACAAACCACCAGAATAGGAGATAGGTATGGAACACATCCTTCTCTAGTGCCTTCAGAGGAAGTATGGCCCTGCTGATGCCCTGATATCAGATTTCCAACCTGTAGAACTGTGAGACAATACATTTCTATTGTTTGAACCACTCAGTTGTTGTGGTACTTTGTTACAGCAGCCTCAGCAAACCCATTCAATTACAAAGAGAATAAAATAAATGTCAGAGAAAAGTGTTTTAAAATTTCAAGTTTTACAAGTATTAAATAAAGTAGAGGTCACCATAGATAAAACAAGTTGGCTATGCATATTTAATCCATGACAGATCTAATATATAACTTTTTTCAAAGCAGTAAGACAGATATGATAGTGTATATAATTACATCTAGAGAGTTACTTTTTTAAAGATTTTTATTTTTAAATAATCTCCATACCCAACATGGGACCTGAACTCATAATCCTGAGATCAAGAATCACATGCTCTACTGACTGACCAGACAGATCCCCCTTAGACAATTACTTTATGAGTCCCATAAAGTATATCTTTCAGGGGGAAAAAAAAATCTTAAAGACATTACTCAACTTTCTAAAAATATGATAGATTTTAAACTTTGCATCATTTTATTTTCTGTGACTCAGCACATAATTAGTATGCCTTTTACTAGAACTTTCCTAGATGATTAAAAATGAAGTTTCTAGTCTCTTCCATGTCAATGGGTAGCAATTATGTTAAAAATAAAAAAAAATGCTTATCAAGAGATGAGTCAATCAGATTGAAAAAAATTTAAGAAAAATAAACATTTATGAAAAACGAGCAGTTCATAGTCAGCACACATTAAGATGAATTATTCTGTGTTATGTATGCTATCACCACAGGGAACAATTCCACGGAACTATGAGAATGGTAGGGAGAAGCAGGGTGCCCCCTGGGGACCTGTGGTATTTCTATAATTTAATAAACTAAAATATTGATGAGGGTCTCAGATCTCTTAGTGTTAAAATACCGCTGTTCTAGTCAGAGCATCATGCCACACTGGTTTAAAATCCAATTTGCCAAAGAAAAGATATCTCACCAATAGTCATCTACACTTGACAACATATTGATAGAAACTTCCCAAATCATCTATTTTAAAATTCATCAAGACTTCATTTATAAATGCCATATTTATAGAACAGAAGATGAAATTTGAGTAGCTCAAATTTTCTGAGACAAAAGGAAACACAGAACTTGATATCTATTCTGATAGAATATTTTTGAATAATTACAGTGTAGGATATGACCACTAATTTAATCAAACTAACTACACCACTATTTTAATATTCTTATGTATCTCTATCTAGAAGTCAATCTAAAACAAAGTATAGGTGTTAGTAAGGTAGGTATAAAAGATAAAAATGCCACACAGTGTGCCCTAAAATCCAAAAAGTGATTTTTTTCTTTTTCTTTTTTCTTAATAAATAATATTTCCTTGTATCCTACTTTCTGTCACAAAGATGTTAATGATGATTGAAGAATGAAAAGTTTATTTTTGTTTACTGATCCTTTGGTTCAGCATTCCTTTGAGGATCAGCAAGATCTTCCTTCTACAACTTTCCATTCTGTGTCAAATAAAGAAGGTTCTGGTTAGTTGCAAATCTGTGCTAAACTTATACTTTTAATCTAGGATGTACAGTATCCACTGAAAATCATTCAAAAGTATTTTTTTAAAAAGATTTTATTTATTTATTCATGAGAGACAGAGAAAGAGAGAGAGAGAGAGAGAGAGAGGCAGAGACATAGGCAGAGGGAGAAGCAGGCTCCATGCAGGGAGCCCGATGTGGGACTCGATCCTGGGACTCCAGGATCACACCCGGGCTGCAGGCATCGCTAAACTGCTGCGCCACCGGGGCTGCCCATTCAAAAGTGTTTTTATAACTAAAAAACATTATCTTAGTTTGGACTGCTATAAAAACGTATCATAGACTGGGCAGCTTAAGTAATAAACGTTTATTTCCCAGAGTTTGGGAGGCTAGGAAGTCCAAGATCAAAGTGTCTGCAAAGTGAAAGCACTTCTTCTGTGTCTTACTTCTAAGGGCTCCACTTTCATGATCTCATTTAAAATCAATTACCTCCAAATACAATCATTACACTGGGGATTTGGTATTTAACATATGAATTTGGGGAAACATAATCATTTAGTCCATAATAGCAAAGATAGATACATTTTTAAAATGTTCTTTATTGTGAATGATACATTACTAGTAACATAATTTCTTTAGAGAAATTGTGAATCAAAACCAAAGATTACTATAATTTTCCAGGATATGTAGAAAATTTTCCCGCAAATAAACCCACAAAATGTAAAAAAGATACCCAACTACTCTTCTTGTGAAGAAAGTAAAATAGTATAAACACATGAAGATTTTAAATATTTATACAGAAAAACTTATAATCAAAAAAATAATATGATGCCATTTAAATTGCTTTAACTCTTGAACTTACAGTCAGCTAAAGACTCATTTTAATTTAATAAAAAGAGAGAAACATACACTCATATAACATATAAGAAATATATTAGGTAAATAAAATATGAATGTGGAAAATTAAAATCATACTAGAATGTTCCTCTTTAATATATGTAAGTATATTTAATACTTGTAAATATATTTAATACATGTAAAACAATGAAAGATATTAACATATTGTATATATACAAGACTAATAGTTCTAAATAAAAGGTGTTTTGTTGCATTTTATTTATTCGATATTTTCTCTATTTGTGCTTTTTAATTGAGGTTAAAATATATTCAGCAAGTGAAAGGTGCAAATCCTAATTGTACAGCTGTATGAGCATTATATATGGTGATTACCATTCAGATCATAATTTAGAATAGTTATTTCAACAAAGAGCATTACCTCATGCTCAATTTCAGTCAATAACCAACTCTGTCCTATCCATGGAAACTTCTGTTGTGATTTTTACCATTATCAATTCCTTTTGCCCTTTCACAAACCCAACTTTTAACCAGGACAGAGAAAATTGTGTCATTTGTTGAGTTGTCTTCACAGAACAATTTAATACCAGTTATTCCTAGTCACAGACTGGAATTTCCCTAGTAAAATGCATTGTTGTGTTACTCCAGAAATAGCACTGATACTATTGAAATGACCTGCATTGTCAGAGCAAGACACATACTTAGCAACATTTTCTGTTCCTTGCGTCACTGTAACCTGTACATGAAAAGAAAAAGAACAAAAATACCTCTAAAAGAACCTTCCATAGGACATGGGTAAATGGCTGTTGTTGGAAATATCCAACCATAATCAAGTTTACTTTGTGAATTTAATGGGATATTACCTCAGAGAGGAGACTTCCTTGACTTCATCATTTGAGAAGCCTTGTAAACACAAGTTTCCATGTCCTGCCTTTTCACTGACATGTAGGTAAATCCAGTTATTTATTCGCAGAACCTTCAGGAAAAACAAGGAGCCTGCATTTATAAGTGCTTTATGTTTGTATATTTTGGATCAATGTATTTATAGAATTGAGGCTGGGATTTTAATGTGCAAGCAGAAAGAGAACATTTGGCCTTCAAACTGCTCAGAGGTAGCTGAGATCCTCACTTTCAGTAAGAACACTGAAAAGGATGCCCTTTAAGGAAGGGAGACCAAAAGTGCCCTATCATCTGCCCAGGGAAGCCACAAAGAAATATCCTGGTTGATGCCGAGTCTGACTTTTTGGTAAATGGAAAAGAAAAATCTTTCTTGAAAAGCAGAGTAAAGTAAAAAAAATAAAAATAAAAATAAAAAGTCTGGAAAGGCTGTTCCAGTGAAGAAAAAAGCATTAAAATATGACCATAAGACATATGAAAATGAAAAAGCAAATACAAAATGAAAAACAAAAGCTGAAATCATACTATAGCAATATATTTTTGAGTATTATAAATGGATAAGTACTCAGACTAAAACAACTCTGTTATATAGTTACTCCTAATCCCTATGACTGAATATATTGAGCTATCATGTTCTAATTATGTTGTATTACATGACAAAATAGAATTTGCAGATAAAGTTACTAACCAGTTGACTGATTTTTTCTTTTTTTAAGGGATTATCTGAGTGGACCTACTATAATCACATGTCTTTAAAAGAACAATTTTCTTTGCTTAGAATCAGCAGAGACAGATTTCAAGTATGAGAAAGAGTTGACATGTCATTGCTGGTTTGAAGATGTAGGGAGCTACAAAAAGAAGGAATATGAGCTGCTTCTAGAGGGTTAGAGTGCCCCATGGTTGATAATCATCAAGGCATTAGGACCCTCACTTCCCTAAGGATTGAATTCTTCCAAAAACCTGAATGAGGTTGGAAGCAGAATTTTCCCCAGAGCTTCCTGTTAAAAGTCCAATTGTACCAACACTTTGAGTTTGGCCTTTGAACACTATAAGCAGAGAATTCAATAGAGCTTGTCCACACTTCTGGCCTATACAACTGTGAGATAGTAACTGGGTATTGTTTTATATTCCTGAATTTGTGGTACTTTGTTGTATAGCAGAAGAAAACTAGTACAATAGTAAAATAGTTTAGTATTATTAATAATAACAATGATAAAGAAGTACAATAATAATTTGCTCCCAAACGACTTGGAATAATAAAAAATAATTAATTGACCATAATTTTATTTAACATGATAAAGAAATGAAAGAAAGAATATAGATTATAACAGTGGGGAAAGTCCATCATGGCAAAAGAAAGGCTCATTTGACAAAAGAATTAAGTAGAACTAGAAGGAAAACAAGTTGCAATTTTAAGCATTTAATAGCCATTAGCAAAAAAAAAAAAAAAAAAAAAAAAGCCATTAGCTAGTTGAAAAATAGTCAAAAAATTTTAAAGAGTAGAATTGGCAGGCACAAAGTTAAACTGGGAGAAATAATCTGGAATGAAAAAGAGATGTGTAAGATCAAACAAGGACAAAAATAATGTTATTAGTTTGAGAAGACTTAAAGGAGGTCTTGGAGGAGAGGCACTAAATAACACATCTGTGATGGTTAATTTTAATGTGTCAACCTGACCAGGATCAAGGATGCCCTGATAGCTGGTAAATTATTATTTATGGTTGTGTCTCTGAGGGTGCTTCCAGAAGAGATTAGCATTTGAATTGGCACAGTGACTAGAGAAGATGGCCTTCACCATTGCTGGTTGACATCATCCTATCTGTTGAGGGGCCTGAATAGAACAAAAAGTCAGAGAAAGGATGAATACCTCTTTTTGCTTGAGCTGAGATAAACAACCACTTCTGCTTCCAGACACTGGCACTCTCTCTTGGGTCTTTGAACTCATGTCTTGACTTACACCATCCAGACCCCAGTTCCAGTGTTTTTGGACTTGAACTTACACCATCAACTCCCCTGGTTCATAGAACCTTCAGACTAAGACTGAGTTACACTGCTGTCTTCCTCATTCTTCAGCTGACACATTTTGGGACTTTGCCACCCCCATAATCACATGAGCCAATTTCCTAAAATAAATCATATATATATATATATATATATATATATATATATATATCCATCTGTCTATATTCTATGTAGCTATCTATCTATCCATCTATCATCTAGCATCGATCATCTCTTATTGGTTCTGTATCTTAGGAAAACTTTGACTAATATGACAGCCACATAAAGGTGTTAAAAACAAGTGCTGGTATAGAATCAGTACTTTATAAATATTTTTTACAAGGATAAAATTTAAATTATTTAGGATCCAATTTCAATTTTTGTGTTTATATTAGATTATCAAACTGACTAGGGACAGAAAAGTTAAAAAATAATACTTTTTTTGTGAAATACTCCATATATTCTGTGCAAACCTAATATTTAATTAAATAATTTTTAAATGAATTGAAATAATAGAGTTAAGAACCTTCAAAATTTGGAGCATACTATATCATATTGGAGCACCCATATCAAGAATGATAAAGGTTTAAATATACATAAGTATATATTTAAATAATAAATTAACTCTTTAGCATGAGGAAAATATTTTTGGAAAAGAATATTATTATTATACTATGCTTTCCCTAAGGAAGAATCTACCAACAGCAAACTGAAATCACTCTCCTCAGAATTCCTCAGTAACAGGAAAAGACTTTACTCTTTCTAGATTTAGAAAAATATGGTGTAAGAAACTTTACATCATAAAGAATCTAAACAATATAATCAATTACTGATTCAAATGGAGAGTGAACATCTTCAGTTACTATTTGAAAAGTAGTTATTGACCTAGTAAATCTACATGAATTTTTTTCCAAATTCCTAAAATATGTCTAACTGGCCTTACTTAATAATTCACTTTTGCCAAAATAGTTATTATTTTTCTCTGATTTTTAAAATACAACTCTTGTATTTTGAGAAGTATATTTCTGTTTCAGTTAATTTAATAACATACATGAGTTGCACTGAGTATATGAAATCTAGTTGGACTTTTCAACTGGGACTTACTATAGAGGAAACACTTTTAAATAGTTCTGGCATATGACTATCAGATCTTCTCTTTTCTATGTCCAAACCAGTCTTTCTTTGTTTGGTGGGCTGAATTGGAATGAAAGAACATGAGTTGAATATTTCATACTGTGCTGATATGTATAATTCATGATCAAATTCTTCAAAAAGAAATAGGAAGTACTGAAAGCTATAAATGAAATATTTTAGTACTTAACAGAGGCACTGCATAAAGATCCTTTAAGTCTTGTGTGCACTGATATCAGGAAGAATTATGGAAAATAACAAGCCACTAAAAAAGAATCAAAGATAGAAAAAGGAACAAAAGAGAAAGAGGCAGAGAAAGAAGTAAACAGAAAATAAATAACTCTTCATATGAATTGCAGAAATAGTTTTCTCTCAAGTAATATATGAAAATGTTTGTAAGTTTTAGATCAAGACATTTTAGTCTGTTGTTTACTGCTTCCTTTTCTGTTATGAATGCAAGGTGAGTGATGACGTTTTTAAAGGGGGCTTTCCGACATATGTTTTTAAAAAACAGAATTAACAGATGCCTGAGTGACTCAGTGGTTGAGCATCTGCCTTTGGCTCAGGGAGTGATCTTGGGATCCGGGATCCAGTCCCACATCGACCTCCTTGCCTGAAGCCTGCTTCTCCCTCTGCCTAGGTCTCTGTCTCTCTCTCCTCTCTCTCTCTCTCTGTGTGTCTCTCATAAATAAATAAATAAAATATTAAAAAATAAATAAAATAATAAAAAACAGAATTAAGTATAAGTGTGGTCAGTTCCTTCATTAACTTTGTTATTAATTCATTCACTAATTCCACAAATCTTTATTGAGGACCACTATTTAACCCTGTAGTAGTTGTTAGGACATGGGTTTTATAAGTTGAGTAACCATATGTATAATTTATCATTCAAATCAGGACACTTTGGGGACTCCTGGGTGGCTCAGCAGTTAAGCGCCTGCCTTCAGCCCAGGGTGTGATTCTAGGGTCCTGGGATTGAGTCCCACATCGGGCTCCCTGGGTGGAGCCTGCTTCTCTCCCTGCCTATGTCTTTGCCTCTCTCTCTCTGTGTCTCTCATGAATAAATAAATAAAATCTTAAAAAAAAAAAATACAAACTAGGACACTTTGAGTGTGAAAGGGGATACTGATACAAAGGATGTTAAATAAACAGTTAAAAAATGAGACTGTCTCTGAAAAAGCAAGGTAAACAAACACTCTGTTTATAAGACTTGCTCTTTTGACTTTTTTCAAAGTTATATCATTGTGCTACAAAATAAACATAAAGCTATAAAGTGATATGACACATTTTTAATGTGAGCAGCTCCAGTAAAGTGGAAGCGCATATTGGATGGAACTAACCAAGGCATAGGAGGTCATGAAAAATATTTTAGAGGAAGTAACTAAAAACTAGAGAAAGGGTTGAACTGCAATTGTGTCATAATTAAATATCAGGCTTAGTAAAATACTAAAAATAAATTCAAAGCCCCCAACTAAATAAATCACTCAGGATAGAAAGAGATTATACAATACCTTCACAAGAAAGAAAGAAAACTTTTTGGTCTGTGTTCTTGAAGTTGTATAATAGAAAGAAATACCTAACTTGAACCATAGGTTCAAATCCTTATGAAAACCTGCTAACACACCACTGAAAAAGTTTGTTATTCTGATGGAGTAATCTAATTTGGATTAATAATAGGAGCCACAAGATAGTGTTTCCAATTATAAATAGAAAAGACAGTAGTTCTACACCACCTTTCTCTGAAATAGAGACCCTATTATCTGAAAGCAAGTTTAAAGCACACTTTATTTCTCTTGGACAACCTTTCATTTTCAGTTCTAGTCAGGCAGTTAAACAAGGGACCAAGATCTGTTATTTTGTTCTACACTTAAAAGGATGTTTAGAAATTCTTTTTAAAAAAGATTTATTTATTTATTTATTTTAGAGAGAGACCAAGCAAACGTGAGTGGGAGCAGGAGCAGAGAGAGAGGGGGAGAAAATCCTTAAGTGGACTCCTGGCTGAGCACAGAGTCCCACGCCTGGGATCCCTCCACGTATAAGATCATGACCTCAGCCAAAACCAAGAGTAGGACACTTAACCAACTCAGCCATCCAGGTACCTCTAGAAGCTCTTAAAAGAGAAAAAAATCCAAATAATACAGAATTGGTGCTTTGTTAGTATTATAAGCATTGGGTTATTTTGAAGACTCACAAGATATTTTAATGTCTTACCAATTAAGATAAGAAAAAATACATGCACATATATACACACACATATATGTGCATTTACATACTTTTCTAAAGAAATAGTTCCTGCAAAAATGTTCTCATAAAATTCTAAATATATATTTCAATAAGCATAACTATTCTCTCAATACTTTCATTTAGTATATATAGTATTTTATATAACTTAATGATGGTAATAAATAAAAAATAAATTTAAAGATCAAAGATAGACTAGATATTTCTTCAGAAATCAGTTCTTGTACAGAAAAGTTTAAGATGCTTCAAAGTAGAAAACTAGTTATCTAGAAAGCCTTGAATTCATATCTATTTCATGATTTATATGCACATTTTTGTTTATTGCTTGTTAATATGTTCATCCAATGACTGTTCTAAATTCAACAAGTAAATATTTGTTAGCTTTGGTTTAACAAAAGGTCAGTTAAAAACTCACAGCCATCAGTTTTTTATTGTCATACTTGAGAATCCTTAGTCTAAATGGCTTCCACCTCCAATAAATTTCAGCTATCTACATGACATAACCTTAAACTGTCACTCTGTAAGAAGCTGTTCCACTCCTAAGGTGATACTCAGATACTCAAAGAAAGATTCTCTTTCCTTCACGTCCCTGGACTTCCATAGTTTCTAGTTTTACAAAGTCAACCAAAACCTCACATTTCACTTAGTTCACCAGTTCCCTTCTACTACTCTAATTAGCATTGATTACAGTCTAGCAAATCAGCATCCCCTGCACCTTTCCCCCAAACTCCCTCATTTCTCTCTCCTTATTAAGCAACGATGGAGAACACTTCCTTACCTGCCATACTACTTGCTATTGGGTATTGCTAGGAAGTTGATGTCCTATGAAATGGTATTCACATCCCACAAAATAATTTTAAAATGTTTGTCAATCCACTGATCTATATTTCTTGGATGGCTATTTCTGTTCTCTCCCCTGAATTCCTCACATTTTTCTTACAGCAAGATAATCTTAGTTCATGCTGTACAACTCCTCTTTTCAGCATTTCACTGAGGAGATAGCTCTTGAGGGAACACAACTCATTTGAAGACTTGAAGTTTCTGTTTATAAATGTGCTTATAGAAGCAGTCTCTATCAGCAGTGTCTCCATAGGCTGTGCTTCCCTGCATGTCATTCTGCAGAGTACTAACCTCCAGCTTCACTTGTTAATTTCTGAAATATATGATTTCAGCACTCTATTGAATTCTTTCTTATTCTCCCTTACCTGTGGGGATGTCTAAGGAGCTGTGGTGGACACATCATTTCCTCATTGAGACTTAGGAGAAAACAGACACAGTTCTCAATAATGCTATTCTCTTTTGTGTGTTTGCAATATTCACTAAACATTTTTTAAGCACTAGAGATTTTTGGTTTATTAATTAATCATTTCCATGTCCACTGATACTCTTAGTAAACATTGTAAGTGCTGTATTTAGTTACTTATCATTTTAAATGGAAGGGATATGTTCCTCTTATAAAAATTTTTTTGTGTTATAAAGCAGAGCAGATGTATTTTGTAATTCAGAGTCCTTTATTTTGTGTCTCAAATTACATTGATTTAGAAGTTAATTTGTTTATTCCATAAATACTTACTGAAAAAGGTGGTATATAATAACCACAAACATAAGTTTCAGAATTATAAAGACTTGGGTTTGATTTTCATCTCCCTTACTTAGTAGATATCTAACTTATGTAGGTTATATAGTCTCTTTGAGTTTCAGTTTTCATATCTGAAAAATGAAAGTAATGATTTTTATCTCATGAGACTATGAGAACTAAGTTAGAATGTCTAGGCTATAATGTATAATGTCTAAAACACAGTGGCTGTTGAGTATCTTTTATTACCTATGTGAAATTCAGTTAGGATTAAAAGAATACTTAGAGGAAAATCTAAGCTGACAATAGCACAATTTTTACAATTGTATGAAGTTATACAATTTTATACTGTAGCAAATGCTATAACATCTTTTGAATGTAGTCTTTGATGAGTTGAAAAAATATATTATATAAACCGTAAAGCAAGTAGTAAAAGCAGGTAAAGATAATAAGCTAGTAATGAAGAAAAATGAATCATAAATAATATTCACTTCATCTAAGAGAATGTAGAACCAAAAATGGAAAGAAAAAGATTGAATAAGTAGAATGGAAGTGGATTCAAACACAACCAAAACAATACTCACATTAAAAGTAAATTAAACCTCAATTAAATATTGCAGCTAAAATAAAAGATTTTCAGGTTGGACAATAACAAAACAAGAAGCAACTATAAGTTGTCCGCAAGAAATGTATGTTAGATAAAAAAAGACATCAGTAGCTTACAGAAAAAAAAATTGAAAATATATGTCATACTAATACTGATAAAAAGAATGAAGACTGGTTATATTAATTTCAGGAAGGTGGATTTCAAAAAGAGAAAGAATATCTTTAACATAAAGAGATACTTATAATAATAATTCAAGATGCAATTTAAAAAGAACATAAATAAAAAATAAAAAACTATTAACAAAGTTGAAAGAAGTAAGTTATAAAAGAATGAAAAGATAAAGATAAAATAGACAAGGAATTGTCATCAGAGATCTCAACACTTGCTCTCAAACTTTGATAATTCAAATTGACAGAAAATCAGTAAGAACATAGTAAACCTGAACAATACTATCAATCAACTTTTTACAATATTTATAGAACACTCTAATCAACAACAGCAGGATGCACAATTATTCAAAGTGCAATATGATCATTTACCAAAACATACTATATTATGGGCTGTAAAACAAGTCTCTATAAAGAGCTATATCATATAAAGCATGCTTTTTTTATTACAATGAATGATATTATACATCAATAACAAAAATACACCTTAAAAATGTTGACTATTTTTAAACTAAATTTTTAAATTAACCTAAGTGTCAAAGGAAGAACAACAATTTCTATTCAAAAATATATGAACTGAATAAAAACAAAGTGCATAAAAGAAATAAACTGTGAGATGCAGCAAAAGCAGTGCTAAACAGAAATGGATAGCATTAAATACTAACATTAGAACAGAATAATAACCAGATTCCATTTTAAGAAAGTAATAATACAAGAAATACAAATTGAACACAAAGTAAACAGAAGAAAGGAAATAATAAAGACATCAGGTGTAACCAATAATAGAAGATAGAAAATGCCAGTGTTTTTCTCAGCACTATGGACAATTGGGGCTGAAGAATTATTTATTAGGTTGATTATATATTGTGGAATGTTTAGAAACATTCCTGCTTTACCACTATATGCCACTTTAAGTGTGACAATAAATAAATAAATAAATAAATAAATAAATAGCATCTCCAAGCATTCAGAAACACTATCAAATGTCCCTAATGATGCAAAATTGCCTCCCTTCTCTGTCATTGAGAACCACCACTCAAATCAGACCAAAACTAAATCAATCAATAAATAACCTTATTATCATTATCAAGGAAAGTGACATCACACATATGATAATTAAAGGATAATAAGTTAGTATCCAACACCAATTTATAACAATAAATTTGGTAAATTAAATAAAATTGAAGATCCCTTGCATGGCACCAACCATCAAAGCTCACACAAGAAAAAATAGATAAACTCATTAACCTTATATCTGTAAAACAAACAAACTGGAATTGTAGTTTAAAACAGACCTACAAAAATCTTTAGTCCCACATGGCTTCACTTGAGGATTCTTCCAAGCATAAAAGGAAGAAATCATACCAATTTCATATAAATTATTTCAGAAAATAAGAGATGAAACTATCACTAATGCATTCCGTGAGGAAGCATTAGTAAAAGTAAAAGTAAAGAAAAATCAAGAAAAAAAAACTACAGATAAAAATCCCTCATATATATAGATGTAATATCTTAACCAAATTTTAGCATATTGATCCAAAAATATAAAATAATAATGTCATTACTAATTGAGGTTTATCCCAAGAATGCAAAATGCTATTTTTTTAACATACCAGAATTTACTTTGTGATTATATGAATCTTTGTTAAGCTGACACCAAAGATGACTTCTTTCTTACTCTAAGAAAAACCCACTCCCTTTAAAAATTTTATTTCCTAATAAATACATTCTAAAATCTATCAACTTCTGGTCCAAGGAACAAAAACTGTGATATCATTATCAGATTGTTTCCCACAGAATCCTTTATATTTCAGTTAATAAGGGTCTGGGAGATTATGTACTGTGCCATACCCTCAAAGATATAACTTCTGATATTTAAAAGTAAAATTTCTGATTTCAAAGCCTAATTCCTCCATTGATTTACTATTTCTTTTTGTTTGAATTATGAAGCTGTTTGTTCCAGAATTACAATGCTAGACTACAATAAATTAGTAGGCAGCGTCAGCAAATTGAATGACATTAGCAAGTACAATTGTGTCAATAACTTTATGTCTTATTACAAAATAGCTAAAGGGACCATAAAGGAAAGGAGGGACTGAGTGGGGGGAAATTAAAGGGGAAGACAAATCATGAGAGACTCCTAACTCTGGGAAACAAACTAAGGGTTGCAAAAGGGGTGGTGGGTAGGGCGATGGGGTGACTGGGTGATGGGCATTAAGGAGGGCACATGGAGAGATGCAGCAAGATGGCAGAGAAGTAAGGTCCCCAGTCACCTGTCCCCACCAACTTACCTAGATGACTTTCAAATCATCCTGAACATCTACAAATTCGACCTGAGATTTAAAAAGAAAAGAACTGGAATGCTACAGAGAGAAGGGTTTGTGCTCCTAACAACTACAACTTGTTTTTAGCAACTCTACACTGAGGAAAATGACTAGAAAGAAGAACTCAAACAAACAAACAAAAAAAGAATCAGAAAGAGTACTATCTGCAACAGAGTTACAGAATTTGGATTACAATTCAATGTCAGAAATACAATTCAGAGGTAAAATTACAAAGCTACTGGTGGCTCTGGAAAAAAGCATAAAGGATTCAAGAGACTTCATTACTGCAGAATTTAGATCTAAACAGGCCGAAATTAAAAATTGATTAAATGAGATGCAACCCAAACTGGCGTCTTAACGAGGAGGGGTGATGAGGTAGAAGAAAGAGTGAGTGACATAGAAGACAAGTTTATGGCAAGGGAGGAATCTGAGGAAAAAAGAGAAATAACAATTAAAAGACCATGAGGAAAGGTTATGGGAAATAAATGACAGCCTGCCTCAGAAGGAAAAATCTACGTGTAACTGGGGTTCCGGGGGGGCCGAAAGGGACAGAGGACCAAAAAGCATATTTGAACAAATGCTAGCTGAGAACTTCCCTAATTTGGGGAGGGAAACAGGCATTCAGATCCAGAAGATAGAGAGATCTCCCACTAAAATCAATAAAAACCATTCAACAACTCGAGATTTAATAGTGAAACTTGTAAATTCCAAAGATAAAGAGAAAACCCTTAAAGCAATGAAAGACAAGAGATTCTTAACTTATATGAGGAGAAATATCAGATTAACAGCAGACCTCTCCACAGACACCTGGCAGGCCAGAAACGGCTGGCAGGATATATTCAGGGTCCTAAATGAGAAGAACCTGCAGCCAAGAATACTTTATCCAGCAAGGCTCTCATTCAAAATGGAAGGAGAGATAAAGAGCTTCCAGGATAAGCAGAAACTGAAAGACTATGTGACCACAAAACAAACTCTCCAGAAATATTAACAGGGACCATGTAAAAGAAAGAGGAAGCCCAAAGAAATAATCCACAAAAAAAAAAGGGACTAAATAGGGATTGTAATGACACTAAATTCATATCTTTCAATAGTTACTCTGAACATGAATGGGCTAAATGATCCATCAAAAGATACAGAGTATCAGATTGGATAAAAGGCAAGACACATCTATTTGCTGTCTACAAGAGACTCATTTTAGACCTAAGGACACCACCAGGCTGAAAATGAAAGACGGGAAACTATTTACCATTCAAATGGTCCTCGAAAGAAAGCAGGGGTAGCAATCTTCATATCAGATAAATTAAAGTTTATCCCAAAGACTGTAGTAAGAGATGAAGAGGGACACTATATCATACTTGAAGGGTCTATCCAACAAGACCTAAGAATCATGAACATTTATGCCCCTAATGTGGGAGCTTCCAAGTCTATCAATCAATTAATAACTAAAGAGATACTTAGATAATAATTCACTTATAGTAGGAGACTTTAAGACAGCACTTTCTGCAAATGACAGATATTCTAAGCAGAACATCACCAAAGAAACAAGGGCTTTAAATGATACACTGGACCAGATGGATTTCACAGATATATACAGAACTTTCCATCTGAATGAAATTGAATGCACATTCTTCTCAAGTATGCATGGAACTTTCCCCAGAATAGCCCACATACTGGGTCACAAATCAGGTCTCAACAAATATCAGAAGATTGGGGTTGTCCCCTGCATATTATCAAAGCACAGTGCTTTAAAACTAGAACTCAATCACAAGAAGACATTTTGGAAGAAACTCAAACACGTGGAGGTTAAAGAGCATCCTACTAAAAGATGAATGAGACAACCAGGAAATTAGAGAAGGATTAAAAAGAATCATGGAAACTAATGAGAATGAAGATAAAACTGTTCAAAATCTTTGGGACACAGCAAAAGTGGTCCTAAGAGGAAAATACATTGCAGTAAAACCCTCCCTCAGAAAATTGGAAAAATTCAAATACACAAGATAACCTCACACCTAAAGGAATTGGAGAAAGAACACCAAGTAAAATCTACACCAGGCAGAAGAAGAGAGTTAATAAAGATTCGAGCAGAACTCAATGAAATAGAGACCAGAAAAACTGTGGAACAGATCAACAGAACCAGGAGTTAGTTCTCTGAAAGAATTAATAAGATAGATAAACCATTTGCCAGCCTTATTAAAAACAAAAGAGTAAAGACTCAAATTAATAAAATCACAAATGAAAAAGGAGAGATCACTACCAATACCAAGGAAATACAAACGATTTTAAAAACATATTATGAACAGCTATACGACAATAAATTAGGCAATCTAGAAGAAATGGACGCATTCCTGGAAAGCCACAAACTACCAAAACCAGAACAGGAAGAAATAGAAAACCTGAACAGGCCAATAACCAGGGAGGAAATTGAAGCAGTCATCAAAAACCTCCCAAGACACAAGAGTCCAGGGCCAGATGGCTTCCCAGGGGAATTCTATCAAACATTTAAAGAAGAAACAATACCCGTTCTACTAAAGCTGTTCGGAAATATAGAAAGGGATGGAAACCTTCCAAACTCGTTCTATGAGGCCAGCATCACCTTAATTCCAAAACCAAAGACCTCACAAAAAAGGAGAATTATAGACCAATATCCCTGATGAACACAGATGCAAAAATTCTCATCGGTATACTAGCCAAGAGGATCCAGTAGTGCAATCAACGTGATAGATCATATCTTTGTTTATATGGACCACATCTTCTTTATCCATACATCTGTCAAAGACATGGAGGCTATTGTGGACATTGAACTACTGGGGATTTACCCCAAAAATACAGATATAGGAAAAACAGGACACCTGCACTTCAATGTTCATAACAGCAATGTCCACAATTTGAGGTTCTTCCAAAATGTCTTCTTGTGATTGAGTTCTAGTTTTAAAGCACTGTGCTTTGATAATATGCAGGGGACAACCCCAATCTTCTGATATTTGTTGAGACCTGATTTGTGACCCAGTATGTGGGCTATTCTGGGGAAAGTTCCATGCATACTTGAGAAGAATGTGCATTCAATTTCATTCAGATGGAAAGTTCTGTATATATCTGTGAAATCCATCTGGTCCAGTGTATCATTTAAAGCCCTTGTTTCTTTGGTGATGTTCTGCTTAGAATATCTGTCATTTGCAGAAAGTGCTGTCTTAAAGTCTCCTACTATAAGTGAATTATTATCTAAGTATCTCTTTAGTTATTAATTGATTGATAGACTTGGAAGCTCCCACATTAGGGGCATAAATGTTCATGATTCTTAGGTCTTGTTGGATAGACCCTTCAAGTATGATATAGTGTCCCTCTTCATCTCTTACTACAGTCTTTGGGATAAACTTTAATTTATCTGATATGAAGATTGCTACCCCTGCTTTCTTTCGAGGACCATTTGAATGGTAAATAGTTTCCCGTCTTTCATTTTCAGCCTGGTGGTGTCCTTAGGTCTAAAATGAGTCTCTTGTAGACAGCAAATAGATGTGTCTTGCCTTTTATCCAATCTGATACTCTGTATCTTTTGATGGATCATTTAGCCCATTCATGTTCAGAGTAACTATTGAAAGATATGAATTTAGTGTCATTACAATCCCTATTTAGTCCCTTTTTTTTGTGGATTATTTCTTTGGGCTTCCTCTTTCTTTTACATGGTCCCTGTTAATATTTCTGGAGAGTTTGTTTTGTGGTCACATAGTCTTTCAGTTTCTGCTTATCCTGGAAGCTCTTTATCTCTCCTTCCATTTTGAATGAGAGCCTTGCTGGATAAAGTATTCTTGGCTGCAGGTTCTTCTCATTTAGGACCCTGAATATATCCTGCCAGCCGTTTCTGGCCTGTCAGGTGTCTGTGGAGAGGTCTGCTGTTAATCTGATATTTCTCCTCATATAAGTTAAGAATCTCTTGTCTTTCATTGCTTTAAGGGTTTTCTCTTTATCTTTGGAATTTACAAGTTTCACTATTAAATCTCGAGTTGTTGAATGGTTTTTATTGATTTTAGTGGGAGATCTCTCTATCTTCTGGATCTGAATGCCTGTTTCCCTCCCCAAATTAGGGAAGTTCTCAGCTAGCATTTGTTCAAATATGCTTTTTGGTCCTCTGTCCCTTTCGGCCCCCCCGGAACCCCAGTTACACGTAGATTTTTCCTTCTGAGGCAGGCTGTCATTTATTTCCCATAACCTTTCCTCATGGTCTTTTAATTGTTATTTCTCTTTTTTCCTCAGATTCCTCCCTTGCCATAAACTTGTCTTCTATGTCACTCACTCTTTCTTCTACCTCATCACCCCTCCTCGTTAAGACGCCAGTTTGGGTTGCATCTCATTTAATCAATTTTTAATTTCGGCCTGTTTAGATCTAAATTCTGCAGTAACAAAGTCTCTAGAGTCCCTTATGCTTTTTTTTTTTTTTTTTTTCCCAGAGCCACCAGTAGCTTTATAATTGCGCTTCTGAATTGGCTTTCTGACATCTAATTGAAATCCATATTCTGTAACTCTGTGATAGAGAGTATTCTTTCCGGTTCTTTCTTTTGTGGTGAATTCTTCTTCTGATCATTTTGTTCAGGGCAGAGAGGATGTATGAGCAGGCTGAGTCAAAAATATCAACCACTACCAAAGTAAAATCCACCCTTGTTAGAAGCAAAACCTTTCTCTCTGTAGCATTCCCATTGTTCTCTCTTTAAATCTCAGGTTGAATTCGTAGATGTTCAAGATGTTTTGAAAGTTATCTTGTTAAGCTGGTGGGCCTACATGAGTTGAAGATCCCTACTCTTCTGCCATCTTGCCCTTCCTTACATTATACAATTTTCTATTTTTTAAAATTCTTAACATTTGCTCTATGAGAATATATCTTTAGGTACAGATTCATATAATAAATGTATGTGTGTGAGTAGTAGCTTTTAAAGTATTTGCATATATAAGATTGTTATCTTAAGACAAAAAAGAATATGGACATAATTATTCAGGATTTTCTGGCAGTAATGTTTTTTAGAAATAAGTTATTTTAGGGTATAGATCCTTCACATCTTTGGTTAGGTTTATTCCTAGGTATCTTATGCTTTTGGGTGCAATTGTAAATGGGATTGACTCCTTAATTTCTCTTTCTTCAGTCTCATGGTTAGTGTATAGAAATGCCACTGACTTCTGGGCATTGATTTTGTATCCTGCCACGCTACCGAATTGCTGTATGAGTTCTAGCAATCTTGGGGTGGAGACTTTTGGGTTTTCTAAGTAGAGTATCATGTCATTGGCAAAGAGGGAGAGTTTGACTTCTTCTTTGCTAATTTGAATGCCTTTAATGTCTTTTTGTTGTCTGATTGCTGAGGCTAGGACTTCCAGTACTATGTTGAATAGCAGTGGTGAGAGTGGACATCCCTGTCTTGTTCCTGATCTTAGGGGAAAGGCTCCCAGTGCTTCCCCATTGAGAATGATATTTGCTGTGGGCTTTTCGTAGATGGCTTTTAAGATGTTGAGGAATGTTCCCTCTATCCCTACACTCTGAATAGTTTTGATCAGAAATGGATGCTGTATTTTGTCAAATGCTTTCTCTGCATCTAATGAGAGGATCATATGGTTCTTGGTTTTTCTCTTGCTGATATGATGAATCACATTGTTTTACGGGTGTTGAACCAGCCTTGTGTCCCGGGCATAAATCCTACTTGGTCATGGTGAATAATTCTCTTTGTACTGTTGGATCCTATTGGCCAGTATCTTGTTGAGAATTTTTGCATCCATGTTCATCAGGGATACTGGTCTGTAATTCTTCTTTTTGGTGTGGTCTTTGTCTGGTTTTGGAATTAAGGTAATGCTGGCCTCATAGAACGAATTTGGAAGTACTCCATCTCTTTCTATCTTTCCAAACAGCTTTAGGAGAATAGGTATGGTTTCTTCTTTAAACGTTTGATAAAATTCCCCTGGGAAGCTATCTGGCCCTGGACTCTTGTGTCTTGGGAGGTTTTTGATGACTGCTTCAATTTCCTCCCTGGTTATTGGCCTGTTCAGGTTTTCTATTTCTTCCTGTTCCAGTTTTGGTAGTTTGTGGCTTTCCAGGAATGCGTCCATTTCTTCTAGATTGCCTAATTTATCGTCATATAGCTGTTCATAATATGTTTTTAAAATCGTTTGTATTTCCTTGGTGTTGGTAGTGATCTCTCCTTTCTCATTCATGATTTTATTAATTTGAGTCTTCTCTCTCCTCTTTTTAATAAGGCTGGCTAATGGTTTATCTATCTTATTAATTCTTTCAAAGAACCAACTCCTGGTTCTGTTGATCTGTTCCACAGTGCTTCTGGTCTCGATTTCGTTGAGTTCTGCTCGAATCTTTATTAACTCCCTTCTTCTCTTGGGTGTATGATCTATTTGCTGTTTTTTCTCTAGCTCCTTTATGTGTAAGGTTAGCTTTTGTATTTGAGTTCTTTCCAGTTTTTGAATGGATGCTTGTATTGCGATGTATTTCCCCCTTAGGACTGCTTTTGCTGCATCCCAAAGATTTTGAACGGTTGTATCTTCATTCTCATTAGTTTCCATGAATCTTTTTAATTCATCCTTAATTTCCTGGTTGACCCTTTCATCTTTTAGCAGGATGGTCCTTAACCTCCACGTGTTTGAGGTCCTTCCAAACTTCTTGTTGTGATTTAGTTCTAATTTCAAGGCATTATGGTCTGAGAATATGCAGGGGACGATCCCAATCTTTTGGTATCAGTTCAGACCCGATTTGTGACCCAGTATGTGGTCTATTCTGGAGAAAATTCCATGGTGCTGGGAAAATTGGACATCCACATGCAGAAGAATGAAACTAGACCACTCTCTTTCACCATACACAAAGATAAACTCAAAATGGATGAAAGATCTAAATGTGAGACAAGATTCCATCAAAATCCTAGAGAAGAACACAGGCAACACCCTTTTTGAACTCAGCCACAGTAACTTCTTGCAAGATACATCCATGAAGGCAAAAGAAACAAAAGCAAAAATGAACTATTGGGACTTCATCAAGATAAGAAGCTTTTGCACAGCAAAGGATACAGTCAACAAAACTCAAAGACAACCTACAGAATGGGAGAAGATATTTGCAAATGACATATCAGATAAAGGGCTACTTTCCAAGATCTATAAAGAACTTCTTAAACTCAACACCAAAGAAACAAACAATCCAATCATGAAATGGGCAAAAGACATGAACAGAAATCTCACAGAGGAAGACATAGACATGGCCAACATGCACATGAGAAAATGCTCTGCATCACTTGCCATCAGGGAAATACAAATCAAAACCACAATGAGATACCACCTCATACCAGTGAGAATGGGGAAAATTAACAAGGCAGGAAACCACAAATGTTGGAGAGGATGCGGAGAAAAGGGAACCCTCTTACACTGTTGGTGGGAATGTGAACTGGTGCAGCCACTCTGGGAAACTTTGTGGAGGTTCCTCAAAGAGTTAAAAATAGACCTGCCCTAGACCCAGCAATTGCACTGTTGGGGATTTACCCCAAAGATACAGATGCAATGACACGCCGGGACACCTGCACCCCGATGTTTATAGCAGCAATGGCCACAATAGCGAAACTGTGGAAGGAGCCCCGGTGTCCATCGAAAGATGAGTGGATAAAGAAGATGTAGTTTATGTATACAATGGAATATTACTCAGCTATTAGAAATGACAAATACCCACCATTTGCTTCAACGTGGATGGAACTGGAGGGTATTATGCTGAGTGAAGTAAGTCAATCGGAGAAGGACAAATATTATATGTTATCATTCATTTGGGGAATATAAATAATACTGAAAGGGAATATAAGGGAAGAGAGAAGAAATGCGTGGGAAATATCAGAAAGGGAGACAGAACGTAAAGACTGCTAACTCTGGGAAACGAACTAGGGGTGGTAGAAGGGGAGGAGGGTGGGGGGTGGGAGTGAATGGGTGACGGGCACTGGGGGTTTTTCTGTATGTTGGTAAATTGAACACCAATAAAAAATAAATTAAAAAAATGAAATAAGTTATTTTAACTTTTAAGATGTTTATTTGGAAGTATTTTTAATCCCAATATATTACATATGCATGTATATGTCTTTTCCTGTTTTGTTATATTTGGAATAAGGATTAATGACTATAAATCATGCATTGTGGTCATTACCTTTTGGCCTGATTTTGCTCTTCTTATCTGTAGATTAAATCTCCTTCAGTATCCACATCCGTAGAGAGGAGGCTTAGTGTATATCCCCATGTTAAGCATATCAAGAACTCTGAAGAGACTTCTGAATTGTATCCTATTTGCAAGCTGGCAAGGTAGGCTGTTAGTGTTTCATGCAAGCTGACAGAAGACAGCAGATTCCTGGGTCAGAGGTAAAGTCTATTAAAATATAGGAGGTTGCAGGAGCTTCATGTTCGTGCCAGTTTCCCATGGCTCCCAGCTCCCTAGTGGGCCTGGATGAATGTATGCACATGTTTGGTTTGTGACATAGCAGGTGAACCCTAAAATTAGGAAATTCTAGTCTTTTATAATTGGATGCAAGCAAACCTGCCCAACATTTGCTCCGAAAAAAAAAATTATTGTACTGTAACCATAGTAAACAAACCGACCCTCTGTAGCAAAGAAAAACTCTTTCTCCTAAGGTTGTTTGTGCTAAAACATCTTTGGCAAAGTAGTTTGCAGCAAAGGGATGTCAGTGCCTCTACTGACAAGGAGAAACATGACCATCCCATGGAGATCTACATTCCCACTGCAGATTTGCAACCAGTTTCATGTGGTTGCACAGGACAGAGACAAGACTTTCTTCTTTTCATATTTCCTGGTTTTGCAGCTCATCCATTTGATTGGGAATGTGTAATCTCATATTTTAACTTTCTTTTACCTAGTGATACCTGTAAAGGATGAACTCCCCACATTTAAATTTCCCCGAATAAATCTCCCAATCATTTTTTTCTTTTTACATATCTATTAGAAAGTACATAAAGAAAAAGGGAGTGCTCTCAGTGAGAGTTGGGAAAATAATCCTTAAAAAACAAAACAAAACAAAACAAAAAACTAGTAATTCAGGCCCTGTCCTAAAGGAATTGATTTTCTTATTTGCACATCCTTTGTACGTTTTAACCATGTTAGATGCTCTGAGATAGCAACTTTCCACTGTTTTTCACTCTGATAATTTTACACTATTTACAATAGAGCAGCAAAGGTAGGGAAGTCATTCAAATAATAGGCTCAACTGTTAGTTTTAGTGAATTTTCATTTTATATTTCTTCATGTGAATTTCAGTGGAGAGTTATAACAAGAAATATATTAGAACTACTACTTAGATCCATTTTACACAGGGATACTATCTGTAGATTTGTGTGTATGTGTGTATGAATTAGAGCAAATGTGCTCAGTAAAGCACGTTAATAAAGGTGAAAGTCAAAATGAAACTAGATCATTTAGGCCCCCATCAAATAAAAAAAAAAGTTTTTAATTATCAAGGGCTTTTCACCACAATGAGTGAAGTGACAAACTTACTATATTACTATGTTCCTTTTAAAACATTAAAGATCGCAGAAAATCACACATATCCAGATTTCTTCTCTCAGACTACATTTCTCGAAAGAAGCACAGACACTTTTTTCCCCCCAGGTTGGTAGCTCTAATTCTGAGCTTCAAATATCACATACTATTATGCAAAATTTAGGTCTTAAGCAGCAAACTGGAGGTAACTTTATTATAAATCTACTAAATCCTACCTGGTTACTATGTCTTAACAACATGATTTACCACACTTCTGAAAGATCCCAATAGGTGCCAGGGTACTGTGTACTTTCATGTAGAAGCTGGTTTATTTTTTCCCACCAGACTTATTTTAGGGACCATCTCAGAGTAATGAATTGTCCTGAGGTATAAATGATATACAATAAACTGAGCAGGGTTTAATTATACAATAGAAGTTATGGCATATTTATACACTCATAAAAGTATCACAATTGAAAAAATAAATACAATCATCATGTCCAGAAGTTTCTTCCTGACTCTTTATAATTATGCCATCGCTTTCCCTGCTTGATCCACACTCCTCCCATCCAGAGACAGCCAATTATCAACTTTTTATCTTTATAAAATAGTTTTCTTTTTTCAAAAGCTTGCATAAATGTAATCCTACAGTATGTATTCTTTTTCTGATCTGTTTCTGTTCACTCATTGTGGTTTTTCTATGTTGTGTATTTCCATTTCATTAATTTTTTTTGAGTAGCATTCCATTTTATAAATATACTATAATTTTTAAATCCATTTTTATCCAGTTTGGGGCTATTACAAATAAAACAGCTATGGACACTTATATACAAGTATAGACAAATGCTTTCCTTGGCATGGAATGGCTAGGTGATTATATGTATATCTTTAACCTTTCAAGAAACTGCAGTTTTATAAACCAATTGTATCATTTTACATCCCCACCAACAACGTATGATAATCCCAGTTCCTCCATTCTCTCAGCAACCCTTGGTATGGTCATTATTTTTATTCTCATTTGAGACTTTGCAGGAGTAACTCATGTTTTAATTTCATTTCCCCAATAACTTATGATCCAGAGAAACTTTTCATATCCCTATTGACCTTTCATATATCTGCTATAGTGAAGTGATCATTCAATTTTTTTGCCCATTTGTATCATTTGATTTTTTTTTATTGAATTGAAAGAGCTTTTTCCATACTCCTCTCAACATTCTTTCCACAATATGTGAGTTGCAAATTTTTTCTACCAGATTATGTCCTGTCTTTTCATTATTTAACATGTCTTTGAAGAGGGAAAATTTATAATTATGATGATATTAATTTTATCATTTAAACAAAATTTATAAAAAGAGTATTTTATTATTATATTTATGGAATTTTTGTCCAACCCAGGATCACAAAGATTTTTTTCCTCATTTTTCTTCTAGATGTCTTACAGTTTTAGGTTTACCTTTACAGTCTCTGGCCTATTTTGAGTTAATTTTCCTCATGGTGCAATGTACAAAAGTGAATTATGTCTCAAAAGAATATACAATCAATCTACACCATATTTTGAAAGACTATCTTTTCTTTATTAAATTGCCTTTGCAATTTTGTCAAAAATTAACTGAGTACATATATTTTTTTACATATATTTTTCATATTTATATCTTTATCAGATTGAAGAGATTAACTAGTGCTTTTAAAATCAAGAATGGACATTGGATTTTGTCAATTGCTTTTTATGTATCATATGATCACATTTTCTTTTTTCATTTTGTTATGGTGATTTTGTTTCCTTTGTCTAAATACTTTTCTGCTCCCCTTTAATTATCTTCTTGAGTCATGGGTTATTTATAAGTTTGTTACTTAGTTTCTAAATATTTAGTCAATTCTTAGAGATCTTTCTTTTATTGATTTCCAATTGAATTCTATTGTGGCCAGAAAGCATATTTTGAATAGTTTTATTTCCAGGACAATTTTCTCAACTGGAAGATCAATTGTAAAAAAATATAGGAAAAAAGTAACTTATATTTCACAAAGTAGCCTAATACATTTCATATTAAAGAGAACTCATTATTGTCAAGACAAAACTGATTATGATCCAATTTAACAAGTAGGTACATTTATAAGATATAGAAAAATAAATACCATAATCCTATAGTTTTAAATGGCACTCTATTTCACCTACAATAAAAAAATATATAAATTAAAACTATACGAATAAACCATTTTTATTCTTTGCAGAATTTATAATTGGACATAACCTGTATATCCCTCAGAAAAAGCATGGTTAAACAAAACATTGTGTTATAAACTAGGAGAGAGGTAGGCATAAAAATAATTCTGGATCTCATTTTGTAATGACACAATGTCTTCCAATATACACTAAATAAAAAACCAAGATGAAAATTTGTATTTATTGGGCCACATTAGTAGCTCAGTGGGTTAAGTGTCCAACACTTGTTTTCAGCTCAATCATGATTTCAGGGTCATGAGATTGAGCTCTGAGTTGGGCTCCAAGCTGGGTGTGAAGCCTGCTTAAGATTCTCTCTCTCCCTCTACCCCTCTCATGCCCTCATGCTCACTCTCTCTCTCTCTCTCTCTCTCTCAAAAAAAAAAATCTGCCTTTATTAAACTACAATATATGTATTAAAAGATAATATAATACATATGTTTGCTTATCATTAAATATATTAAATATTTATGGACTAATTTTTAAAACTCTGACAATATTAATAGTCTCCAATGAAGACAATTACTTCTCTGAAAGGACAAATGTGAAGGTCACACTTTCACTGCATATATCTCATTAATTTTGAATTATATTCCATCTTTTTATAAAATTGTTAATGATAAAGGATACATATTACTATAAATAATTTAACAATAAAAATATTTTCTAAATCAAATATTTATTACTTATATGTATATACTTTCTGTATATATGAACAGTTTCTAAAAATATACACAAAACACTGGCAACATTGATTATCTCAATGACTTTAATAAATATTATTTTATAATATTTATTATTATTTATAACATTTCAATATGGAATTGTATAAATAATTTAAATATTTTTAATACTCTAAAGTATTAAGAAATGAGATAAACTTCCAAGGGCTCAGATTAGATATGAACCAATGTTAAATTTGTGTAGTTGTTTTTGAACCACTATGCTTTTGTAGTGAAGGATAGCTAGTGGTTAAAATTGTTTTGTGAGTTAGAATCTATGTGTATCATTTTGAAAATTATGTTTTTCTGAATTGATTATATTTGTTAGCAAATGTGTAATTAGCATGTGAATAATAATCCTCATATACAAATGTTAATCTTTTTATATATATTTCAAGTTTTTATTTAAATTCTAGTTATTTAATACATAGTGTAATATTAGTTTCAGGAGTAGAATCTAGTGATTCATCACTTATATGCAATGCTCCATGCTCATCACAAGTGTCCTCCTTAACTCCCATCTCCCATTTAATCCATTCTCCACCCATTTTCTCCTTCAGCAACCCTCAGTTTGCTCTGTATAGTTAAAAGTCTTATGATTTGCCTCCCTCTTTTTTTTTTCCTTTCCCCTACATTCATCTGTTTTGTTTCTTAAATTCCACATATGAGTGAAATCATAGTATATTTGTCTTTCTCTGATTAACTTTCAGTTTAGCATAATGCAGTCTAGTTTTATCCACATCATTACAAATGGTAAGATTTCATTTTTTTATGGCTGACTAATATTCTGATGCAGCCACTCTGGAAAATAGTATGGAAGTTCCTCAAAGTTAAAAATAGAACTACCCTATGATCCAGCAATTGAACTACTAGGTAATTGCCCAAAGGATACAAAAATACTGATTCAAAGAGACACATGCATCCTAATGTTTATAACAGAATTAACAGTAGCCAAATTATAGAAAGAGCCCAAATGTCCATCAACTGATGAATGGATTAAGAAGAGGTGGTATACATACAATGGAATATTGCTCAGCCATCAAAAAGAATGAAATCTTGCCATTTGCAAAGACATGGAACTAGAATGTATCATGCTAAGCAAAATAAATCAGTCAATAAAGACAAATACCATATAATTTCACTCATGTGTGGAATTGAAGGAACAAAACTGATGCACATGGGGTAAAAAAAAAAAAAGAGGGAAACCATAAAACAAACTCTTAACTATAGAGAACAATGAGTTAAACGGATGATGGGTTAAGGAGCACACTTATTGAATGAGCACTGGATTTTATATGTAAGTAATGAATCACTAAAATCTACTCTTGAAACTAATATTACACTATATGTTACTTACTACAATTGAAATAAAAATTTAAAATATTTTTTTAAAAACAGTATTAAATCTTTTGGGATTGACTTCTTTTTTCCATTTAGCTTAATCTCCTTGAGATCCATCCAAGTAGTTATGTGTATCAATAATTCCTTCCTTTTTATTGCCGAGTAGTATCTCATAATGCATATGTACCACAGTTTAGCATTTCCCTGTGAATGAGTCCAATTTTTTGCTATTACAAATAAAGTTGTCATGAACATTAGTGTATAGGGTTTTGTGTGGTCATAGTTTTTATTTCTCTGACAATAAATGACCTAACGTGCGATTGTTGGATTTCACCATAAATTGTATGCATAGTTTTTTAAGAAACTGCCAAATTTTTCTAGCCGGTAAAAGTTGTATGTTTTTATTCACAGCTGTTTTTATTTCTTCAGTGATGATTAAAGTCATTTAAAATTAAACCTAAATTTACTATTAAGATTTTTCTTTCCAGAAATTAGGATAGCCAACTGTTTAAATTAGGATATAGGCAGATGGTCAATGAATATTTTGTTCAATTCTAAGCCATCTATTTACAATATTTTAGTATTAAGTCTTTTTTTAACCAAAAATAGAACTAAATCTAAAATTACTCACTCTAATTCTTTTTAAGGAAGTGTTTTATAAGTTGCTTCCATAAATTCACAATTTAGATTTTAATTGTAATCATCAATGACTATCTTTTTTCTTTTTTTGTAATACTATTTTTAAGATAATAGCTTTCAGAAAGTCAATTTCTGGCACTTGGAACTCATGGAAAAAGCGACAAACTAAATGTAATAGAACATAAACCAAATGACTAATAATGAGCAACCAAATAGGAATTAATTGGCAAGGAAAATCAATTTAGAATTAAAAAATAGTTTTGCCTCATTGATTTTCATAGCTCATTGAACCATCACTGTTGTTTGTTTTATATCCCTTTGGATGATTACTGCTCCCAAGCCAGACTAAAATTGTGGTTAAACTTCCTCCACAAACAAGGACAGCTGATAAAGTCCAAGTAGGCATTAAAAAGCAAGTTAAGTTTTTAGGTGTTTCCTTCCAGGGTAATTTTTGCAGGGAAAATAAAATAAAGATTTCTGAAAAGCCGTGGGATTAATGTCACAGAGTTAGATTATCAGTTCTATGTACATAACAGGGACATTTATGACAATCAAATGAATGTTTTCTTCCATCATTTTTATTAGTGTGTGATGGCTCCTATTTAGAGAGGGACAGTTTTTAATAAACATTCACTTTCAGACACAAATTTTCATATATGCCCTAAAAGCCTCTTTAAAGAAAAATGCCTCCAAGTTGTCCCAATCTTTGTTGCATTGTGGGGTGATCTTAAATTATTTTATGAGACAAAAAAATATTAATCTTATCTATTGGCAACTCCACAATGTATTTTGTGTATATTTAGTTACTACTTCTCAATATCTAGGATTACCTGGTATATAATTTATATTTCCTTTCTCTCTAGTTCTGCTTTTAAAAGCATGTTTTTCTTTGCATAAGCAAAATCATAGAACCTGTAATTTAGGGTCTTGTTAGAATCTTTATTTTTGGAGTAAGTGAATTTCAAGACGTGTTAAAGTGTCCTAGGAAATTATTTTATTGAGAGATTTGCTGTTTTTGATCCATATGCTTTAAGTTATCACTGTGGTTTATTAAATCATATATATATATATATATATGCTTCATTATATATATATGCTTCATTAAAATTAAACTTCATTATTATTGAAGTTCTAGTTCAACAATTATACAATGAAATAATTCCTTAAAGTTTCTATTTAAAAACTCTGATTAAAATGATGTAGGTCTTATCTTAAAATATTTACATTATTAATTTGTTTCAGGTTTCAATGGCAGTATAAACTAATGCCTCTACAAATAATTCTCTTTCTGAACATTTCTCATACTATTGTTAAAATCAGAAGCAAATGGAAACTAGCTTTGAAAATTTCCTGAGCAGACAAAAGCAGTTTAATCATACAAACAAAGCTTAAATGGTCTTATTTTGCAATGCTAAATGGACCTGGATCATATCTTACTTGTGCCTCTGGAAATAAGCAAAACTTGAACCAATTCTCAAGGTTGATGTGAGGTAACCACTGAAAACTATAATCACTGTGACAGGTAAATAATCACTGCTTTCTCACTACATAAGCTGCTTTGTGATAATGTACCCCTGAGCCTCATTCCAAGCTCCGGTTTGAATGTTACTGGCTTGCAAATAGACTTTTAGGGGTGTGCACAACAAATTTTCACTAATTTCTACCTTAGTGATTCATGGGTTTTACTTTGGCTATTTTGAATCTTTAACACTATGTAACTCAATGTTTTCCCAGTTTTGTTTTGAAAGTATGTTCTGAATTTGTTGTTCAATTGAAGTAATCAGTATGTTCTAATATACTTTATTAAAAAGTGATGGAAACTTTTCTTATCCTACAGAACATATGTGAGAGATAAATTTTGAATAAACTAAAAAAATTCACATATGAAAAGAAAAAAGACTATAGAGATAAATATATAAATGTTACAAGCAACAACATAAAGCATTTCTTACATGATTTATGGCATTTGAAGATAAATTAGGATTTTCTAAAGATATCTATCATGAAAAGGTTATCCACTTTTTTTTCTCCCCTCTCTGGGACAGTGATGAAGTGTTACTTTTTTGTTACCTAAAACACCAGACTGTAAAGTGTATCAGTCCACTATAAACTGTTCTAAGGCAAAACGATAAGAAAAATGGGTTCCTCTTTTTATTTCTCTCAAAACTAGTTAGATAGAGGATTCATATTTTGTACACAAACTATTTAGATACTGTATTTACAAAGATACTTTTCATTAAATATTGATTTAATCTTAGTTAACCAGTTGAAATTTTAATAGTCACTTTTAATTTTATAGTCAGTTTTGAGAAATCAAAGAGTCTACAAAAATCATAGTGAAATATCAAAATTGCTTCTGATAGTATTATTTCAATATGATAAGTTTCTCTTTACTTGGGCCATCCTTTATACACAATAAGGTAATTGAGTGGCTTCAAACTTATTTTGCTATTATAGACTTCTGTCAAGGAGAAAGGAATAGCAAGGAAGGGCAAGATGGTGAGGAGTAAGAGTTCTCACCTGGCCCCACCAACTTACCTTCATAACTTTCAAAACATCCTGAACACCTATGAATTTGACCTGAGATATAGAGAGAGCATCTGAAATGCTACAGAGAGTAAAATTTTTGCTTCTAACAAGGTAGGAGGGTGAAAAAAAAAATTTTTTTTTTAAAGAATAAAGTGAGGGAGAAGAACCATGAGTAGCTGGGCTAAAGTGAACAGCAAAAGCCCACAGGGCAGGAAAGCCCAGCCCTGGACAAGCAGGGATTTAAAAAATCTACGCCTGAGTTTTCCCTGATGGAAAAGCGCTTAGCAGGGAAATCAGGCAAAACCCCAGGCGAGGCAGTGAAGCTCTCAAGATTCCCGGAGTCACTATAAGAGGAAGGGGTGCCTGGGGGAAAGTTCACCGCAAACTGCAGTCCAATATCAGTAAAAGGCTGGAGTGCAGAGGCCCTGGGGCATTTGGGAGAAGCCAGTTGGTCAAGCAGGTGGTTCTGGGTGAAGGTGGTGAGCCCCGTTCCCTTCAGGACAAGGATTCCCCGGGATCGTAGGTCCAGCAGCACTGGGCCCCAGATCCCAGGGCACCCAAGCAGACAAATCCCATTATCCTGTGCTCCCCCTGGGACAGGTCGGGGCGGGGAGGACTCTCCTGCTGCCCGGTACCCCCAAGATGTGCAGCACCCCCCCCCCCCACTGCCCTGGGAGCACCTAAGCCAGTGTGGACAGGGAGACTGTGGTATTTACTGCGGGAGCTGACTCCAGAGCTGGAGAGCTGGCCGCTGCCAATGTTGTTCCTCCTGGTGTCACCATGTACCTGGGAGGGGCGGGGCTGCCAGGGGACAGGGCCTCACAGGATAAACAGCTCCCACTGAGCCCGGCCCTCTGCGGGGCAGCACCCCCAGGTACACACACCTGAGAATCAGCACAGCAGCCCCTCCCCCAGAAGACCAGTTGGAAGGTCAGGGGAAGAGCAAGTCCTCGACCTAGCAGCGCTGGAAAGCTCCAGGACTAAAAGAAAACAGTATGTAGAAATAGAGGGTCCCCCCTTTTTTCTTTTTTTTTTTTTTCCTTTTTCCATTACTACTCATTTTTTTAAAAGATTTTATTTATTTATTCATGAGAGACATGCAGAGAGAGAGAGAGAAAGAGAGAGAGGCAGAGACACAGGCAGAAGGAGAAGCAGGCTCCATGCAGGGAGTCTGATATGGGACTCCATTCCAGGTCTCCAGGATCACTTCCTGGGCCAAAGGCGGCACTAAACCACTGAGCCACCTGGGCTGCCCCTCATTTTTATATCAGATTAAAAATTTCCAATATTTTTTCTCTTTTCCCACCTTAACTACAATATTTTACCAGCTCTTCCTTTGTAAGTTTTCTTTTTTCCTTTTTGACTTTCATATTTCTACAATTACATGTCTTAGATATATTTTTCACTTCCGGATTCCCTTCAACTTATTCAATTTTATTTTGGGAGATATATGAGATATGGGTTTTTGTTTTGTGTTTTTTGTTTTTTCTGCCTCATTGCATTCTACAATGGTGGAAATTAATACCTTCTAAAACATGACCAACATACACCCATAATCAAGTGGAATATTGTGTTGGTTCATTCTGTGAGATTATATTCTCTATTCATTCCCATTGTGCCCCCCCTCTTTTATCTTGTTTATTTTGGTGGACAATGTTGGGGCTTTCTATAAGTATTGCTGATTTATATACATTTGGGACTGAGCATCTTCTAATATACAGAACAAAAAGAACAAAATACACTCAGAACCAAGAGGATCACCCTCTAGAACCCCTCAGGTAGGCTACATTATCTCTCCACTACCAATTATTATTATATAATTATAATTATATAATAATTATATATTCAACACTACCATCCCCAACTTTTTTTTTCTCTTTTTCCATTTTCTTTACTCCCCTCCCCCCTTTTCCTTTTATAATTCTTCTTTGTTATGGTTTTTGGCTTTTTATTTTTACTACTTTGTTTTAAAATTTACTATTCACTTTAGTGGTCCTTTTGTTATATTTTGTTATGTTCTTCTTTTTATTTTGTTTTCTGGTCTCTGGCCCTTCGAAATCATCTAGGGTGTATTTTACTTAGGTCATGGTTGATATTCTTGACTCAGCCCACTCATACAGCCACTCTGCACTGAGCAAAATGACTAGAAGGAAGAATTCACCACAAAAGAAAGAATCAGGAACAGTACTCTCTGCCACAGAGTTACAGAATAAGGATTTCAATTTGATGTCAGAAGGTCAATTCAGAAGCACAATTATAAAGCTACTGGTGGCTCTGGAAAAAAGCATAAAGGACCCTAGAGATTTCATTACTGCAGAATTGAGATCTAATCAATGAGGAGTGCACTTGATGGGATGAACATTAAACTTTATCTTGGCAAATTGAACTTCAGTAAAAACAAATGGAAAAAAAATGGAGGAAGCGATAGAAAATAGGAAATAGTATTTTTCCAGCTATTTCCCCATATTTTTAGATATAGTGTTTTTCCAGCTATTTCCCCATACTTTTAGATATATCTTGATATATTATAAATCATTTGAATTCATTTTCTTGTGATTTTCAAGTACACATCCTTGCATATCATAAAAGTAATGGGAAGAAGACATCAAATGACTATACAAATATTGGTAGCCTTTATGTAGCCCCCATGCCTATTCTAATGCTAATAGATGGTTAAAAATATGGACGCTACAGGCAGTGGGAACTGGGGATTGTGTAATTATATAGAGATTCGAATCTCAGACTGTCATTTACTGGCTTTGCTGCTTTGTTCATGTCATAATACTTCTCTGAGCTTGTTTCCTCATCCCTAAGTGGAATTAGTGATGCTGTGTTATTGCAGTGTTAAGACATCCTGAGATGTATGCATTGCACTACAGCCATAGTGCCCATGATTGAGAAGTACCATATTTATTAGCACCATCTCCACATTTCCTGCCTTTAATGTTAAGACAAATTTGATGCTAGTGTTCCTATTGACAAGGGGTCAGGCTGAAGATCTATCTCAAAAGAAAATACCATAATAGAGTAAAAATTAAATCATCAAAATAATATTTTTATCCAGTCTGATACCCTGTGTCTTTTGATGAGGATCATTTAGCCCATTCATTTTCAAAGTAACTATTGAAAGATATGAATTTAGTGTCATTGCAATCCCTATTTAGTCCCTGTTTTTGTGGATTATTTCTTTGGGATTTCTCTTTCTTATACAGGGTCCCCCTTAATATTTCTTGCAGAGCTGGTTTGGTGGTCACATATTCTTTCAGTTTCTGCCTATCTTGGAAGCTCTTTATCTCTCATTCTATTCTGAATGACAGCCTTGCTGGATAAAGTATTCTTGGCTGCATGTTCTTCTCATTTAGGACCCTGAATATATCCTGCCAGCCCTTTGTGGCCTGCCAGGTCTCTGTGGAGACGTCTGCTGTTAATCTAATATTTCTTTCCATATAAGTTAGGGATCTCTTTTCTCTTTCTGCTTTAAGGATTTTCACTTTATCTTTGGAATTTGCAAGTTTCACCATTAAATGTTGAGGTGTTGAACGGTTTTTATTGATTTTAGTGGCAGATCTCTCTGTCTTCTGGATCTGAATGCCTGTTTCCCTCCCCAAGTTAGGGAAGTTCTCAGCTATGAGTTTTTCAAATATACTTTGTGGTCCTCTCTCCCTCTCAGCCTCTTCTGGAACTCCAATTCTATGTAAATTCTTCCTTCTCATGCTATCATTTATTACCCTAAGCCTTTCCTCATGGTCTCTTAATTGGTTTTCTCTTTTGTCCTCAGCTCCTCTCCTTGCCATCAACTTGTCTTCTATGTCACTCATTCTTTCTTCTACATCATTAACCCTAGCAGTTAAGATATCCATTTTGGATTGCATTTCACTTACTTTATTTTTAATTTCGGCCAGTTTAGATCTCAACTCTGCAGTAACAAAGTCTCTAGAGTCCTTTATGCTTTTTTTTCCAGAGCCACCAGTAGCTTTATAATTGTGCTTCTGAATTGGCTTCCTGACATCGTATTGAAATCCAAATTCTGTAGCTCTGTAGCAGAGAGTACTGTTTTTGGTTCTTTATTTTGTGATAAATTCTTCCTTCTGGTCATTTTGTTCAATGTAGAGTGGCTGTATGAATGGGCTGAGTCAAAAATATCAACCACAACCTAAATAAAGAAGATAGTCATTGATGATTACAATTAAAATCTAAATTGTGAATTGATGGAAGCAACTTATAAAACACTTCCTTAAAAAGAATTAGAGTGAATAATTTTAGATTTAGTTCTGTTTTGGTTAAAAAAAGACTTAATACTAAAATATTGTAAATAGATGGCTTAGAATTGAACAAAATATTCATTGACCATCTGCCTATATCCTAATTTAAACAGTTGGCTATCCTAATTTCTGGAAAAAAAAAATCTTTTTTTTTAAGATTTTATTTATTTATTCATGAGAGACACAGAGAGAAAGAGAGGCAGAGACACAGGCAGAGGGAAAAGCAGACTCCATACAGGGAGCCTGATGTGGGACTCAATCCTGGGTATCCAGGATCACACCCTGGGCTGAAAGCAGGTGCTAAACTGCTGAGCCACCCAGGGATTCCCTGGAAAGAAACATCTTAATAGTAAACTTAGGTTTAATTTTATATGACTTTAATCATCACTGAAGAAATAAAAATGAGGTCAGAGACCAAAAAAATGCAAAAGATCAGAACAAAATATAACAAAAGGACCACTAAAGTTAAAAACAAATTTTAAAACAAAATAGTAAGAAATGAAACGCCAAAAACCCCAAAGATGAAGAAAAAAACAAAAAGTATAAAAGAAAAAAATAAAGAGGAATAAGAGAAAAAAGAAAAAGGGGGGGGGGGCGACTGGGGGATGGTGGTGGTCAGAAACTGGTAGTGAAGAGAGAATGTAGTCTACCTGAAGGGTCCTAGAGAGTGATCCTCTTGGTTCAGAGTGTATTTTGTTTTTTTGTTTTGTTTTGTTTTGTTTTGTTTTATTTTTTTTTTTTAATTTATCTATGATAGTCACAGAGAGAGAGAGAGAGGCAGAGACACAGGCAGAGGGAGAAGCAGGCTACATGCACTGGGAGCCCGACGTGGGATTCGATCCAGGATCTCCAGGATTGCACCCTGGGCCAAAGGCAGGCACTAAACTGCTGCGCCACCCAGGGATCCCTGTATTTTGTTCTGTATGTTAGAAGATGCTCAATCTTAAATTTATACAAACCAGCAATACTTATAGAAAGCCCCAACAATGACCACCAAAACATAAATGAAATAAAAGAGGGGGAAGAATGGGAATAAATAGAGATTATAATCTCACAGAATGAATCAGCACAGTATTCCACTTGGTTCTGGGTATATGTTGGTCATGTTTTAGAAGGTATTAACTTACGCCATTGTAGAATACAATGAGGCAGAGAAAACACAGAACACAAAACAAAAACCCATATTTCGTATATCTCCCAAAATTAAATTGAATAAGTTGAAAGGAATCCGGAAGTGAAAAATATATCTAAGACATGTAATTGTAGAAATATGAAAGTCAAAAAGGAAAAAAGAAAACTTACAAATGAAGAGCTGGTAAAATATTGTAGTTAAGGTGAGAAAAAATATTGGAAATTTTTAGTCTGATATAAAAAAAGAGTTGTATTGAAAAAGGATTTTTTTTTTAAATGGGGACCATCTAGTTCTATATACTATATTCCCTTCTTTTTCCCTCAGTCCTGGAGCTTTCCAGCACTTCTTGGTCAAGAACTTGCTCTTCCCCTGTTCTTCCAACTGGTCTTCTGGAGGAGGCATCTTCTGTGTTGATTCTCAGGTGTCTGTGCCTGGGCGGAGATTCCTCACCCTTTGCTTGGTGACCAGCTCAGCATGAGGTATTTACCCTGAGAGGCTTTTATTCCCTTGTGGCCCTGCCTTTCCCTGGCACAAGGTCAAACAAGGAGGGTAAACAACAATGGTGGTGGCCAGATCTCCAGCTCTAGAGTCAGCTCCCCATGAGTAACTAATGTAGTGTCCCATTCCACACTGGCCTAGATGGTCCTAGGGCCAACGCAGGTGCCCTGATATGCACAGCTTGGGGGCACCCAGCAGCAGGAGAGTTCTCATTGTCCTGTGCCCTCCTGCTTCTTCCTGTCCTGGGGGAATGCAGGGTCTCTGGCTTTGTCTGCTTGGGCACCCTGGGATCTGGGGCCATGTGCTGCTTGAACCACGCTCCTGGGGGCCACCTCTCCTGAAGGGAATGGGGCATAGCCACCTCTATCCCATTCCTTTACTGATATCTGACTGTGGTTTGCAGTGAGCTTTCCCCAGAGTGCCCCCTCCTCTAATAGTGACTCTGGGAATCTTGAGGCTTCACTGTCCCTCCTGGTATTTTGCCTGATTTCCTTGCTAACCACTTTTCTATATGGGAAAAATCCGGCATGAGTTTTTAAAGTTCCTACTTCTCCAGGGCTGGGTTTTCCTGTCACGGAGGCTTTCACTACTCTGCTTTAGCAGGGTTACTCACGGTACCCCTCCCCCATTTTATTCTTTTTAATTTTTTTTTTCTGCATTTGTACCTTGTTAGAAGTGAAAACTTTTCTCTCTGTAGCATTCCAGCTGTTCTCTCTTTAAATCTCAGGTTGAATTCATAGGTGTTCAGGATGTTTTGAAAGTTATCTACCTAAGTTGGTGGGACCAGGTGAGTTGAGAACTTCTACTCTTCCACCATCTTGCCCCACCTCCCCTCAATTTAATATTTTGTAAACCTAAGTCTTGTGATATTAGTAGAACAGAGTCCACAGATAGGTGGACAAGAGTTTTATGCAACCTTGGATAAAATTCTATACAATCTATCCCTCCTTGTTTGAGATCAACTTATTTCTGGGTAGATGAAAATACTTTTTTAAGGAAATTTTGTCTTTACAAGAACATTTCCTGCCTTTGTGGACACTCAGGAGAACATCATATGCACATCCAAGTGCTACTTTATTTCAGGGAACATATGTGAAGAGAATGCCAATTCTGAACAGAATTGGATACCTAGGATAGACATGGATATGCTTTCCCCCTGTGATGGACAGTGGGATTTAGAATAAATTTACTTTGAATGAATATAAGATATGCTAGGAAGAGCTGCAAGAGTGCCTGCTCCATCCTAATTGATTTGTTGCCATTTTTTCTTTTCAACTGGAAGTAGAACAGGTTAAGCCATATAATAGGACTTTTAGGGGAGATGAAAATGTTTTGGAAGTAGATAGAGGATGTGGTTGCACATTGTTCTGAATATAAGAAAAGCCACCAAACTGTCCACTTTAAAATTAGTACAGTTACATTAGTTTCACCTCAATAAAAACAATGCAAAAAGACTTTTAAGAACTCTTTTTATGAATTTTAATATTGTCAATAGGGTAAAATAATGCTCATTGTCTACTCCATAACTATACCCTGAGAATGATACAGAATAATTTTAGTGATAAATTCTAATTTGGCAAATTGATTTAATAATATGCTTTTAAATTGCCTTTTTGAAAGTTGATTTTTTTTTCCTGGATGTAACTTTTCTTTTAGTTTGAAATTCATGGCTGAGATTCAGATGTGTTACACCTTGGATTTTTTTTTTTTTTTTTTTTTTTTAGGTCTTTGTATCTGAAGTGTAGCTTCAGCTACATCCTGTGTTTACATCAGCACTCTGCACCAAAGATAGGAGGCTTCTAAAGTTGTCGCTAACAGGGGTACCTGCAAGGGCCAGTCAATTAAGCATCTGCCTTTGGCTCAGTTCATGACCACGGAGTTTTTGGATTAAGCCCCATGTTGGGGCTTCCTGCTCAGTAGGAGCCTGTTTCCCCCTCTCCTCCTGTGATCTCTATCACTTTCACTCAAATAAATAAATAAATAAATAAATAAATAAATAAATTTTAAAAAGTTTTCTCTAAGAATGTATTCAGACTTTGGAGTAATATTTCAAAGTAACAAGGGTCAATCAAAAGTTAACCTTCATATTTCTCAAAATAATACCATAATTCAAAAAAAAGTTGTAAGAATAGTCTATGATTTGTCTGTTATGACACATTGTGTTATTGGGAAATGTGTGAACTGACTAATCAAAATGGTTTAATGCTGCATGGTTGTTATTCTTTTGGAAATATCTAATAAACTTTTCAGTATCTATTAAACTGGAAATAGGTTTTCACTTGATATCGAAATATTCATTAAAAAAAATAAATGTTTTTTGGCTCCTTGAAGTTTTATACATATCAGACTTTCATAGTTCACAACAAATGTTTAGTCCAACCATAGAGATCAAATCCTACAAAGACATGGACTTGATTTAGGTATTTAAAATTAACTATGCTTTGGACTAGTAATATAGAAACTTGTCAGGAAATGGTTATCAGAATCCTAAGAAAAGGACATGAGACTGTGGTTTAGTTGTGATATTAAAAGTATACAAGTTATAACAGGCTAAGAGAAAGCAAGATGACAGTTTTTAACTTCAAAATAGGAAGTGTGCACTTTGTTTCCCATCATATTTCTTACATGGAGTCATCTCTAAGGGTGAAAAAAGTTCATAGGAGCCAGGTACCTGAAGAAGAAGAAGAAAAAAAAAACATCATGTGTTCTAGTTTAACACTTTGGCTACTCAACATCTTCATATGCTCTTATTTCCAAACTTACACTTTCACAAAAAAAAAAAATTATTTAGGTTAATATAATCATGCCTTGAATAACAATAGGGAAATGTCAAAACTTCTGAAGGAGAATAGTGTTTTTTTTTTTTCAATATTAAACTAACCTTTTATTATAAGTACTTATATCCAAGATGACACAATTTTTGTCTTGGTTAGTTCTATTTGTCATCTTATTAGAATCTGGAATATATATTTTTTCCTACCTGAAATGTTTAGGCCACAGTACTAGAGGAAAATGCTAGGACAAAGGAGAGAAAGAGTTTGGTCAAGAAATGGAGAGTGGCCATTAGCAGAGCCTCCAACTCCTCAGGGAAGAAGATAGAAACTTAAACAGGTGGAAATCTCTGCCAATCTCTGCAAAGGCCACACAAAGTACTGATGGTAAATGTTTGGGGTAAAATCTGAAGGAATTTGCCCTGGTACTTTTTAGTTCAATTGCCAATATATGGAATTCACAAGCAACAGCAAATCTATAGAAATAGAAAGTCAATTAGTAGTTTCCTGGGACTGAGAGTTGGAAGTGGGTATTTACTGTAAATGGGAACGATAGATCCCATTTGGCTGAAGGAAGTGTTCTTGAACTGGATGGTGGTGATAGCTACATACCTCAATAAATTTTATACAGATCATCAAAGTATACATTAAAATGGGTGGATTTTAAGATACAAAAATTATATCATGATAAAGTTATTGAAAAAAAATCATGGCAACTGAAGGCAGTAGGTTTTTAATCACTCCTCAACCTACTGACCAAGGCTACTAAAATCAAATTCTGACGGCTCTCTTTCCTCTAATAGTTACCTTTTCAGGAGGGTCTCCCTGAAATACCTACCAAATTAATTAGAAGGGGATATGAAAAAGAATTATCCTAGAACATCCTATAATTAAATATTCCCATTGCATTCATGATTCTTAAGCTTGAAACCATAAGATAGTCTTGAGTCTTGTGTGATTCCAGATGTGAGTCCCATAGGACTGAATAGCTGGACTTCAAGATCTGTAGAATATGTATTACTGTCCTTTCTCTCCCATGAATGGTTTTGTTATCATGATATGTAAAACACAAATAATGATTTCTGAACTCATGTTGTGAATGCATTTTTTTTTCTCTGCTGTTATTCATCATCAGGGTTTCACTGAACTAGGAGGAGGAGACTGAAATCCTGAGCTCATACAGTAGCACTTCTGCCCATAGGAAACTTACAGGGTAAGGCTGAATGACAGTGAGGAGTATCAATTCTTTTCAACTCCTGACCAGGTCGATGACCTTCTCCCTCTGTGCAGCGCTGACTGGCTCATTTGTTATTACAGTCTGCTCTCATGGGATCAGCTTGCCACCGGAGGGGCCACCTGGTGTAATGGAGCCAACAGCCACTTGGCTTTTCACTCCTGGCCACAAAACGAAACCCGAGCACAGGGTCCCTCAACATCTCCACCCTCCGAGGGGCTGGAGGGAGGAATTTGGCAGCTCTCTACCCGAGGGTCGTCAAATGGGATGCCCTGCATATGTGATTGACGAAGCAGTCTGCCATCCATATTCCCAGTCATCTCCCATCTATAGGGAGACACCTGGTTGAAGCTCCAGGTTCCCGAGGGAGGTGGCCAGCCTAAAGACGACGTCCTGTAGTAGATCACCAAATATAACTCAGAATAGTCAAACAGAAGAACTGCACAGGGCAAGGCATAGGTAAAGGGTGTGTAGCCCTCATGGCTCTCCAGGATGCCCACTTTTCCCATACCTCCACGTGTTCACCATCCCGGAAGACAAATAGTCTTGCCAGCTATTTTAACCAGATGTAGGCCAATGAATCTCAAGTAAGGTAAATGGAAAGAAAACCATAACTAGACATATTATAGAGAAACTAGTGAAGACAGAGACAAAAAAAAAAAAAAAGAAATTCTTGGAATCTTTAAAGATAACTGGTGATTGTAGAATTAGTATTCTTTGCAAAGTATTGCTGTATTTTATCAAAAGCCCATCCTCTAATACTTTCACCATTTTCAACTCAAACTAGTTTTAAAAGCAAAATCTCCCAAATTCTAACCACTGTCCTGTTGATTTATTTTTTGGCAGTGATTTCTGCTGACAATATTCAAATTAATTACAGATTTTAGCTTCAATAAACAGAAATAAAATCTGCCAAATAAAACAAGAAGGGAATTTATGAGAAAAAATAGTTCTAGCTAAAAGGTTTCTCAAATGAGGTAAGAAAATGTGCTTCAATAAATGAGGGAAGGGTCAGAGATTAAATTTCAATCAAAATACCACAGATGTGTGATAAGTAAAACACTGCCAAAGCTAGCACCATTAACACCATATTATTGGCACTGTATATCCGACTGGTTAAGTTTCCCCAGGAAATAACGTTCTATTGCTGTGGTCACAAAGCATTTTCCCCACTGTCTGTCCTTTTAATTTAAGAGACATTATAATCTGTTCATAACAACCAGAACTATGAAAATGTTATACATCTATACAATTCAAAGCCTTGCTGATATATAAATGAACAGACATTTTGTGAGAAGGCTTACAGTGTCAACATTTCATCTGTGGATCAAGAACAGGAAAAGCCTTATAAACTGAATTCTTACAAACTATATTATTCCTCATCTCTCATCCATCAGAAAATAGATACCCATAAACTATTAATCAATTGTCAGAGATTATCAAATGATCACATATAAGATCAACTGATCAATTATTGCTGCCTGCAATGATTATTGGTCACTAATAAGTCAAATATAAATTTAAACACAAAATACAAGGTGCAAAATAGTAGGAAGAAAAATAAAATTAAGAAAACATAGAACAAAACAGAGGATTAGGGGAAGGGAGGGAAAAATAAAATAAGACAAAATCAGAGAAGGAGGCAACCTATAAGGGACTCTAAACTATAGGAAACAAACTGAGGATTGCTGGAGAGGAGGTGAATAGGGGGATGGGGTAATTGGGTGATGTCCTCTAAGGAGGGCACATGATGTAATGAGCACTGGATATTAATATGCAATGGATGAATAGCTGAACTCTACATCAGAAACTAATAATACAGTATATTACTAATTAAACTTAAATAAGTTAAAAAATTCTGTTGACTCTTTGGATTCTCTGTGACAAACGAAAGACTCAACTGCACTTAATCTGTTTATGAAGTGTGCTTCTCTGGTAATGAAATTCAACTAGTTGTGTTAGGTGATCCAATGGGCACACATTGGAAAACCTTCAAAAAGTTTAATAAAAATTAAAATAATAATTCTAATAGAAATACAAAAATGAACATATATTAAATATTTTATTTAACTGCAATGAAGAAGTGAAGCAAGTATTTTAACAGGTTCAAAGGAGAATTGAAGAGACACACTTATAAAACTGGAATATTTAAATAAATGTGAAAATGGACATAGAACTGGACTGTTCCAGTGAAGGGAATAAGCCAATTGAAACTCCATAATAAAGGATAGAATTTATGTGGAAAATTATTTATAAGAAATAGTGGTTTTGCATCACTACCAGTTATTATGATTTACAGAATTACAAAATAGTTCCCATAAAATCAGAATTATATAAATTGGAATGATATGTTATAGACAATGCATAATTTTCAGTAAAGCTTGCATTTTTTAATGAATTCTTTAAAAATATATGGTGCTATTATAGCACTCTATTTCCCTATAAAAATATTTAATTTTTCTGTGATTGTTATCTATAGAATTATCTGTCTACAGACTTGTCTATAGAAATATCTTTCCTTGAACATTTCTCACAATGTATTTTTCTAAAACATAAAAGAATAGCCAAAAGTGTGATGAGAATACCTAGACAATTTCAGCTCTAATGTGTTTTTAAATGCATTAAAATGAAATATTTTAGATGTTTTCTTTTTAATTTTTTTGCATTATGAGCCTTTGTTTTTGCATGTAGGTTGAAACTAAACTGTCTAATATATTTTGATTTTCTAAAAGCCTGAAAATAAATATTTTTGTAGGAAACAAAGTGTAATGTTTTCTACAGCATAGAGAACTATCAAAGCTTAACAGCTTAGTGAGTGACTTAAGTTCATGAAATGACAAATGTAATAGTTTTCTTCATCTTTGTATGCCTTTGAAGAACCAGAAAAGGTCAAAATGAAAAATCAGGGAAAGAGAAAAATTGCCATACTAATTATATACTAATTAAAGTATGGTAGAGACTTTTTTCAATCTGGAAAACTTTCATCAAGATAATAAATTGCTATTTTATAGCTTTGGATATTTACATAAATTTGGTCAATACTTAACCCAGATGCTTGACTTACAAGAATTTAAAAAACAAAAACAAAAAAATAAAAACAATTGCTACATAGTGTATCTCTAGATTGGAAATAAAATTTACATTTTTAAATCTGGAGGGACTCTTAGATACATATTCTTATTGTTTCAAATTAACATAATTTATTAAATGCTAAATTGTATCACAATGCTAGCTGAGTTTTGCCATAATGAATTATTATTTTTCTAATTGCTTTATAATGGCATCTGGTAGAGAAACTCCTTCAAGTGTTACGAAAATACTAGTTTCATCTATCTCAAAACAAATAATTGAAAAGGTATAATTTACCACATAAAGAGGCTCTCTTCTGACTCGTTTTTTCTAATCAGTGAAAAAAAACAATGATAATTGGCCTTCATTGGACATAAAACGTTATGCACTGTAGAGATTTTCAGATTGGCAGTTTCTCTTACTGCTCTTACACATTCTTCAGTTTGTTTCAGCTGTTAGAGAAAAAACTACCTGATTAGAACCACTTAACTCTGGGCAGCCCTGGTGGCTCAGCGGTTTAGTGCCAAATTCAGCCAAGGGCCTGATACTGGAGACCCAGGATCAAGTCGCATGTCAGGCTCCCTGCATGGAGCCTGCTTCTCCCTCTGCCTGTGTCTCTGCATCTCTCTGTGTTTCTCATGAATAAATTAAAAAAAAAAAAAAAAAAAAAAGAACCACTTAACTCTGAAATGTAAGTATATGAGAATTATAAGCATCCAGGGACATTTATAATTTAAAACTGAATGGCTGCTAGCATAAATAAAAATCTCCAAATTTTTATTTCTGGCTCTGGTAAAGGTTTTAGGATAAATTTTTCTATTTTTCTATCAGTTCTATTTACCCAGAAGTAATTTCATATATGCAACTGTTGAATTATTGAACACTACATCTGAAACTAATGATGTACTATATGTTGGCTGATTGAATTTAAATTTAAAAAAAGGAAAAATTGTATAGAAAAATTTGTATGCAATATATCTATTCTTTCACATTATGGTAGACAAAACAAGAGATTAATCAGATCAGAAAATGATATGGTTTCTGTTTTATTTTTACATGTATTGAAGGATTTGGACTAGGATTCTGACTAGGGATGTCAGGGTAACTAGTTACTTTAACTGCTCTGACACTCATTAGCCAGAAACATTTGGAATGTCATTTGACAATGTTTCCTTATTGATAATATAAAATTATACCAATAGCACAGGATTCTAATGAATATCAAATAATACATTGTGTGTTTTTCAAGATTTCTTAAAATCAATTAGCCGTAGAACATTGTTTTTAAAAAAATATTGTATAAATTCTCAGAATATAAGTAAATACTTCACAGAAATCATCCACTTTAGGGGTTAGGAAATATTTTCTATAAAAGTCAAGATAGTAAATAATTTATGCTTTACAGCCATATGGTTTTGGTTGTAGTGACTCTAGTCTGCCATTGTAGAGTGAAGGCAACCACGACAATAAGTAAATGAGAATGTGGCTGTGTTCCAATAACATTTCATTTATGGACACTGAAATTGGAATATTATGAAACTTTCATTTGTCATGGAATTTTATTTTTTGACAATTATCAAATTATAGTTATTAATAAAGTATTCTAAACATGGAGGTAACACAAAAAAAGGCAATGGACTGAATTTTGAAGGTTCCTAACATTGCTCCTATTCAAACCCTCACTTTAGTCAGTGAAACCTCCCCATAACCCCTAAAAAACTTCTTAGAGAATGATTTGAATGATATAATGCATCTGAAAGAGTCATATAAATTGTAAATATTTAGACAATTAGTCATTGTTTCATGAGTTATTACAAATATCAGCTTGGAAGCTTATAATATGTTTTTTGCTATTCAAATAATCATTGAATAATTCCATAAATTTAGAGACATAATCTTAAATTAGGGACAATAAAATAGACTTACATTTCTGTTTATACCAATAAAGGTAACTAACCCAATATAGTAATGACATTAATATTTACAGATTTTTAAATTTATTCTTGAGTTTAATGAGAGTAAAAACTGACTAATATTTCCAAAAAGGGTAGTTAGCTTTCAGTAGGCAAAAATAAAAATGTTATTTAAATTATATATGTAGCAATACAGTCACTTGAAATGAGACTGGCTTAATTTATTATTTCATTATGGTTTGTCAAAATGGCAAAACTATATTTATATTTTGCAAAAATGTAAGCACTTTAAAAGTAGATGTAAGCAGAAGTAGAAGGAGCTGGATTTCTACCACTTTGGATTTTTTTCTGCTCATTGGCATATGACCATTGGTGAAACACTGGAACTCTTTTAGCTCTGGTACTCCAGGCAAGTAGATTATCTTCCCAAGTTTAAAATATAAATGTGGACTCTCTATATTTCTTCACTTTCATTCATCTCTCAAATTCCTTATATTTTGCATTCTAAAGTGTATTTTCACCTTTATAAAATGATTTTTAATTCAACTGAACTGAATTATGACACTCCCTCTTCCTGAAATCATGGATTTTTTTTTAGAACAAGAACTTAAATTCCATAAGGAGGTTAAGGATTCCATTTAGTTAGATTACAATTGTGGTTGATCTCAGAGTTCTAAAACCACAGTGGCTCAAATACAAAGTTCATTTCTATCTCATATAAAAATCTAGGCTGATATGGCAGGTCTGCTCTCCAAGTAGATCAAGGCCACTTCTATCATTTTGTTCCTCATGATGCTCCTTTATTCAGCTGGTTCCAGATAGCTCACCATAGAGTCACATTGTAACCTGTGGTAAGGGAAGAAGAGAACCTGGGCAATCATGTGTTTTCTTATAAATACATAAACTAGCATTGCATACACCCTTCCTCCTTCTGCTCACATTGACTAGTAATTAGTCATATTACAAGCCAAACATGGAAAGAGACTGAATAATAATAGCCTTATTTTTGGTATCCATATACTTGTTCAACATTGAGCTTATGTTACTATTTGTGTAACCCAAACAAAATCTATACTAAGTTAGATATTTCAACTGAGACTTTTAGGATGTGACAGATATCTGAGAGGTAGCTCACTATGCATAAATGTTCATGGGAGCATCTAAGAGGCAAATTACCTTAGCCCTTCACGGTAATGTAAGGGACTAAGATATAAGACATGAAACATTTTTGAGAATTTCTTTTGAAATAGCTAACCTATAAAGTCCATTCCTTCTCTTTCAATTAAGCTAAGAAGGAGAGAGCTTCTAGTCTTTCTTCTATAGTTAGACTTACTGTAGATTTAAAAAAAAAAGTCTAAAGAGAAGCTGCTTCATCTTTAGAGTAAAGAAAACTATCTTTACAGGTATGTATCTTCACTTGATCTGTCAAGATTAAGTGACAACAGAGGTTGCCACTTGCAGTTTGGTCAGTATAAAATTGTTTTAAAGTATTTTAATATTAAAAATATTTAAATACATTTGCACGAGAAATATATTTTAATGATCTATGCTCAAATATGTTCAATTATATCTTCTTGATTGTGGAAGTCGAGATGAGATCTTTGTATTTTTATTTACAAAAATAAAAAGACAAGTGGCAAGGTATTGAGTAGAAATTAAACTGCAGGCATATAAAGAATGATCACTACAACTCTATACAGTAGTACCGCCTTTGCCACTATTTTGCTTTCCATAGCGTCAATAACCTGTGGTCAACCATAGTCTGGAAGCAGGTGATCCTCTTTCTGACATACTGCTGGACAACCAATAGCAGTCTCATGCTACTTTACAATGCCTATGTTTTTCGCCTCACTTCACCTCACCACATAGGCATCTATCACCTAGCATCATCACAAGAGGAAGAGTGAGTACCAGTACAAGAAGATATTTTGAGAGAGAGAGACCACATTCACATAACTTTTTATTATAATATATTATTATGATTATCCTACTTTATTATTAGTTATTGTTCTTAATCTCTTACTGTGCCCTATTTAAAATTTAACTTTACATAGGTATGTATGTATGTATGAGGAAAAAAGAAAAGGTAATATGTATCAGCTTCAGTACTAACCACAGCTTCAATTATCCACTGGAGCTCCTGGAAAATATCCCCTGTGGATAAGGGGAGGCTATTGTACATTTTTCTCCCAATGTAAAAAACTAGTCCACAGAGAAACCTTAAGGAATTAAAAAAAAAAACAACAACTCATTTTAAGTCTTTTCAAAACTTGTGTCTTGGGATGCCTGGGTGACTCACTGGTTGAACGTCTGCCTTTGGCTCAAGGCGTGATCCCAGTCTGGGAAATGAATCCCGCCAAGGGCTCCCTGGGAGGAACCTGCTTCTCCCTCTACTATGTCTCTGCCTGTCTGCATGTCTCTCATAAATAAATAAATAAAATGTTAAAAAAAAAAAAAAAGAAAGAAAAAAAGGAAGAAACTTGGGTCTTATTGTCTGACCACTATTGGGATTGCAAAATTTAAAAGATGATTAGAGGGGAGGGGCAAGATGGTGGAAGAGTAGGGTCCCCAAATCACCTGTCTCCACCAAATTACCTAGAAAACCTTCAAATTATCCTGAAAATCTACGAATTCAGCCTGAGATTTTAAAAAGAGAACAGTGAAATGCTACAGTGAGAAGAGTTCGCGCGAAGATGGGGAAAAAGAAATAAAGAAACAAAGGCCTCCAAGGGGGAGGGGCCCGCGAGGAGCCGGGCTGAGGCCGGGGCGAGTGTCCCCAGGACAGGATTGCCCCGTCCCGGAGACGCAGGAGCTGCACCGACTTTCCCGGGCGGAAAGGGGCTCGCGGGGAGGTGGAGCAGGACCCAGGAGGGCAAGGATGCCCTCGGGTTCCCGGGGACACTAACAGACACCTGCGCCCCGGGAGAGTGCTCCGAGCTCCCTAAGGGCTGCAGCGCGCACGGCGGGACCCGGAGCAGCTCGGGGGGCTCGGGGGCGGCTCCGCGGAGGGGGCTGCGGGGCGGGAGCAGCTCGGGGGGCTCGGGCAGAGGAAGAGGCTCCGTGCGGAGGGGCCTGCGCGGTTCCAGGAGCAGCTCGGAGGGGCTCGGACGGCAGCTCCGCGGAGGGGGTTGCGCGGCCCGGGAGCGCGAATCCACCAGCGCAGGCTCCGGAGCCCAGGGCGCCGGGACACAGCCCAGGATCCGGCCTCCCCCGGGACAGGCAGAGGCCGGGAGGGCCCAGGACAGCGAGGACGCTCCTGCCCCAGCTGAGCAGATCAGCGGCCCCGCCCCGGAGCCTCCAGGCCCTGCAGGCGGAGTTCCTGCCGGAGCTGAATCCAGGTTTCCAGAGCTGCCCCGCCACTGGGGCTGTTGCTCCTGGGGCCTCACGGGGTAAACAACCCCCACTGAGCCCTGCACCAGGCAGGGGCACAGCAGCTCCCCCAAGTGCTAACACCTGAAAATCAGCACAACAGGCCCCTCCCCCAGAAGACCAGCTAGACTGACTGACAACTTCCAGGGGGAGCCAAGGGACTTAAAGTACACAGAATCAGAAGATACTCCCCCGTGGTTCTTTTTTTTTTTCTTTTTTTTTGTTTTGTTTTGTTTTGTTTTGCTTTTTGATTTGTTTCCTTCCCCCACCCCCCTTTTTTCTCCTTTCTTTCTTTTTCTTTCTCTTTTTCTTTTTTTTTCGTTTTTTTCTTCCTTTTTTTCTCTTCCTCTTTTCTTTCCTTCTTTCTCTCCTCTTTTTCTCCTTTTCCCAGTACAACTTGCTTTTGGCCACTCTGCACTGAGCAAAATGACTAGAAGGAAAACCTCACCTCAAAAGAAAGAATCAGAAACAGTCCTCTCTCCCACAGAGTTACAAAATCTGGATTACAATTCAATGTCAGAAAGCCAATTCAGAAGCACTATTATACAGCTACTGGTGGCTCTAGAAAAAAGCATAAAGGACTCAAGAGACTTCATGACTGCAGAATTTAGAGCTAATCAGGCAGAAATTAAAAATCAATTGAATGAGATGCAATCCAAACTAGAAGTCCTAACGACGAGGGTTAACTAGGTGGAAGAACGAGTGAGTGACATAGAAGACAAGTTGATAGCAAAGAGGGAAACTGAGGAAAAAAGAGACAAACAATTAAAAGACCATGAAGATAGAATAAGGGAAATAAACGACAGCCTGAGGAAGAAAAACCTACGTTTAATTGGGGTTCCCGAGGGTGCCGAAAGGGACAGAGGGCCAGAATATGTATTTGAACAAATTCTAGCTGAAAAGTTTCCTAATCTGGGAAGGGAAACAGGCATTCAGATCCAGGAAATAGAGAGATTCCCCCCTTAAAATCAATAAAAACCGTTCAACACCTCGACATTTAATAGTGAAGCTTGCAAATTCCAAAGATAAAGAGAAGATCCTTAAAGCAGCAAGAGACAAGAAATCCCTGACTTTTATGGGGAGGAGTATTAGGGTAACAGCAGACCTCTCCACAGAGACCTGGCAGGCCAGAAAGGGCTGGCAGGATATATTCAGGGTCCTAAATGAGAAGAACATCCAACCAAGAATACTTTATCCAGCAAGGCTCTCATTCAAAATGGAAGGAGAGATAAAGAGCTTCCAAGACAGGCAGCAACTAAAAGAGTATGTGACCTCCAAACCAGCTCTGCAAGAAATTTTAAGGGGGCCTCTTAAAATTCCCCTTTAAGAAGAAGTTCAGTGGAACATTCCACAAAAACAAGGACTGAATAGTTATCATGATGACACTAAATTCATATCCTCAATAGTAACTCTGAATGTGAACGGGCTTAATGACCCCATCAAAAGGCGCAGGTTTCAGACTGGATAAAAAAGCAGGACCCATCTATTTGCTGTCTACAAGAGACTCATTTTAGACAGAAGAACACCTACAGCCTGAAAATAAAAGGTTGGAGAACCATTTACCATTCGAATGGTCCTCAAAAGAAAGCAGGAGTAGCCATCCTTATATCAGATAAACTAAAATATACCCCAAAGACTGTAGTGAGAGATGAAGAGGGACACTATATCATACTTAAAGGATCTATTCAACAAGAGGACTTAACAATCCTCAATATATATGCCCCGAATGTGGGAGCTGCCAAATATATAAATCAATTATTAACCAAAGTGAAGAAATACTTAGATAATAATACACTTATACTTGGTGACTTCAATCTAGCTCTTTCTATACTCGATAGGTCTTCTAAGCACAACATCTCCAAAGAAACGAGAGCTTTAAATGATACACTGGACCAGATGGATTTCACAGATATCTACAGAACTTTACATCCAAACTCAACTGAATACACATTCTTCTCAAGTGCACATGGAACTTTCTCCAGAATAGACCACATATTGGGTCACAAATCGGGTCTGAACCGATACCAAAAGATTGGGATCGTCCCCTGCATATTCTCAGACCATAATGCCTTGAAATTAGAACTAAATCACAACAAGAAGTTTGGAAGGACCTCAAACACGTGGAGGTTAAGGACCATCCTGCTAAAAGATGAAAGGGTCAACCAGGAAATTAAGGAAGAATTAAAAACGTTCATGGAAACTAATGAGAATGAAGATACAACCATCCAAAATCTTTGGGATGCAGCAAAAGCAGTCCTAAGGGGGAAATACATCGCAATACAAGCATCCATTCAAAAACTGGAAAGAACTCAAATACAAAAGCTAACCTTACACATAAAGGAGCTAGAGAAAAAACAGCAAATAGATCAAACACCCAAGAGAAGAAGGGAGTTAATAAAGATTCGAGCAGAACTCAACTAAATCGAGACCAGAAGCACTGTGGAACAGATCAACAGAACCAGGAGTTGGTTCTTTGAAAGAATTAATAAGATAGATAAACCATTAGCCAGCCTTATTAAAAAGAAGAGAGAGAAAACTCAAATTAATAAAATCATGAATGAGAAAGGAGAGATCACTACCAACACCAAGGAAATACAAACGATTTTAAAAACATATTATGAACAGCTATATGCCGATAAATTAGGCAATCTAGGAGAAATGGATGCATTCCTGGAAAGCCACAAACTACCAAAACTGGAACAGGAAGAAATAGAAAATCTGAACAGGCCAATAACCAGGGAGGAAATTGAAGCAGTCATCAAAAACCTCCCAAGACACAAGAGTCCAGGGCCAGATGGCTTCCCAGGGGAATTCTATCAAACGTTTAAAGAAGAAATCATACCTATTCTCCTAAAGCTGTTTGGAAAGATAGAAAGAGATGGAGTACTTCCAAATTCGTTCTATGAGGCCAGCATCACCTTAATTCCAAAACCAGACAAAGACCCCACCAAAAAGGAGAATTACAGACCAATATCCCTGATGAATATGGATGCAAAAATTCTCAACAAGATACTGGCCAATAGGATCCAACAGTACATTAAGAAAATTATTCACCATGACCAAGTAGGATTTATCCCTGGGACACAAGGCTGGTTCAACACCCGTAAAACAATCAATGTGATTCATCATATCAGCAAGAGAAAAACCAAGAACCATATGATCCTCTCATTAGATGCAGAGAAAGCATTTGACAAAATACAGCATCCATTCCTGATCAACACTCTTCAGTGTAGGGATAGAGGGAACATTCCTCGACATCTTAAAAGCCATCTATGAAAAGCCCACAGCAAATATCATTCTCAATGGGGAAGCACTGGGAGCCTTTCCCCTAAGATCAGGAACAAGACAGGGATGTCCACTCTCACCACTGCTGTTCAACATAGTACTGGAAGTCCTAGCCTCAGCAATCAGACAACAAAAAGACATTAAAGGCATTCAAATTGGCAAAGAAGAAGTCAAACTCTCCCTCTTCGCTGATGACATGATACTCTACATAGAAAACCCAAAAGTCTCCACCCCAAGATTGCTAGAACTCATACAGCAATTCGGTAGCATGGCAGGATACAAAATCAATGCCCAGAAATCAGTGGCATTTCTATACACTAACAATGAGACTGAAGAAAGAGAAATTAAGGAGTCAATCCCATTTACAATTGCACCCAAAAGCATAAGATACCTAGGAATAAACCTCACCAAAGATGTAAAGGATCTATACCCTCAAAACTATAGAACACTTCTGAAAGAAATTGAGGAATACACAAAGAGATGGAAAAATATTCCATACTCATGGATTGGCAGAATTAATATTGTGAAAATGTCAATGTTACCCAGGGCAATATACACGTTTAATGCAATCCCTATCAAAATACCATGGACTTTCTTCAGAGAGTTAGAACAAATTATTTTAAGATTTGTGTGGAATCAGAAAAGACCCCGAATAGCCAGGGGAATTTTAAAAAAGAAAACCATATCTGGGGGCATCACAATGCCAAATTTCATGTTGTACTACAAAGCTGTGGTCATCAAGACAGTGTGGTACTGGCACAAAAACAGACACATAGATCAATGGAACAGAATAGAGAACCCAGAAGTGGACCCTGAACTTTATGGTCAACTAATATTCGATAAAGGAGGAAAGACTATCCATTGGAAGAAAGACAGTCTCTTCAATAAATGGTGCTGGGAAAATTGGACATCCACATGCAGAAGAATGAAACTCGACCACTCTCTTTCACCATACACAAAGATAAACTCAAAATGGATGAAAGATCTAAATGTGAGACAAGATTCCATCAAAATCCTAGAGAAGAACACAGGCAACACCCTTTTTGAACTCGGCCACAGTAACTTCTTGCAAGATACATCCACGAAAGCAAAAGAGACAAAAGCAAAAATGAACTATTGGGACTTCATCAAGATAAGAAGCTTTTGCACAGCAAAGGATACAGTCAACAAAACTAAAAGACAACCTACAGAATGGGAGAAGATATTTGCAAATGACATATCAGATAAAGGGCTAGTTTCCAAGATCTATAAAGAACTTATTAAACTCAACACCAAAGAAACAAACAATCCAATCATGAAATGGGCAAAAGACATGAACAGAAATCTCACCGAGGAAGACATAGACATGGCCAACAAGCGCATGAGAAAATGCTCTGCATCACTTGCCATCAGGGAAATACAAATCAAAACCACAGTGAGATATCACCTCAGACCAGTGAGAATGGGGAAAATTAATAAGGCAGGAAACAACAATTGTTGAAGAGGATGTGGAGAAAAGGGAACCCTCTTACACTGTTGGTGGGAATGTGAACTGGTGCAGCCACCCTGGAAAACTGTGTGGAGGTTCCTCAAAGAGTTAAAAATAGACCTGCCCTACGACCCAGCAATTGCACTGTTGGGGATTTACCCCAAAGATACGGATGCTTGAAACACCGGGACACCTGCACCCTGATGTTTCTAGCAGCAATGGCCACAATAGCCAAACTGTGGAAGGAGCCTCGGTGTCCATCGAAAGATGAATGGATAAAGAAGATGTGGTTTATGTATACAATGGAATATTCCTCAGCCATTAGAAACGACAAATACCCACCATTTGTTTCAACGTGGATGGAACTGGAGGGTATTATGCTGAGTGAAGTAAGTCAATCCGAGAAGGACAAACAGTATATGTTCTCATTCATTTGGGGAATATAAATAATAGTGAAAGGGAATATAAGGGAAGGGAGAAGAAATGTGTGGGAAATATCAGAAAGGGAGACAGAACGTAAAGACTGCTAACTCTGGGAAACGAACTAGGGGTGGTGGAAGGGGAGAAGGGCAGGGGGTGGGAGTGAATGGGTGACGGGCACTGGGGGTTATTCTGTATGTTAGTAAATTGAACACCAATAAAAAATAAATTAAAAAAATTTTTTTTCAATGTAAAAAAAAAAAAAAAGAAAGAAAAATGAGTGGGAAATATCAGAAAAGGAGACTGAACATGAGGGACTCCTAACTCTGGGAAATGAACAAGAGGTGGTGGAAAGGGAGGTGGGCGGAGGCTGGGGGTGACTGGGTGATGGGCACTGAGGAGGGCACTTGATGGGATGAGCACTGGGTGATATGCTATATGTTGGCAAATTGAACTCCAATAAAAAAAAAAAGACAAAAAAAAAGATGATTAATTGGGATATGGTTGTCTAAATTGGGAATGAATTCAAGATTAGTAAAGTTTTAAACTGGATATGAAATAATACTTGTGTTCCGTTGTGGTTACCCAACCATAAGTAAGGGAGCTAACCTCTTGGTTGTTTACCTCCACCTCTGCCCTTAAAATTAGAATTTATAGGAAAAATATAACACATGGTATATATTCAGACTCTTTAAATTGTTATTCATATTATGTTAACATAAAGGAACTTAATAAATGAAATAAATATTAAGTCATTGGATGACTAAGGTTTGCAAACAAGTAAAGGTAAATCAGCATGGGTATCTTTATGTTAGAGTGCAGGAGATCCTGGGAAAACTGTGGAACATTCTTCTGAAGTATCCATTTTAATCAGTAAAACTAATTGGAAAACTTCATTAAGCATTTTTCATGGTAAATGGACTACTTCTACAATGTTACCGGTTCATGGACTGTGATGCATAATATTACAAAGTTCAGGTAACTACTCAAGGGTTGCTCTTATAAGGAAATTGAATTTATAAATTAAGTGTAATTCTGTTCACTGAGAAAATATTTTAATTCAGCTCTCAATTAGTTATGAGTCATGCACTTCTTTTCAGGAGATATCAGTTAAAGTAGTAAGTACTGTTCAGAATTAATAATTATGGGATCTTTGAATAAGACAATATTGAATAAGTTTTCACAGAACCTGGATATTTTGAACTATAACAATGGTTTACTGTTCCTTTAATAAAAATATGAATGCATTTTTTAAATTTTTTTTATTGGAGTTCAGTTTGCCAACATATAGCATAACACCCAGTGTCCCCTTCAGTGCCCATCACCCAGTCACCCAACCCCTTGCCCACCTCCCCTTCCACTACCCCTTGTTAATTTCCCAGAGTTTGTTGTCTTTCATGTTTTGTCACCCTCACTGATATTTTCACTCATTTTTTCTCCTTTCCCTTTATTCCTTTTCACTAATTTTTATATTCCCCAAATGAATGAGACCATATAATATTTGTCCTTTTCTGATTGACTTATTTCACTCAGCGTAATACCCTCCAGGTCCCTCCACATCGAATCAAATGGTGGGTGTTTGTCGTTTCTAATGGCTGAGTAATATTCCATTGTATACATAGACCACATCTTCTTTATCCATTCATCTTTTGATGGACACCGAGGCTCCTTCCAGTTTGGCTATTGTGGACATTGCTGCTATAAACATCGGGGTGCAGGTGTCCCGGCATTTCACTGCATCTATATCTTTGGGGTAAATCCCCAGCAGTGCAATTGCTGGGTGGTAGGGCAGATATTTTTAGGTTTTCAGGATGATTTGAAAGTTATCTAGGTAAGTTGGTGGGGACCGGTGACTTGGGGACCCTACTCTTCCACCATCTTGCCCCGCCTCCTCACTCAATAAAAGTATGTATGCATTTAGCACTTAAAAGATGTTCTCAGCTGGATATATTTTACTCTTTTGCTAAACCCATAATATTAGTCTTAAACTGTCTCATGTCACAGTAATTATCCCATGTTACTTATGGAAAACAAATCTGTCATAAGACTCAAATACCCCAGTTGAAGAAAGTGAGAATAAATCTATCAGAAAAAATATCAGAAAAAATATTCAGAGACTAATAAGAGAAGACCAATATTTAGAGTATAAAAACATGACCTAAAATAGTCTGATGCCATTGGGAAAGAGGCCCTTTCCTCCCTGTAGACAGTGGATTAGAAAGATTTTTGAAGCCTAACTCCTTAGATTATCACTTAAACTCTTATCCAGGAAATCTACCTGTGAAGCTAGATGAACTCTTCTTCATGGACTGCTCACTGCAGAGGTAGATTCTATGTGCAACAGGGCAATTTCAGTTACAAGAAAAAGTGTGTACTGGATTTTCAGGTCTATAAAAATCCATGCTTTATTTACAAATTTAGGTCTGTCCACTGACCACAACTTAAAGATCAAAGTTTTAAATGCAAACATTTAGGTTAATCAGAGTAACAAGGCAAATGTCAAGAAAAAAGTCATAATCATCTTATATTACTAAATAGCATTACTGCCACTTGATAAGTCATCAGAATAAGTCGACATCACTGTTAAAGACATAGTGATATTACTGTTATGCTTCAAACAGAACATGGGAAAAGGGAAATACTACCTGTAAACTATGCTTCCTCTGTTTCCACCTTCCTATAATTTTTTCCACTTAACATCAGTGAAGTGCAGTGCAGTAAGGGACTATATGCATGTAAAATTACAGAGAAACCTTATTTATAAAAAAAATCATTGGTACATTTATAGATCTTGCCCTGATGATTACATCCCTTCAAAAACGCAATTTTTCTTGTTAAGGAAATAAAAATAATGATACATTTTCACACAGGATTGCAATATGTATTGTAACCTGTTAAATGCAACCACCCAGTCTCCAGGTGTTAAGCCAACTACAGGGAAAAAATGATATTTGAATATAGATTACATTTTCATGGTTCAATCTAATAGGCAAAATTTTACATTTATATTTCTAACACAAATATCAGAATGTGAATATCTTTTGAAAAGTGCCTGGTTGCTTAAATAAAGGTAATAAAAGCCTGAAAAAGGAACTTGTGAAAAATAAATAAGGGATAATTATGTAGTAATGGAATTAAATTCCTTGGAAGCCATCTAATTAGAAAAGACCGCTTATTAGTGTTAGATAAAATTTTAGTGTAATTTCCTCCTTTATGTCACCATTTAATAAATATTAAGCTTATAATATTCTTTCCTAAGAATGACATTAGTTTTTTACAAAATAAAAGATAATCATAAAAACCAATATCATTAAGATGTACAGTGCTAATTATTGTAATAATCAAACAACGACTGAAAGTAGTTAACTGTTGATATATAAAATTAGCCAAACATTTTAACTCAAAGATAGGTAGTATATTTTACATCTATGTCCTTTCTCTACCTTTTCTGTTTTATCTTTCTTCTTATCTCTTTGATTAAACAGAAAAGTGACCTAAATATAATTGTAACTTTTTTCCAGAAACACTTTTGCCCATAAACAATCAAAGTGAATCATGGACTACAGAAGAACAGTTTATATGGTAGAAAGAACAAAAAGACTCCTGAAGTTTTTGTAATGAAAATCAAATTTTCTGAAATACTTTAAAAGTTATCTTGTTATAATTGTATACATATGATATTCTGGAGAGTACATTTGAAAAATAGATAATAACATTAATAATTTATAGGAGAAAATATTTGGAAAATGTTTTGGGAATATATTTCCCACCCCAAAACTTTAACATAAATGGAATGTAATCCCCTAAAGGAGCAACAAAGACACGTGATAAATATTCAGTGTTTGCTTCTGTACACTGAGTGACAGGATTATGTGTGAGTGGTAAACTACCAGAGTTTTTTAAGCTTTTAGTTTTTACTTTTCTATGGATTTTTCCCTCCATCTTGCATATGTAGAAACATAGATCAAAATATTATTACTAGATAATAGAATATATATTTTTAAATCTTTAGAATTAAGACAAGAAACCTACTCAATTATAAGTCAGTTTTGGTACTTTTTTAGTATTTATTCATGAGTAATTGCCATAGTAAACTTAAATGATCAGGGTTGTGGTATGATGCATTTTGTATAAAAAATAGGTCTTTCAGTATTATAATTGAAAGAAGAAAAGAGGGATTTAGATACAAAGTCAAGAAGAATTTTCATATTATGTAAGTTTCATATTGTACTGTTTTAAAGAAATTGAAATATTTTATGATCATCATTTACTGAACATCAATGCTTAACATAAAATCACATCTCTCTCTAATTCAAAAAACTTTCAAAAGTTAAAGTAAAATATTTTCAGGAAGTTGTTTAAAGAAATTTAGTTATAGATGTTGGAGATATTTTTTAAAGATTTATTTATTTGTTTGAGAGAGAAAGAGAGAGAGCACATGCCTGTGCTAGTCAGACGAGAGACAGGGAGAGACTCTCAAATAGATTCCACACTGATCATTGAGCCCAACTTGGTACTCAGTCTCAGACCCATGAGACTATGACCTGAGCCAAAACCAAGAATAGGACGTTTAACCAACTGAGCCATCCACGTGCCACTGAAGCTATTTTTTTTATAAAGTTCCTGACAATTACTTTTTCATTAACATAGTTATGTGTAACACATATGCCCTCAATTTACCAAACTAATATTAAAAAACATTGGCTGCCCATTTTAATTTTTTTTTAAGATTTTTATTTGTTCATGAGAGACACAAAGAGGGAGAAACCTAGGTAGAGGGAGAAGCAGGCTCCATTCAAGAAGCCCGAGGTGGGACTTGATTTGGACACTCCGGAATCATGCCTCATGCCCTGAGCTGAAGGTAGATGCTCAACCACTGAGCCACCCAGGTGTCCCACCCATTTTAATTTTTTGTTCAGTTTTTGCTTATTTTTTAAAACCTATTAACTAAGAATATTATGTATTGATATTATGAGCTGAAAGGACTTAGTATATTTGCAATATTTCATTCTTTTCCTCTTGCCTAATTTTTATAACTTCTTCATGCTATATGACAAGCTATGGCAATTATCTGGAGACATTATTGATTATCATAACTTGAGTATGGGTTGTTACTACCCTCTAGTGTATAGAGGCTAGAGATGCTGCTCAACATTCAAGAATGCACAGGAGAAGCCTCAATAAAAAAAGAACTAGCCAGTCTAAAACATCAGTATTACTGATATTGCAAAACCCTGTTCTAAGGGAAATACTAAAATTTCCACATCTTGCTTCAATTTTGTCTTTCAGGTACTCACTATATTAGAATAACACTTGTGCAGCCCTAATAGCTTTCTGCTCTTCTCTCTCTTTTCATCTCCTTATTTAAGAACTATCAAAGTGATAATATTTAAGTCACATTCTATAACAATATTCAATTCTTCTAAAAGAAGAATCTATAGGTTGATTCAAAAAGTTGGAAACTGTACAAACAATACTTGCATTATATTTTTGTAGCAAGCTTAATTTTTTTCTAAAGATCCAAACAGTAGGCTAGGATTACTTTTCTTTATTGGTATAATGTCATAACTTCTGTTTCAGTTATAAAATTATTGTTAGCATTAGGTCAAATTAAATTTTATTTTTTACAAAGCCATTAATTATTCAAAAATAATGAAAAATTAAAACATAAATTTGACAAAGGTGTTGACTATGGCTTTACCTTGTATTCAAATTTGACTCACTGGCCTTTTCTTTTTCTTTTGAAGAAAAGAAATGAAAACCTTATTTTCTATACTACAGTCAAATAGTTATATAATTTATTGTATTGAATGTATTTCATTTTTTGTTATTGTTTTTGAAGATATTTCCATTGAAACTCAGCTATTTTCTTCTCTAATTTTTACCAACTGATTTTAGGTGTGCCACATGATTTTAATTTGGGGTTTATTCTATTTGAATTCATTTTTTTAGATATACAATTATTTCATTCCTTTTCATTTATTTCATTTTTATTTTTGCTTTGTTAACTCTATAATTCAAGGTACAATGAATGGCAAATTTTTCAAAATTGTTTTATACTTGAAAATGCCACTTTCTGTCGTTTTGGGGGGTTTAAGTCTCACACTTACATAATTGCTTAATGGCATATATAATTTTTGGTCCATAATAATATTGATTCCAAATTTTGAAAGATTTTGTTTTAGTGTCTTCTTGTACTCAATATTTCTGATCAGAATCAACCTGAAGTCAGCCTGAATCTTCTTCCTTTGTAAGAGACATATTTCTACTTCTAGAGGCTTTTAGCATTTTTTCTTTTTTTCAGTCCTTCAAAATTGCACAATGAAATGTCAATCTAGATCCCCCCCCCTTTTTCTACTCACCACTTGATATAGTGAACTCATACAGTTTGAAGTTTAGAGTCTCTCTTCAGAGGATACAAAATGTCATACACAGTTCACCTCTTTGAACTAGAGTTCTTTAATCAATGGCTTGAATAAAGAATTTAAATGATGTATTTTGTACATACAATAGAAGGATTTCAATGAACCTTAATTTTCTTGGTTGTGAAATATGAACAATAATAAGATAATAAATAAGTAGCTCTTTTTGCCATATTAACATAAATTTGACAACTTTTTTTTGTCTTATCCAATCTATATGTAATTCATAATTTAAGTCCTGGGATCCTTAGTTTTTGTTTAATTAAATTAGAAGAATAAAGATTGCAGGTTCACTATATCCATGGCAAAGTTCAGTTCAATGTTAAAAATCAAATGAACACCAATTCAGTACTTAATTAGAGTGTCAATGTCTTAATAGATTTCTTTTTTTAATTTTTCTGTGTCCTCAGCTATGACTAGGAATCAGAAAATCTTTTGCCTTTCTCTGATTTTCCTTAAAATGGGCTTTTTAGCTCTATTATACAATAAAGTGGCCAAGTATTATTAGTTCTATATCTAGCTGATTCCCATCCCCTCATCTCCAAAAAAACACTAATTAATTCTGGGTAAAAAAGGAATCATTTTTTTCAAATTGCCATATTACTTATTTTTTAAAAGACATCTATCTATTTGCAAGAGAGAGAGAGAGAGAGAGGTGGGGGAAGGGCAGAGGGAGAGGGAGTCTTAAGCTGACTCTGAGCTGAGCGCAGAGCTTAACAAGGAGCTTGGTCATGTGACCTTGAGATCATGACCTGAGCCAAAACCAAAAACTGGATGCTTAATTGCATCACTCAGGTGCCATAATACTTTTAAAAAGCCAAACATTTGTTAGATTAATGAGTTATAGATATCTGCTGTACAACCTAATGCTTATAGTTAATGACATGGTATTGAGCACTTCAAAATTTAAGAGAGTAGATCTCATGTGAAGTATTTTTATCATAAAAAAAACCAACAGAGACACAAGGAAACTTTACAGTATGTTGAAAATGTCTATTATCTTGATTGTGGTGATGATATAACAGTTGTTTGCATATATCCTAATTCATTAAATTTAATACATTAAATGGTACAATTGTGTATCAATTATACCTCAAAAAAGCTGTAAAAATGCCATATGTATTACTGATAAAACATATAAAAATTTAAATAGCATGATATGAAATTTATGCAATAAAACATTTTTTCAAATGTTTCTGATTATCTTAGGGTACATTTCCTGAAGGCAAATTTCCAAAGGCATACCTACTCTTGATTTGTGGTAGCTTATGGAATAGAGGACTGAAACTGAATAAGCAATAAAACTGGGGCTGTATATCAGGGAGGAAGTTTTAAAAAGTTATTTTACTAAGTTAACTATTTCTGCTCCTTTTAGAACCATTTTTTTTTTCAAATGAGACTTCATCTAGAAGTGACTTTCCCTGCCCAAATACAAAACCTATATAATTCCTTTATTACAGTATATTTCAGAGGCAGAGAGAGACACTCTGGATGATGCAGACAGCTAAAGCAGGCATTTTCCAAAAAAAAAAAAGTGGAATACAAAAAAAAAAAAAGTAGAATACAAAAAAAAAGTAGATCAGAGAACATTGAGCAATGAGTAAATCCATGGAAAATTTTGTAAGATATATTGAAAAATTAAGAACTTGCTGTAGTTTGTCCTGAGGCAAAGTGGAAGTGTTATATACCAGAGAAGGAAGTTAGATTTTAGAGATACTACATTTAAGAACAGGGGCTTATCTTATATATAATACTTTTCCCACAGAGAAGTTAGAGCTTCAGAGAGATTTGTGGCTTAGATGGGAGCCTGCTCATTTCCTCCAACTTCCCAGGAAACAGAATTAATTATTTCTCCAGCTTCAATCACTGCACTGTTCCTTACCCTTTATCACCAAGTGTACACAAATCCCTCTCATATTAAAACCAGAAAGTTCTTTATTTCTAATGTGCCTATTTCATTTGTCCTATCCTTTACCTTTGCATTGCCAAACTTCCTTAAGGAGCAATTCATACCTATTTTTTCTTTTATCCTAAGGTCTGAATTACATCTCAACCTACTTTAGCTGGCTTTTCATACATATTCTTACATAATTTTTTTCTTTTAAAGGCTATTAATGGGGGCAGCCCCGGTGGCTGAGCGGTTTAGCGCCACCTACAGCCCAGAGCCTGGTCCTGGAGACCGAGGATCGAGTCCCACGTCGGGCTCCCTGCATGGAGCCTGCTTCTCCCTCTGCCTGTGTCTCTCCCTCTCTCTCTCTGAATTAAAAAAAAAAAAAAAAAGGCTATTAGTGATCTTTTACTTTTCATATCCAATAGTTTATGCTTCAAAGTTTATCTTATTTGGCTTTTCACCTTTTCACCTTCATTTGACAATTTCTCGTCTGATCATTATTGAAATCATCTTTCCCTATTGACGTCTACATATTTCTCAAATTATTTCCTCTTACTTTAACTTCTCAAGTGTTCATTGTATCTGTAACTTTCTATATTAGGAAACTTTTGTGTTTCTCCTTTTCTCTCACAGTATAACATACTTCATTTCAATTTTTGACACCAGATATGTGGGTTTTCCATACATCTAGCAAATCTCTGACATCAGCTGAATGTCCTACGGTTTAACTGAATTTTGACACTATCTACCTGCCCCTCCCTTTAGGTGCCAATTGCAAGTCCAAAACTGTCCCCTATACTTCTGATAGACTAGCTATAAATTGTGGTTCCCATTATTCCCTCTATGGGTTTGAGAATTTGTTAGAATGGTTCACAAAATTCAGAGGAACAATAATGCTTACTGGTTTATTATATTAAAAAGAGGATATAATGAAGGAAACAGATGAATAGCTAGATGAAGAGATACATAGAGTAAGGTCTTGAAAGCTTCCAAGTTAGGAGCTTCTGTTCCCATGAAGCTTGGGTGCATGACTTTCCCAGTATATGGATGTATTATCCAATCTGGAAGCTATCCAGTCCCATATTTTAGAGATATTTATGGAAGTTTCATCATATAAACATGATCCATCTTTAACTCACCCTGGAGCTCTTCTTCCTCTCCTGGCGCTTCTAATTATGATTTGATCTTTCTGGTGATCTGTCCCTCTTCTTAGAAGAGACTTCTAGAAGTTCTCCTGGACTTCTATCCAGGAGTCCACTAGAAATTGCCTTATTAGAACACAAAAGACACATTTATCACCCAGGAAGTTTCAACATATTTAGGAGCTCTATGTCAGAAACCAGGACCAAGACCAAATACTTGAACAAAAGACATCCCTAGTTCTCTTGTCACTTAGGAAATTTCAAGGATTTTAAGAGCTCTGTGCCAGGAACCAGAAGCAGATCTAGATGCTAGATCTAGATGATAGATAGATAGATAGATAGATAGATAGATAGATAGATAGATGATAGATAGATATTTTTTTCTATTATTTTATGCATCCACCATTATTTTATATGTAATTGATTTCAGAATCAGTCAATGCAAAATTTCTCAAGTGCCTATTGAGTATCTGTTTGAATAAGCATAGAGCCTCAAACGGAATGTTTAATGGTCATTAACACTCTCTTCCAAATGCTCATTTGTATTCTCTATCTCACTGAATAGTGAGATACTACAAATATCCCAACATACTGTGAAAGTGAAATCATGGTAGTTTCATGAATCCTGTAACTTTACCCTATCTACTTCATCTGCAACTGATATGATATTAAATTGCATCAATTTAGCTTCTAAATACTTCGCTACATTTATCCCTATCTCCCCATTACCTTTGACACTGCTCTCTCTCTTTTTTTTTTGATCTGGGCTATTACAAAAGTATTCCAACAGATTCTGTGGAGTCCATAAAAGGTTGAGACTTCTTTTCTCCATTCACCTACTTTTCGTATCTTTTATTTATTCATTCATTCATTCATTCATTCATTTATTTATTTATTTTTATCTGAGTATAGTTGACACACAATGTTACATTAGTTTCAGGTGTACAACTTAGTGATTTAACAAGATCATACGTTAACTATGTTCACCACAAATATAGCTACCATCTGTCCTATTACATTGCTATTACAGTATCATTGACTGTATTCCTTATACTCTGCCTTTTATTCTCATGATTTACTTAATGAAGAAAAGAAAGAACTGATTTGCACTGATTCAATTCCATGGATTGGATTTTGCCATACTCTTAATAGATGGAGCTTTCATCATCATCATCATCATCATATATTATTGATTAAAGGCATACTATAGGTCAGGTGCTATTCTAAATAGTTTACATGATATATCCAACCATGTGAGTCATCATGAACATATTACAGGAAAGTAATAAGTAACTTGTTAATAAATAATGATATTTGGGGTGGAGTTAGTCTCTGTTATTGTCTTTCTTATTTTCAAATACTTTGTCATAATTTGCAATTATATTCTTTAATTTTTGTGTTCTTTATTTTTTTTTTACTTTTCCAGAACTGAATAGACAAAGAAAACAGTGAACTTTGTCTGTTTTGACCGTGATTGTATCCTCAGTGCTTAAACTAGGACCATGTACACAATAGACACATATTCAATAAACAATAAGGAAATGCAGAAAGTCTAGCTCTCAAGTTTGTGCTTTTACATTACCCAGGACACCGTGCTGGTCAAATGCACGTAGGTGATTTTCTTTTTGGATTCTCTCTATTCTCTCAAGTGGCTATCTATTTGTTGGCCTTAGATGCAGGTACCTAGGACTGAGACTATTTATTTAGTCCATTCTTGTCACAATATTACTGCATAGAAAACCAGTCTAAAACTCAGAAATTAAAACACTAACCAAGTATTACCATATTCATATTTCTGCAAGGTCCAATTACTATCTCTAGCAATGACTCTAAGAAGCCAAGCAGAACTCCTGTAACAATCAGCCCTAAACATCAAGACTTGATTATTAACTGATAGTTACCCTAAATCCTGTCCCTATTTCCAGTTAAGGCCAATTAGAAAAATCCAAGAATGTCTCCTGACCAATCACAGAGTATGCCCCACTTCTGGTTAGGCCGTCCATGGCTACTTCATACCAACAGCCTATAACTAGGGCATATCGAGAAGGCTTCTTTTTAAAATTTCCACTACTGGGGCACCTGAGTGGAACACTTGGTTAAGCATTTGACTCTTGGTTGCAGCTCAGGTCATGATCTCTGTGTCTTAAGATCAAGCCCATATTGGGCTCACTCTGTGGTAAGCATGGAGTCTGCTTATTATTCTCTGCCCTTTCCATTCATGCTCTCCTTCTCTCTCTCTAATAAAATACATAAATCTTTTAAAAAAGAAATTAAAAAATAAAATTACCTCTATAAAACTTTTGAATCCCATGTGTAAGAATTTCTCTGTATTCATTTATTAACATTAAGCAACTAACTGCATGTTCACTTTGCTCTATGTGCACTTAATTTTTAAATTTTTTTTGAAGTTATATTCATTTTACTGTTCTTTGAAAGTGCAGCCATTTATACAGTATCAACAATGTGTGCGTGGATTTTCTTGCAGACACTCAACACAGCTTGCTATTAAACTTTGTGATCTTTAAAAATTTTGATTCACAGGCAGCCCTGGTGGCTCAGCATTTTAGCGCCGCCTTCAGCCCAGGGCCTGATCCTGGGGACCTGGGATCGAGTCCCACATCAGGCTCCCTACATGGAGCCTGCTTCTCCCTCTGTCTGTGTCTCTGCCTCTCTCTCTCGCACACAGGAATAAATAAAAAATACTTTAAAATTTTTTAAATTCACATTTCTATTATTTGTATGAGGATAGATATATATTTTTAATAAGCATCACAATATATTAAGGGACAATTTCTTCTGAAGGTTCAATGGACAGTGTTACTGTCCACAGCTCATTGAAAAAGGACAGTATTTCTCTGACTTGGAAGAGTTTAAAGCATAGCCAAATGATTGTTTTTTTGAAAAGGAAATTTAGATACATTTTAGGTTAGCGATTCATTATTTTTCCATACATATGAATATATCTTATTTAGAGAGTAAAGTTAAATAATCAGAGCTGCTTTTATAAAAACATATTTTCTTTATTTACAATGTTTTATCATCATGGACTTTGGGATTTCTAGATATACTGCAAATAATTTGACTTATGAGGTACAGCCTAAGCATCTTTCTAATAGAAGACATTTATTGTAAAATATTCATTTCTCACATCACTACAGATTGAGGTCAAAATGACTCAAATACCTCATTTCACTCCTAGGAACAGAGAATTTCTGAAATATCAGTAACACCATGCCCACTAAGGATGCTAAAATTACCATTTATTTGTGTGTGTGTGTGTGTGTGTGTGTGTGTGTGTGTTTTATTGCAATAGTGCGATGGAATGCTATTTTTTCTGATACTGGTTTTCTCTGATGACAGTTTTGGAGTAGGTGAGGCAAGGGAGATCAAAGCAGGAAGACAGAAATCATTCTTTGTAGTTTTCAGATTTTTTTTTCTTTTTACTGAAATTTTTCAACCAGATACATTAATTAGAATAATGACATCAATTGTTGAAAGAATTTGGGAAAGACAATTGCGTAAGTTGCTAATAAGCTTTGCAAAACTTGAAATTCTTTGAGGAAAGTTCCCCTAAGAGATAGGAAATACTATTGAACAACAGTGAAGTGACCACAGACAGCACCAGCAGAAACTAATCAGTGTTTCTGCAATATATATATCAAATGAAAAAAGATTTTTTACCACATAAAAATGAGAGCATTTAGAATTGGTTTAATTAGATGTAAATTTAAATGGAAGGAAAAAGAGAGAAGTTAAGAAATCATTTTACATTGTATTCACCAACTCTTTTGAAAGCTCAATCAGTTAAGCCTTTGCCTTCAGCTCAGGTCATGATCCCAGGGTTCTGGGATAAAGCCCCAACATCAGGCTCTCTGCTCAGCCAGGAGTCTGCTTCTCCCTCTCCTGCTGCCACTCTCCATGCTTGTACTCTCTCTCTCTCTCTCTCTCTCTGTCAAATAAATAAATAAAGTCCTTTTGTAAAAAAGAAAGTTTTTAAAATATATTCTTGAGGCACATATTTCAAATGTGAAGTTAAATGAGATTTTAATTTTTTCAACAATATTTTATATTGAGAAGGTGTGATGCAAACAATATTATAAGTTGAGAAGGTACCATGTACCAGACAATGTACTAGATGCTGAAAACACCATTAGTAATAAATAAAACAAGCAAAATCCCCTGTTTTTGTGGAGTTTACATTCTGGAGGGAGACAAAGAAAATAAATGACTTAAAACTAAATAGTTATTATTTAGTGCAAACCGCTAAGGGAAAACACAAGGAAAGAGGACAAGAAATGCCAGTGGGGGTTGTTGACACTTCAGGTAAAGTTTTCTGAGTTAGTAATTCTCAATTAAGAACCAGGAGAAAATAAGGGAGCTAGCTGCATGGACATCTAGGGGAAGAATACTCAAACAGAGGTAAGAGTAAGAACGAAGACCAAAGGAAATATTGTGCCCACTGTGTTCAAGGAGGAAGGAGAAGAGTATGGCTAGAAGACAAGAAAAAACAGGCAGAGTCACAGATGAGAACAGATTAAAAACGAAGAGCCACATCATGAAGGTCTCTTAGGTCACAACCAGTGTGTTGGCCTTCACCCTGAGAAGGGAGAGCCTTAGAGAAACGTGATAGAAGCATAACATAAAAAGATTTACAGTTTATGATCTACTATTTAGATAAAGTGATAAGAAATTATATTTACACTGGGTCTAAAAGGGAAATGCCTGGATCATCTCAAAATGACAACATTCTTTTTTGGAGTTTTGTATGATGTGTAGGTGTTGTAAACACACTGGGTTCACAGATAAAGGATTGAACTAGATGATATACAGGGTCTTGACTATAGTCCTGTGGTGAGCTGTTTAAGGGTTAAGAAAATCAACACACAATTTAAATCCTAAACATGGAAAGTTTTAAGCCATGTCTATGGAAAAATGTTCTTATCAAAACCATGGCATTACAACTAGACCAGACATTATATAGTCTATTTTGGATGACTTCTTTTTAGCTGAAACTGAATTTCACTCAATTTTTACAAGTCCTATTTTTCAGATGAAGAAACAGATTTCATCTTCAGAAGAAACAACAACTCCATACAATGAAAGAAATAGCGGCTAGCCAATTAAATGTTAGGATAAGTTTTGCCTATTATAAATATATTGGGAAAGAAATTGACTTATAAAAGTAATTTTTAGGAAAAAAGCAACAATAGGATTAACAATAAAAATCTTAGGCATGGGGCGTCTGGGTGGCATGGTTGGTTAGCATCCAACTGTTGGTTTTGGTTCAGGTTATGATCTCAGGGTCATGGGATCAAGCCTCATGTTGGGCTCCACACTTAGTGTGGAGTCTGCTTGGAGTGCTCTCTTTCTCTCCCTCTGCCCCTTCAAGTCATAATTGCTCTCTCTCTTGCTCTCTAAAATAAATCTTAAAAAAATCTTAGGTGCAAAATTTAAGAATAATGCTTTTTATATACAGTAATGTTAAAAAAATACTGTAAAGCACTGATACTAGTAAAAAACAATTGGTTGAATACAATAAAACAGCACACTTTGTTAATTTATTTTGACAAGTATAATTGAGTTTTAACTATTTATGAGTTTTATGAGTTTTCCATATGAGGTAAATGGACTATATCATTATTAAGGACCATGAAATATTTATTCTTATCAATTTATGTCATTATCTTATTACTGAGATTATTCTTTGAAAAAAAGTATGAATACCAGATGCATTTGTTAGAGAATGTGCTTGGAACTTAATAAAGTGGACAAGGACTCAGTATATAAATTTCATATGGCTTAACAAGAAACATAACACTATTTACTAAGATTTCTCTCTAGTTACCTCAAATTAGAAGAAAGAAGTAAATAATTGTATGCTAATATTATACAGAATCATTTAACAAAAATCACTTTGCTAAGAGTATTTAAGAATCATATTTAAAAAGTATCTATATAATCTTATTCTCAAACTATAACTAAAAGCATAAGAATTGATCATAAACTCTATCATGATATGGGACAAAAGATTTGACCAGATTGATAAGTATAATTCTGTATGATACTTCAGGTTAATATACAAAATAAGAGAAAAGGAAGAGAATATAGAGGCTAAGGAAAATAAAAGGCAACATTGTATAGTAAATATAGTCCAATAATTCCTTATTATCAAAAATTAAAAAGGCAAGTGGCAAAATTCATTCAAAAGAAATGTAAATGCACTAAATAATGACAGAGCTACAAATAAAAGTCAAGTCAGTAATATATTTTTAAATTTGACAGGAGATAGAATATACTTTATTCACCATTTGTCTTCAGAGACAATAGAATACTTAATTAAATTAAGTTGATAATGTCCTTCCTTATATCCCCAGTGAGCCATATTCTCCATAGCTAGTAAAAAGCCTAAAACATTAAACAGGATTTAGTGACTTGGCTACCCACTAAATTATGAGCTTCTTAAGAATTGAATTTATGTTTTATTTATTTGTTCTAGTACTTTCTTTTGTGCAGCAATGACTCATTAAAGAAAGCCTAAAGGACTGATCTGAATCACTGTCTTCCTTCTTAGTCACCCATTTTCTTCTATTCATTTTAGTTGGTTTTATCCGCAATGATTCCAAAAAAAAGGTCACCAAATGGCATCTTTTTATCATAATTCTATTATTATTTCTACTTCCACATCTTAATTTGCCTTACAACAGCATTTGCAATAATTAATACTCCCTTTTAGGATAACTGTTTCTAAGGCTTACACCTCAGTTTTGTTATTTTTTCCAATCTGCATTATTTCTTTTATACTGTTTTCTTTGTGGCTTCCATTTCTTGTTTTATCTCCATGTTTTGGAGTGCCATGACAGAGACTGCTAGTTCTCACCAGTATCTCTGACATGTTCTTTTTTTTTTCTTTTTTTTTTTTTTTAAATCTAGTTATGGCTTCAGCACATATATTAGTCTTCTTAGTTTATGCCATGAAATTAGCTCTGGCCAATGAGATATGGATCGAAGTGATGCATATCATCTTCAGACATGATACTTGGAAGCTTCAATATTCCCTATTTTCTTCCCATGCTTCCTGGCCTGATGCAGAGGATAGGGAGAATTGTTAATTATTATTAACTAATTATATACATCCCTTTTACCTTGCCATTGTGGGTGAGCGGATCATTTGTTGAATTATTGGGATTCTAATTTTGTTTTATTTTTTAGTGTTTTATATAGATGAATACAGTTTATCCAGATGACAGTTTGCATTTTTGCATTTTATGGACAGAGATGACAATTTTGTTTATCGGGTTCTTATTTCAAAGTTATCTCTTTCCTTTAGTGTAGTAAAGAATGGTTTATTCATTGGGTAGTTGTTTTGAGGAAAATTTGGGGAAGCATTGTGTTTCTTTACATATTTAATTTTCTTTTTTCTTGTACTGTACTAAGTTACCCCTTCTTGTTGTTTTCATCTTCACTGCTTATTTTCCTTAGAGCATCTCACACATGATTCTATTTCCCTTCTGTCGTTAGGACACTATCATTCAAAGGCTATCCTCTCATGCATCCCATGCACTATTTCATCTCTTCTCTGGAGTTAGTGCTTTAACCTACTAATAGATTTTCTCAGTATTTTATTATTACATAAAATAGGCTTTCTTATTCTGGGGATAGATTTGATCAATATTTGTCCTGCTGTCATTCCTCTTCTTCTTCTTCTTCTTTTTCCTTTTCTTTTCTTTTTTTTTTTTTTTTTGCACTATTTCCTCCATTTTTTCTTCTATGAATACATGCAGTGGAAATGTGGTAGATATCTTATGGATTGGGTGATATTATGCGTGAGAGTGTTTCACAAGACTTGGTTTCCCAACTAAACCTTTGAAAGTCCTCTATGAGCTACATATACTAATATATTTTGCCAATATTAAATTTTCAATCCTTAATATATGATGTATTCATTTGACATATATTCATTTTGGCTTTAGAGAAAAGCTGATTTCACACCATTATTGGGAGGAAAAACCTACAAAATTAATCCAAGTCTTCAAATTTCCTAAACCCATACTTATTTCCTTGTTCAGAGATCAGATAATATGGTGACTTGTCTGATTTTTTAGCCTTCTCACTTGTTCCCATCTCAGATAAAATTCAATACTTTAGTAGCCCGCTAGGAACAGAGACTTTAAACACTTAAAGTTCAAATTGAAAAGTTATTTCAATTGGACTTGTGCTGAGCTGGGATTTCAAGATGTACTTAAAATTCTATTTGATATTTGAATAATTTTAGGCAAATATTATTTAATCTCAGTCTCCTAGTGACTATGAGTTACAGTCAAAGTACTATTCTTATTTCCTCTTATAAATAATGAAAAGCTGCAAAAGAAAACTTATCGTGATAGTTTATCCCATAAGATATATAATATACATTTAATATATAAAGTAGGAGATTTTCATAATATTTTTAGATATAATTTTGGCATACATATACATATATGTGTTTGTGCATGTGTTTGCATATACTGCTAAACACATCGAGTTTCACAGAGAGGCAAAAAGCCATGTGAGTAATTTTGTAAGATGTGAATCTATGGTAACAAGTGGAGGATTTGGTTTATAGATGCCTGGCATTTGTGACTTCCTTGAAAATACTATTCCTTGTTTCAAGTTCTCATTACCTCTTTTCTGACTTTGTGGTCTTATGAATACTTTTCCTGAAAATACTGAATCTTCTTCAGACTTGAATCCAAACTCAACAGCTACTGTTGTCCAAAGACACAAACTTGCACATTTGGTACATGAGTCCTCAATAAACAACCAAAAATATCCTAGCTTCATATTCACCACAATTTGTCACAAAAACAATAATGTGACTTTTTACTCTCACCTCCTCAAAATTCTGATATGTCTACACTGCAAACATGAACTTCTACTTATTTTTTCTTATGTGTATACTCAACCAACCTTCCTCCCTGTTTATACTCAAGCTGTCTCTTCACTATCTTAGGCACTATAATCAAGAAGAATTTATTAATCTTCTGTTAGAACCAAATTCTCCTTAAAATTCTTCATAGTTACTAGACTCCCAACATGCTATGTTATTTGTTCTGTGGTGATGGTGGTTCTACAATTGTAACTGATCACAGGCTTGATCTCATTAAAAAATATATTTGGATAAGTTTTTTTGATAGTGATTATGACAGATTTACATACATGCATAATTTTTTAAATGTCTCCTAAGGCATGGCATCGTGCTCTGCACTTTTCACATGATGTTTTATTTAAAAACCAGAAACATCAACTGGTAGAAAGACAAATTGACATGTAAAGAAGTTAAAAGAGCTTGCTATTTATTTTCACTGAACTTTTTGCTTCAATTTAATACATTCTTCAGTTATAAACGTAAACAACACAACATAGTACTATTAACATTTTCAGCATATTTGTCACCAATAGAAATCACATATATTTTTATAACATTATAGATATTGTATATATTTAAGCATATTGTTTACTCCAATCACAGTTTTTAAATGTTACAGTACTTAATAGATTCACTAATGGATATTGTTATTTAACATGTAATAAAGAAAATGCTATAGTAATCTCTTTCAAATTCATTTTTTCAAATAATATTTATTTGTTAGAGTTGTTTTAGGTTCTAGCAAAATTGAAAGTGAAGTACAGAGATTTCCCTTATACCTGCTGCTCCTGCATATGCATAGCCTTTCACATTATCAACATTCCCCCCAAACCAACTGGTGCATTTGTTAGAAATGATGAACCTGTACTGGCACATCATTATTAGCCAGAGTCCTTAGTCTACTTCAAGGTTTACCAGTAGATAACTCCTTAACCAGGAGATAACTGGGGTATAGCATTCTCCTAACAAATGAAATGATCATAAAATCTGAGCCAAACTGTGTAAGCATATTAAGGCCTGCTTGAAACATATCTACTAATATTTCATTGGCCAAACATCTCACCTGACCAAACCCAACACCAGTAAGGCAGGGAAGTATACCCTGCCCACAGAAGAGGGAGTTCAATATTTACTGAGAATAATCCAAGCTATTCTAAGAATCTCTGCTCCAACCCTTATGATATAGTTATTTTTATTATTATTAATTTTCAGATGAGGAAATCAAGACTGGGATGGTTAAATAATTGACCTAGTTATTTATATTTGGGAAATACCACAGGCAGATTTCAAGACATGTCCGTTTGATTCCAAAGCCTCTTATATTTCTACCATATGTTTATCTATATGGTGGCTATTATTAAAAAAAAAGAGAGAGAAAATAAGTGTTAGCAAGAATATGGAAACTTGAAACAGTTGTACATTGCTGATGATAAGGTAAAATGATTCAGTTTCGTGAAAGACAATATGAATATGGTAGGTCCTCAAAAAACTATGCATAGAATTACCATTTAAACCAGCATTTCCACTTATAAGAATATAACCAAAAGAATTTAAAGCGCAATTCAAACAGATATTTGTACACCATTGTCCACAGCAGCACTATTCACAATAGTCAAAAGGTGGGAACAACTCAAACATCCATTAATAGGCAAATGCATAAATAAACTGTAGTGTATTGCATACAATGGAATACTAATCAGCCTCAAAAAGGAATGAAAATCTGATACCTGCTTCACCGTGCACTCACCTGAAAAAAGCCAAGTACAAGAAGACAAATACTGTATGATTTCACTTAACAAAAAGTACCTAAAATAATCAAATTCATAGAGACAAAAAGCAAAATGGTTGCTACCAGGGATTTGGGGGAAGCAGGTATAAGGGGTTATTTTTTTATGTGTACAGAGTTGCAGTTTGTGAGGCTGAACAGGTTCTGGAGATGGACAGTGGGTGATGGTTGGAGATCAATGTAAAGGTATTTATTGCTACTAAAGTGTACACCTAAAAATGGTTACAGTGGTAAATTTTATGTTATGTATGGTTTGTAACTATTAAAAAAAAACAACCTTTCCCCCCTAAAAAACTAACCATGAAAGAGTCTGAGGTGGGTGATTTGAATACACAAGTGTTAACTAAGTGGATACACAGTGAAGAAGCAGGGTTTTCCAACTTTCATAAGCCTGAATAAGGCAGAACCATGTATGTGAGCATAACTTAAGCTTCTTTCAATACAGCTGGTGAAATGAGTAGGGACTTGGATTGAGTTTTGTGAGCTGAAACAGGAAAATGGTGAAATCTCAAGAACAAACTGGAAATTCTGTAATGAGAATTGATCAAAGACCAACAAACCCAGGACCAGGTAACTGGGCTAAATGGTATTAAATTCTTCTTACTTCTTCTAAAGATTTATACTTTAAGGTGGAGGAAGTCAGAATTATTGTTGGCATCACGTAACTGAAGATGTCAAGAGAATGAGACCAAAGAAAAGTAAACAAGACTGATAAATGCACACTTTCTTTTATTCAAAGCCTGTATCTGTGGCTCCAGTAGTTTTAATAAATCCGTGATACTTTATAATTCAATAGAATTTTCCCATAGCAGAGTAGAAATTGATAAATGTGACTTCAGCTAGCCTATCAACAGTTGATGTTTGTCAAGAGAAAAAAAAATGGAAGTATTTTCCCTCTGGTACTTTTTTGTAATAAATCACAACACTTAGGTTATTTGACCAAAGAAGACAATGAATCAACAAAAGTTATCATTAATTATCTTACCTTTCTATAGTCCAGAAATTTGTTACTTTAAAATTGTTTCTGTTTTCTAGCTTTTACACATCAATCATGTAGTTCACCTATATTCAAAAAAAGTCAATATGCAACTAATATCTGATTATTAAAACTGTGTTACAAAGAATAAACCAGATGTCATGTAGCAGCTTTTTACCCAGGTAATAAATTATGAAATAATGATAATTTGACTTTACAAATTTATCTTCCACACGAGCATCCGATTTATACTTGTCTAAGTCCCTGTCAGTATTAATAATGTGCATCATTAAAGAACACTAGCGGCAGCCAGGATAAAAAGGAAAGGTGAAGTAGAATAAATAGAGAACTATCTTTTAGTCAGTGAAGGTAATCCATACAAAAGGAGGAAAAATAAAATCTTCAAGAAAAATATTTGAATGCACTATAAAATATTTTAAAACTTATGGAGATCAGGCTATTAAGAAAATATTTTTTTCATGCCAAAATCAATCGATCTAGTTTAATTTTATACATACAGATGTTTATAACTATAGTTTATAATGATTTGTTGCACAATTAATCATTTTGACTCATATCTAGCAAGAATGAATGTGCATCAGTGTAACTGTTATAATAATTACTCCATAAAAGTTAATTTTAAATGTCTACTATAATTCAATATTTGTTTTACTCTATAAATTAATATCGAAATAATATTTTATTATTCCATAATACTAAATATAATTTTTCTTCCAGCTATACATACACATATGTATATGTATATATATATAAATTGATAGTATATATATCAAATTTATAGTGGGCATTCTGAGTATCCCAAATTAACCATATACCTTTCCTGGAAGGTACTCAACTCCATTTTGAAAAAGACCCTATAGAAAGATTGGTCTTCTATAATCATTTCTCAGTGCTAGGTTTGTGGGAAACTCTGAGTTATCGGAGAAAAAAAGAAAAAGAAAGACCTCTTGTAATAGGCCTACAACCTCCTCCTAATATTCAGACACTGCAGAGAAAGTTGAGCCGCAAAACTTGGTTTGTTATGGATCATCTTCTTAGTTATTGTTTACACTAATTGATCGATTTACAGTTAACCACGCATTACCTTCCTGAAAATGAAACCCAAAGAATTTTGCAAGTAAAAATAGAACAAACAGAAGTCCAAATTCCAGTAGCAATGTAACTTTTGTAAATTTCAGACTTAAGAAAAAAAGGTTAAAGGCACTGGAGATTTACCAAAAACAGGCAGGAATTAGAAAAATAGACCCACAAATGATGGAAACTATATTGGGTGAGGTCCACATTGATATGAATTTTACCCAAGGACATTCTACAACCTATGAAGCATAATGTAGCTATTGTCCAAACAAAAAAATCTGTTATGGCCAGAAGTTAGACAAAATTTAATTGGATTCATGGATCAGAGAATTAAATTTAGGCTACCATAGCTTGTAAAAATTAAGAGGGAGAGCCGCAGATAGGAAAACTCATGAGGAATTTATGTTTCTGTAAACTATGCTTAAATTCTTGAAAGACACCTGAATGACATGTGCAGGAAGTTCTCCATGGTTTCCAGAAGAAACATTAACTAGAAACACTAAGAAGACTAAGCATGAATTTCAGCTGCTGTTTCCCTATTTTTGAAGAGAGATGGAGTTTAAAAGTTAAATGTAGCTAAACTCAAAAATCTACGAAAATGCTAATAAAAATTCCAGTGAAAGATAACTGAATCAGGAACTGTACAATGCATTATCAGTAATATGGAGTATGTAATTAAATATAACAGAAATATTGAAGAAAGAGGAACATGTACACCAAGAGACACAAGAAAAATAAGTAAGTAGAAACTACAAAAAAAATACAGCTGTTAGAATTAGCAAAAGGTGGCTTTTAAGGAATATTATAAATATGCTTAAGGACCTAAAGCAAAATGAGTGAACAGATGGAGAAGAATCACAGGGGTAAAAATGAAAACTGTAAAAAAAGTACAAATTCCTAAAGTGAAAAGTATAATACCTAAAATGAAAAATTCACTGCATAAACTTTGCATCATATTGGAAAAAGTAAAAAAAAAAAAAAAAACGTGTTAGTAATCTAGAAGATAAATTAACAGAAACTAGTCTGCCATGACAGATTGGGGAAAAAAATATTTCAATTAAGTTATATCTTAAGTCATCTGTAGAAAAATATCTAGTGGTAGACCAAATGCATAATTAAAGCTATAGTAGGAAAGGAGAGAGAGAATAAAGCAAAAGCAATAGAAAAAATAATTTCTCACCATTGAGGAAAATCTAAATTTATAATTCCAAGAAATTCAACAAATTGATATGATAATTCAAAGAAAAGCACACCTATGAACAATGTAGACAAACTGTTAAAAACTTAAAAGTAACCAGAGAAAAATACCAATATATCACCTAAAGGGAATTAACAATATAAAATAAGCTGGTTTTTCCTTAGAAATAATGGGACCAGAAGACAATAAAATGGGATTTTTAAGAGTTGAAATGAAGACGGGCACCTGGGTGGCTTAGTGATTGAGTGCCTTTGGATAAGGTTGTGATCTCAGGGTCCTGGGATCAAGTCCCACATCAGGCTCCAGGCAAGGAGCCTGCTTCTCCCTCTGCCTATGTCTCTGCCTCTCTCTCTCTCTTTCTCTCCCTGTCTCTCATGAATAAATAAATAAAATCATTTTAAAAAAGTTGAAATGAAGATATTTCAAATGAACAAAAATATATGATAATCTGTTAGCAGAAGAAATAATAAGTGTTCAGCATAAAAGTGAATGGCAACAAGAAAATTTTGGATCCAGAGTAGAAATAGAAATATGAAGAAAAACAAACCTAAAATATGGCAAAATTAAAAAATTATCTCTCTTTTAAAAATCCAATTTATTTATTTGAAGCACAAATAATGAATTGGAGCTTTAAAAACACTGAATTATGGAATTCAGTATATGTGAAGTATATGACAGTAATACAGTAATAGCATTAAAACTAAGGAGGGGTAAATATAATGTTTCAAAATATTTATATTTTATATGATCTAGTTAGTAATAACTCAAACTACTTTGTGATAGGATTAAGATGCATATGCTAATCCTTAGTATAAGCACTAAGAATCATATAAAGTGGGATAGTTAAAAACCTAATGAATAAATAAAATTAAATCCTAGAAGAAAAAAAAAAAAAAAGAGCACTGCATATACCTGCAGTAAGTCAGGAGAGAGGAAAAGAACCAAATGAGAAAAATGGAAAATAGATTAAAATGGTTAAACTAAACCCAACAGGATTCAAATTTTCTTTAAGTGAAAATGGAACAACCTATCGAATTAAGAGTGGAAATTTTTAGGAGAGATAAAACAGGAAAAGAAATGCATGGTTTCACAAGTGATGAACTTAAGAGAAAAATACAGTTATTTAAAAAAATAAAACAATAAGGAAACATATACCATGCAAAAAAATAAACAGCCCAAGTGTCCATTGACTGATGAATGGATAAAGAAAATATGTGTGTGTGCGTGCATGTGTGTGTGCACGTGCACGGATATATGTGTATGGAATAATAGCCATAAGAAGAATGAAATCTTGTCATTTGAAATAACTCATATGGAATCAGGGAGTATTATGCTAAGTGAATTAGGTCAGTCAGAGTAAGACAAATATCATATGATATCACTCATATGTGGAATTTAAGAAACAAAACAAACGAGCAAAGAGAAGAAAAAATGACAGAGAGAGGCAAACCAAGATACAGACTCTTAACTATAGAGAACAAAGTGATGGTTACTGGCGGGGAGGTAGGTGGGGGGATGGGTGAAATAGGGCCGGGTATTAAGGAGGGTACTTGTGATGAGCACCATGTGTTGTATGGAAGTATTGAATCACTATTGTACACCTCAAACTAATATGACACCACAGTTTAAATAAAAACCCTAAAAAAATAAACACATGGAAAATCACAAAGCTATGTTAATACATGTCAACTAGTCTAAGTAAGTAGTAAAACCCAGATATAGTGGGAGATTTGATCACAAAACCCCAGAAAGACATAACAATTATAAATGTACACACCCGATAACAGAACTTGAAAATATGAACCAAAAACTAACAAAACATGAGAAAACAGTAGGAGGTTTTAGTACTCCTCTTTTACTAATTGTTGAAACATATAAACAAATATTTAAGTAAGAATATAGAAAATTTGAACAACTCAATAGAGTTGGCATTAACTAGCATTTCACAGCATTGCAGTCAGTAACTGGATATATTTTCAGAGTTGTATATGCACAGCTACCAAGTTAGTTCATATGCTCAGGAGCTTTAAAAAAACTTAATAAATTATAAAGGAGGATTGAATCCTAACAGATAAACTGTTTTACACACCATAAATTAAATTAAATAGTAATAAAAAGAAGATATTTTGAAAAACCATGTGTTTGAAAACAAAGCAGCACACTTCTCTGAGTAACCTTATGTCAAAGAAAAATATCATTAGGGACATTATAAAGCATTTATGAAAACAAACATATCAAAATTTGTGGAACACAGCTAAAGTATGCTTAGAAAGACATTCACAATATTAAGTAAAACTATCAGTAAAGGAGAATGATTTTAATTACAATACTTAATTGTAATTAAGTTTAAATCCAAAATTATTAAAAGAAGGAAGTACACAAAATAAGAATAGATATCAATGGACTAAAAAACAAGAACACAATTATAACCAAAATTATGTTCACTGAAATAATAAAATGACAAAAGTTTGACAAGACTGTACAGAAAAACAAAAGAGAAAATAAAATTTACCAATGTCAATACTGAAAGATGGTTATCATACTTTCCACATTTGCTTAAATGATAATAAGAAAATAGTGTGAATAAATTTGTGCCCATAAATTTGACAACATAGATAATATAGACAAATTCTTTGAAAAATAAGTTACCGGGACACCTGGGCAGCTCAGCGGTTGAGCGTCTGCCTTGGGCCCAGGGTCTGATCCTGGAGTCTTGGGATGGAGTCCTCCCTCCCATGAAGGGAGCCTACTTCTCCATCTGCCTATGACTGCCTCTCTCTGTTTGTCTCTCATGAATAAATAAATAAATAAAAATCTTAAAATTAATTAATGCATTTGACTATACTAGCAAAATAAGGGAAGCAGAATTTAATCATCTTAGTATATGCAAGAAAAACAATTGACAAATTTTCAAGATGCATTTATAATAAGAACTCTTAGCAAACTAGAAATAGAAGGAAAAGTCTTCAATTTAATCGAAGGCATCTACCAAATATTTATAGCTACTATTGCAGTAATAGTAATATTTTCCCCCTATGAATAGGAACAGGAAAAGGATGTCCATTCTGACCACTACTTATTGATATTATATGGAAGTTCCTACCTATTGAAAAAGGAAAGAAATAGAAATAAAAAGCATAATAATCAAAAAAGAAGTAAAATGTATTATTTGTCAATAACATTTACACAGAAAATTGTAAGTAACTTAAATAAAACTTAAAACTAGTAAGTGGATTTTAAGAAGTTACAGGATCTGACACTAATTGACAAAAATCAACTTTATTTTTATGTGCTAAGTAGCAGCAGCAACTGAAAAATGAAGTTAAAATTTCTGATAAATGTAAGTGATTGGTATAATAGTCACTATAATTTGACAATAGTAAGCTCACAGTGCATATGGCATGCTCTGGATCAGCCAATAAGAATGATAAATAGAGGCATATCTAAAAAGCTAAGAGTAGAAATATGATGAAGTCCTAAAACAACATTCCATCCCCTTATAATAAGGCTGGATGAGGAGAAACAGGGGAAAAAACCAATGGGACAAATAGCAAATACACAAAAATTGGTAGTTCTATGTGTGATAATATCAGTGACAGCATAAATGAAAATAAGATAAACACTCCTAGTAGAAGTAGAGATTATCTAACTCTATACTAAAATCTCTAAATATTCCTCAGATAAATTAAAGAAGAGCTAAATAAATATAGAGATATACAGCTTTCCTGAATTATAAGATCAATACTTTTAAGATTTCATTTGTAGACAACTCGATCTATAGATGTAACCACTTCTCGTAATCTTGGCAGTTTTAGGTAAACAGTAATCCTGACTGCACCATTTTATGAAAAAACAGAAGGATATATAGTATAGCATACTTGGGACAATTTTGACAAAGAACATAACTGTAAGTTGTAAGACTTGTATTACCAGATTTCAAGATTTATTTCAGCCTAAATAATAAAGTAAGCACAGTACTGACATAGCACAATAGGGATTCCAGAAATAGGTCAATTTATATAAAATCATTTTTTTTCTTGCCAAGAGGCTAAGATATTTCAAAATAAAAGAATGACCTTTCTTACAAAGTGGATGCATTTATTATATATTATATTATATTATATTATATTATATTATATTATATTATATTATATTTAATGATAAAAAACACTGATATCACACTCAAATAATTCAAGGTGGATTTTAGAAATAAATATAATGTGTACAACTATAAATCTCCCATTGAGTAGGAAGAAAAAGAAAGAAGGGAGAGAGTCTGCAAAAGTGAAAAAAGATGCAATTATGAAGTCTGAAAGTACTTACATGGCATTTAAATCTTTAGTCTGTGTGCCATTCTCATAATGAATATAAGAAAAATATATTCATAATTCACAAATAATTCATTTCATGCAGCCCTTAAATGTTTGCTTCAGATATTGCTGAGTGTAGTCAGTTTAATGCTTCATGGAGTAATATTAGCCAAGTCACTTCCTGGAACAGCTGCTATGGATAAAAAAGCCTCTGATAAGAATTTTTAGTTTTTCCTATACTTCCTGTCAGCTTTTTTTGATGTTTGTGTAAAACGTTCCTTAGAGAAGTGCAAAATAAAAGGATGCCTAACTTTGAATGTGGTTGAATACCTAATGAAATAAATATTTTAAAAAACTCTCTTAATCCCATATAGTAATTTTTAAGAATGATTTTAGCACTGTGTTTATTTTCTTAAATAAATATCTTATTACTCACTACTTAAGAAATATGCTGTGATGATATTGACTTTTTGGATACTGAACACTACTGAGGATTGTTCCCAATACTTCAATCTGGGACTGACCTCACAAAGGCAGATAATGACCTTTACAGTTACGTCAACTATATCTTGATTGTCAAATGCTGTTTGCCATCTGCCATCCACATGCCTAGACACTACTGAACTCTAGCCTTGGACTTGGTCATACCACCTCCTGAGAAATGAAGTTCCTTTGTACTTTTAACATGGGAAAAATATAGAACGCTAGACACTATTACTTAGATAAGAAAGTTGTAAGAATAAAGTAAAGATTTCCTTACTGTCTTTATTATTCATATACATCATGTCAACCCATATCTGCATGTATATATTGTTCTAATATAAATTGATCACCTGTGGGCCTGTGTGACATATATCATACAGGTTGTATAGGGAAATAAATGCATTCCTGAAAAGATAAGGTATAGCTGAGAGCAGTTTAAACAAAATCTCCAGAAAAAGTAGGGATAAGGCATAGTAGAAAAAAAAATCCATAAGAATTATAAAGGACAAATATATGATGGAACATGTCTGATAGCATCATGGTTATGACCCAGAATAAATGGAATGTGCTGGAGAATACCTCCTCCAACACTGGCAAGACCTCATACTAGAAGCAAAATATCAGTGAAACAGGACATACTGTCATTATAGCAATGTTTAAAGTGTATAGTAGCATAGGCATATGCTGGAGTCACATAGTGACTCTACTTACTTTTCTACACATGAGAAGCTGCAGGATCTTCAAGGTGGTTATGTAAAGTTGAGTTAAAATTATCATTTTTAATAGATAACTATGGCATTTAGATAGAGATGTACTATCAACTGAGAAGCCCTAATCTTAGAAGACTCAAAGTTATCTTCTTCATCCTTATAGAAGGTTCATTGATACAGAACACTGTTTTTATTGGCTTTCATCTTCCATTTGTCAAGGTTTGACCCACAGGTAATGAATGACCTTCATCCATTTCCAGGAATATGCATGTGTGAGTATCCCACAGTATCCCACACACTGCCTCAGGAAGGCCCAAAATAAATAGCAAGAGAAACAATAGTCCATTTTCCTCACTGGTTTCAATCTGTCCTCACAGGTTGCAGTATCCAGATTTTTTTCCAGAGTGCCTGTGGGGTTGACCTATAACAACTTCAAGCCTACTACCAGGCAAAGAAGTAACATCTTTCCACAAACTTCTTTATTAGTGTACTTTCATGATTTATGGTGAACAACTTTTCTTTAATTCTTTAATTATCTTTCAAATCTTTGCTTCCCCAGTTGTTGCACAATTTTAGGGTTTAATAAAAAATCTAATTTCATATCACTTATAATGGTTGAATTGACCAGACCAAACCCAAATGATAAAGATCCTAACTATAAAATAGAATAAAACAAAAATTATCTGGTTTCTTGGCTCACCCATAATACAGGATTTTGGTAACTGTCAGATAATAAGTAGCAATAACTTATTTATTAATTGGCTAATGAATAAACAGTATGATGTCTATATGCCCAGAATTCCATATAGGTGAGCAATGAGTTACAGAAAAAGAACAAAATAGGTATTGGAGCAGAATATTGTGAAGAATGACATCACAGTGCCAAAAATTTAGAGTCATTTCTGTTATATTGAATTTGGAAAAGAATAAAATGAAGGAGGCAAAAGGGCAGATTCCTTTTCTCTCTGTGTTAAAGGAAAGTGTGCCTGGGCAAGTGGATGAGACCATAAAGAAACTAAAAGCAAATAAAGAATCCATTTGTTGGCCTTGTCTTTGATGAAAAAGCACACACTTGGGGTGTCCAGACATGGATATCAAAAGACAGCATGAGGATTTACCTGAGAACAAGTCCAAAAAAGAAAAAGATCCAGTTTAGTGGTGGCTTTCAGTAGTGGCAGACACTGATAAGACACAAAAATCTGAGCCTGGCATGCAGAAAGCCTAAACAAAATTTTATTCTGAAGGCTTTCTAATATAGCCTTCACAAATTTTAATGGGTATATGCATCACCATGGGTTCTTGTTAAAATGCATATTCATAATCAGTATACCTGGGCAACGACCCAAGTTTCTGCATTTCTACAAGTTCTTGGGTGATGCCTATGTTATAGGTCTGTCGATAGCATATTGTTTAGCAATAAAAATTAGTTGTAACCAAGAAAAGAAGAGGCATACTATTGGAAAGGAGATGTATAGATAACCAAATATAATCAAATGAGTCAACAAAGTATAGAAAGATGACCTTTTACTAGATAAACATAGCAATTTTAAGTCCCTTTACAGATTAATTATAGTCATCCACAAATTTTAATGAAATATATTACAAAACAAACAAGAATGTAAAATGCCTTAAAATATTAAGAAGACAAAACAAGGAAAGACCAAGGCTAAATATCCTCTCATCAGAATATATTATGTTACCTAGAAGAATACATTTCTTCTTAGAACAACTGTATAAGACAATTATTCTCAATTTAATTGATTCTAACCAAAGTCAGTGAGGTTCTCACAGACTTAGTCAAAAAGACTTAAATATCACTTAGAATAAAAAAATTTTTTTAAAGTTTAAAAAAGAAGATTAATAAGGAAAATTTACCACGCATAAAATCTACACATTATAAAATAATTAAATTGTCTATACTGACACAGGAGTAGATAGATAAATTGAACATAGCAAAAAATCCAGAAAGAAATGCAAATACATGTTAGGAAACAGAATAGGATAAAGGTGGCATTAAAAACTGCATGTAAAAAAAATTATTTCTTAAATAATGTTACCAGTAGTAATGTATAATTTTTAATCACTATGCTTCATATGCCAACAGATAATCTAAATTTATTGAACATTTTAAGTATAAATTAAAATGTAATAATTTTAATAAGAATAATAAACTGAAAATGCATAATTTCCTAAGGATGTGAAAAAATTTTAAACATGGCATTTAAAAGCAACATAAGAAGAAAAAGTTAGAGCTACTTCTATTAGTAACAGCAAAAACAATAGACGTTTGTAGCATAATCACCACTAATAAAAAGAAAAGACTACTGATGTAGAAAATTTACTGCAAGGAATTTATATTCTTAAGTATAAAAGTATGTTTAAATAACAATGGAAAATAAATACTTTGTGAGTAAAACACTTTAAGAGAAAAATATATGGGGAATCCCTGGGTAGCTTAGCGGTTTAGCGCCGCCTTCAGCCCAGAGCCTGATCCTGGAGTCCCGGGATCAAGTCCCATATCAGGCTCCATGAATGGAGCCTGCTTCTCCCTCTGCCTGTGTCTCTGCCTCTCTCTCTCTCTATGTGTGTGTGTGTCTTTCATGAATAAGAAAATAAACTTTTAAAAAATAATAATAATAAAATAAATAACAGCAACTTTTTTAAAAAGAGAAAAATATATGTAAACAATAAAAATTTGAAAATAATGCAAAATCACTTCAAATATACAATACAGTGAAAACCTAACTTACCCTGCATTTTTCAAAGTTAAATTATCAAAGTTGAAAATTATTTAAAAACTTAGATCATTGAGGTTTTTTGTTTTTGTTTTTATGATAGTCACACACAGAGAGAGAGAGGCAGAGACACAGGCAGAGGGAGAAGCAGGCTCCATGCACCGGGAGCCCGACGTGGGATTCGATCCCGGGTCTCCAGGATCGGCCCTGAGCCAAAGGCAGGCGCTAAACCGCTGCACCACCCAGGGATCCCTAGATCATCAAGTTTGTATATAAGCAGGTAAACTCATAAATGACTTAGGAAATGTCAACTGCACAACCATTCTGAAAGAAAGAAGAACTAACAACACACTTGTCATTTAAAATATATATATAGCACCTGAGACAGCTTATCGCACCCAGAAACTGACTACAAAGATTTGGTTGCAAGAGTACTTACTTGAAACATTTATAATAGCAAGAAAATGCTAAAAAAATGCTTCCACCATAGTTCAATGATTGAAAAATACAGGCAGATTATTACAGTTAAATTTTCTTCAGTGGGGATCCCTGGGTGGCGCAGCGGTTTGGTGCCTGCCTTTGGCCCAGGGCGCGATCCTGGAGACCCGGGATCGAATCCCACGTCAGGCTCCTGGTGCATGGAGCCTGCTTCTCCCTCTGCCTGTGTCTCTGCCTCTCTCTCTCTCTCTCTCTCTCTCTGTGACTATCCTAAATAAATAAATAAAATATTTAAAAAAAAAAATTTTCTTCAGTGTAGAAAAAAGTGTTGCATAAAGTATATCGGGACAGAAAAAAAAAAAAAAAAAGGTTTCAAAACATTATGTGGAACAAGGTTGTATAATAGATGCTCTTTATATATTGATCCACATTCACTTATTCTAGCCAAGAGCTCTTCCCCCAAACACCATGGCCCTCAATATTGACCTTGTTTTCCAGATGGAGCTGGCCTGAAGGTAGATCGCATGATTACTATCATCACCAAACCCAGATAACTGCAGTGGTTGGACTGGACCTGGAGACTTTGGCTGTATACTGGCAGGACAGTCCTGGTAACCCACCAAAAATATTGAGGAAGTTAACCCATCACAGGAGTTTACTTTGATGATCTCTGGAAGATGGAGGATGGTATCGAGATCGTGAGTAAATTCTTCTCTTTATCTATACCCCTGTCCCCTCATACTGTTTTGAGAATCTCTAGGATTCAAATAGGCTTTCTGAACATATTGTGAAACAATTGGGTGTGACACTGGACAGACTGGTAGTGCTCTCTCATGTATGTGTTTTCCCTACATCCCTGTTATATTCCCCCCTCCCTATTTCTCTTCAAGCTTACCTCTCTGGAATTTCACTCCTCAAAAGAGTATAAGCCTTATTTTGGCTTAATATTACATTATAGTATGGGATATTATATAATTCTATATATATAACATATATATTACTATCATCTAGGTATAAGGAGTATTTGAATTATTTTTACTGATCGACTACTACTATGCCAACACTCAGCTAAGCACTTTTACATGCTTTTTTTTCAGATTTAATCCTCTAAACCATTGCATGAGGTAGATGGTGTTATTATCCCAATTCTACTGATGTAAAAAGTAAAGCAGAGATGGTACTTTGATGTCAGGTAGCTAGTAATGGAGTTATACAACTCATTACAAATTGCATTATATGATGTATTGTCTAACAATTTGTAAAGGAAAATATACATTTCTACAATAGTCACAACTCTCATGTAATAAAAAAACACATAAAATAATAGCTACTTCAGGAAATAGCTAGTTCAGAAATAATTAGTGGTAGAAAACTCTTAGGAAGCATGTAGCCCTACTACATCATTTTACAGATAATCACTATTAATCTGAAACTAAGAATTTTTCTTGGCCTCTTTTATCTGGATCGAAGTGGATACTTCAGACTCATAGGTGATATGCCAGTTCAATTTAGAAAGTAGGAGATGTCAATTAGAAAATGTCCATCGCCCATCATAACTTTTCAGGAATAACATTGCTGAACAACATTGTTTTCTATTTTAGGTAAGTCTAAATGGTTGTACTTGCAAAGCAATGGAGATACAAAATATAGTGTAGTCTTTATAAAATATAAAACTAATTTAAATATCAAATATATTTATTTCTTAAAATATGCTATCATTTATTGCACATAACTATCATTGCATATTTCAAATATATGGGTATAGATAATACTTGCACACACTCATGTGTATCTAACTGAGCTATGTTAAACCTTAATATGTTGTCATTTGTTTTTAGAGTTTTTAATGAAAGAAAACATTATAGTTAAATTGAAATCCTCTGTGAATCTTTCCTCTCCACTTGCCTTTCCTAGAATTAGTTAAAATGTAATTAAAATTAGTTCAATCTCAAATGATAAGAATTCTGTAAAATGATCTAGAGCTGGATGGTGACTAGAATTTAATAATTGTTACATCAATTTTCATAAAGTCATTAAGATTTTATATTTATTCTAGAGTAAGTTTTGGTAAGTAATTTTTTTCCGGGAAATTGGATAATCTAGCTATGTTTTGCAAAGTTGTTAGTTTAGAACTGTATTTAAAATTTTTAATGTTTTATCCTCAGAGATGTTCAGCATAATGAATTCTCTAGAAGGAAAACATCTATGCACGCACCAAATAAGTCAAGAAATATATCATCACTCTAAACTTTAAGCACAGTACAATATTATTGTTAGAGCACTGAGAAGTTAAGGTATTAAAACCAATAGATTGGAATCATAAAAATTATGCTTCATATTGGACAAAAATAAAATAAGAACATAAGATAATAGAGAAAAACTCAATGAATAAAAAACGGTTTCAGTGTGCCTGGGTGGCTCAGTCAGTTAGGCATCTGACTTGATTTCAGTTCAGGTCATGGGTTTGAACCCTGCATTGGGCTCTGTGCTCAGCATTGAATCTGTTTCTCCCTCTCCCTCTGCTCCTTCCCCAAAATCAATCTCTCTCTCTCTCTTTTTCTCTCTCTCTCTCTCTCCCTCTCAAATGAATAAATAAAATCTATAAAAAAAAAAAACTCTATCATACTCACTCCTCATTACTTTCCCAAACCTGACCTTAGTTTTAATTCCATAGATAAAACAATTTCAAATATGTTAACAAACCATAGATGTTATTTTGTGACTGACTTCTTTATTGAACATTACGTTTGTAAAATGTAGCTGTATTGCTTCATATATAGAAGTTCTGACATTTTACATGTGGTCATATAGGAGGATATTCATTGCTACATAACATTCTATTACATAAATAAACTACATGTTATTTTTCAGATTCTGCTGTTGATAGATATTTCGGTTGTTTCCTAACAGGGTTATGAATAACATGGATATGAACACGTTTATGCACGTCTTTTAGTGCATTGCTGTTCAAATTAATAGGAATAGAATTTGCAGACAGTGATCTTCAGATCATGCTTTTAGTAGTAGTGTTCTATTTCTCAGGTATACATGTGTTATTTGGAAGTGGAATTGCCAAGTGATAGCAATTGGAAAAGGATTTAATGTTATTCACTAAAGAATTTTATTCAACGTTTGTACTGATTCATATGTGTAATGATAATATGTAAGAGTTCCTCCTCCAAATCCTTGCCAACACCTGTTTTTTTCCAGTATTTCTCACTTCAATCACTCTCGTAGATATGTACTGATACATTATTATGGTTTTAATTTATATTTCTGCCATTATTAATGAGGTTGAGCAGTTATTACCTCACCAGAGGATCATACTGAGCCTGTTTAGTAAGAAACCCAGTCTTATATGTCCATTAAATGATGTATTATAAAATACATATTAGTATCTATAAATACTTCTTGCCAGAACTATTTAAGCCATATTTATTCAAACCTTAAAAATGACCAGTACACAGGAAATAGTCATTAATAGAAGTTAAAAAGCAGATAAATATATAAACATACAAATCCAGATTGTGAAATGTATACTGTAAAACTCCACTGACCTATTCCTTTCAAAAAAGTCACTTACTGGGAGAATGAAGAAGATAAAACTATTCTAAATTAAAAGAGACCAAGGAGCTATAAAATTCAAATATAGTTCTTGAAACTTAATGTGATCTTTTAATGAAGAAGCAGCTATAGGACACATTCAGTGGGAAAGGACAGAAGAGTTTAAATATGCAATGGATCTTACATTTTAGGGAATGATTTTATATTTTCTCATTTGAGATGAATAACCTTTAGGAGATGAATGCTGAATTACAAAGTGTCATTGTTATTCAAGTTACTTGAAATTTTTCACCTATAGAAAGATAGGCAGAAAGATTCAGAGAGGCAGAGAGACAGGGAAATTAATTTATGGAATATGTTAATCATTATTAAAACTGCATGTCTGTAAAAGATGTTTACTGTACAAGCTTTTGAATTTTCCTGTATACCTGAAATTTCCCAATAAAACATTGAAAAATATTGCTTCTCTGTAATCTCTTTTTTTTCTTCTCATCTCTCTCTTAGAGATATCTCCAATCTTTCCATTTAATCATTTAAGTTTTTTAAACTTAATTCCAGTGTCTACTCTGTGCTACTTTCTCAGTAATTTATTCAGCTCTATTATATGATCCATCATTTAACTTTTAATTTTAATAACAATGTGTTTTTCCTTGTATTTTTATTTGATAGTTTTCCAATTAAGTCAGCACCATTTTTTATTGGGTTTTACTGTATTCACTTATTTTCTTATTCAATATATTTTAGACATAAAGCATAATTTTTATGAAACCTAACAATAGTCCATTAATATCTTAAATTCTTAGATTTCTATTCTAGTTTGACCAAAGGCTTGACTTTCATAGCAAAAAAATTTAAATATATGCATTTTCTGATGCCATGATTTTATATGTAGAAATTCCTGGGATCCCTGGGTGGCTCAGCAGTTTAGCGCCTGCCTTCGGCCCGGGGCATGGTCCTGGGGTCCCAGGATGGGGTCCCATGTTGGGATCCCTGCAGGGAACCTGCTTTTCCCTCTGCCTCTGTGTCTTTGCCTCTCTGTGTCTCTCATGAATAAACAAATAAAATCTTAAAAAAAAAAGAAAGAAATTCCTGAGGAATTTATGTTAGAATTATTAGGTTAATGGGGTAAGTTGACAGGACAGAGGACATATCCTAAATAGTGTGAATTTCTATATATTACAACAAAAAATTGGAAACTGAAATAAAAATAAACTACTTAAAAAATTAAACACCTATAGTATCTAGGAATATGTATGCTTTAATGTGAGGAAATCTGTACTCTCAAAATTACAAAGATTGTTAAGAGAATTAAAAAGATCTAAATGATCTAAATAAATATTCATTGATTAGAGGACTTAATATTTTTAAAGTGTCAGTTCTCACCTAAGCGATCTATATACGTGAACACAATCCAATATAAACCTTCAGAGACTTTTCCTTTTATAAATCAATGATCTAATTCTAAACTTAAAGTGGAAACAAAAGGATCTATAATATATAAATGTTCTGAAAATAAAAGAAGAAAACTTACTTAAGTAGTTCTCAAAAATTACAATAACATGACAGTGATTGAGACAATGTGTTATTATTGTAAGGATAAGCATAATAGATATTGGGGAAAAATTAAGTCCCCAGATGCAGACAAGAAATGAAAGATATAGAGAAATTTTCTCACAAATATATAATCAATAGACTAAAATAAAACAATTTTTGTATCTTATAATTCTGTCCACTTGCAGGCAAATATCTAGCTTTCTAGATGGCAAAAAGCAAAAACTTCAAGCAGGTTAAAAGTCACGCCTGAAAATGCTACATTGTCACTTCAATTTTATTCTATTGGTCAAAGCAGTCACAGGGCTAGTCTGGATTCAGAAGGATGTAAGAACTCCATCTCTGGATGAGATAGTGGCAAAATTACAATGCAAAAGAACATGTTGGATGGGAGATATTGTTAAATCTATCTTTAGAAAATACAAATTGTCACACTCCAAAGGATGGGTGAATCTCAAAAAAAAAAAAAAAAGTGTTCTGCTAAAGAAGGTCATCAGTTGATGCCCTTATATGACAAGACACACACACACACACATATATGACAAGACAAACTGGAAATGGGTATGAGGACTTTTTTTGTGATGATAGAAACATTCTATATCATGATTGGGGTATTACTTGCATGGGGGTTATATATTTGTCAAAAATCTGTAGCTTTGGCTACTTTACACACTAATTATATCTAAATTTAGTGGCTTAAAGCACAAACCACTTATTATTTTTCATGATTCTGCCGGCAGAGCTGGCTATATAATTCACAGGGTTTAGTGCTAACGGGAAATGTGGATTCCCTTCTTCAAAAACCTGAAGGGGGGAAAAAACCTGAGGGGATAGGAAAAGTGTTAAAGTATTAAATATAGGGATCCCTGGGTGGCGTAGCGGTTTGGCGCCTGCCTTTGGCCCAGGGCGCGATCCTGGAGACCCAGGATCGAATCCCACGTCGGGCTCCCGGTGCGTGGAGCCTGCTTCTCCCTCTGCCTGTGTCTCTGCCTCTCTCTCTGATGACTATCATAAAATAAATAAAATTAAAAAAAAAGTATTAAATATAAAACTTTTTTTTTTTCTTTCCTCCTAGATGTTTACTCTCATAACCTATCATGGTGGCTTTTAATTAAAAAAATAATAATAACATCATTCCTCTTTGGTAGTGGCTATACTCCCTGGTATGAACCTCACAGGTGCTGGGAGACACATCTAATTATATGGCCAGTGGCTGTGGCTCACTGGCTGCAAGATTCCTTCTCCTGTCAACTACCAGAGAAATGCAAGATAGGAAACCTATCTCTTCATACTATGGGCTTGCTGCCCCCAACCCTGGCAGATAAAAGAATTGCAACCTAGATCAAAGCTGAGCCAAAGTCTCGCTCACCTAGAAATTGCATGGCATTGCACCCTTAGAAAAGCCAAAAGCATTTCCCTCTCAGATGCTAATAAAGACATGTCCCAGGCGCTGCTGCTCACTCTCTGCCTACACCCTGCCTTGAACTTCTAAGTGGCCCCAGCAGGCGGCCACGTACTTCCTCCAGGACCTATGAGTAATAAACTCCTCTCTATTTAATATTCCCTTGTGGTCTTTGTTGATCCAAGGTTCACCATATGACACCCTGGGGCTCTACTTAACAAATGTTAATCTAACAAAAGTCACAACTCTCACAATTGTGGTTTGAGGATTCCCAAAAGCAGCAAGCAAGCAAGTCCCAGGTGAAAGCACTTTTCAAACTCTATTCTTATCTCATGTTGCAATATCCCAAGGCCAGCCCAGAGTCCGTGTGGAAGCATGTTTGCAAAAGGCTTGGTTACAGGGAGAGGGATAATTGGTAGTCATTTTTCCAATATACCAAGCTCATAAAACTGTACACTTCAGATCTGTGTTTTTCCCATGTGTAAGCTATACAACAATAAAATCAATTAATTAAAAAGTGAAAAATGATCTAGTAGAACACAAAATTCAACAGCTTCTAGGGGATTATTGCTTTAGTTCGTTGGTTAATTTGGTTTTAAATTGACTCTTTTTTTCTATTCTATGAGTTTTTATTTTTTCTTTTGTTGTTTTCTTGTAAGCACAGTCGCAAATTTATGTATAAATATATATACATATATATTTGTTTAGCCAGCTTTTCCCATAAATTTGATTATTTGTTGTGAAATGGCAAACAGTTTAAGATTCATTTTTACAATAATGTTTATTTTATGTCAAGAGTATATATCTATGAAAATAAAATATGCATTTCCAGTATGGAATGCTCAAATATGTAATGTCAGTATCATTTGATTCTTAATTTAATGTGTTTAACCTATTTTAAATTTTAATGAATTTTCTGAATGACTACATTGCATTTGCCCCAGCATGCAAGGCTCATAAAAGATATACATGTCCTACCTTCTCTTCTGTGATATTTCTTTTAAATTATTGTTCAGTTAAGCAAAGGGAATAATTAGGATTTTAATTAAGTTCCCAAATATTCTATTTAGTTCCAAACCATTTCAATTAGTATCATTTCCTTTGATAGAAAAAGCATCTTTTCATAGATTCAACTGACTTGTCTTCAAGGCCATACTTTCTTCCATTATGTTATGGTTCTTTGTAAAACATAGTAACAAAGGCTTTTTTAAAGGTCATAAAATTATATCAAGAGGCACCCACTGTCAATTTTGTATTGCTGTTCCTAAAAGAAATTTGATCGCACTTACTACAATCCTCCTTTTACGAATTCCTGCTGACCAAAAATGAATTACATACCTAATTTTTAGGGAATAATGGCAGACACCCAAGTGCTCCATGGCCCTGAGATCTTGACATTTACAGTTTGAAAGCTACTCGAATTTACCCACTGCACATTATATTTTCTTAAATTTTCTTCTAATTGTATTTTTTCTTTTTCATTTTTAAGCGTGCAAGTTGTAACTTATTAGCTTTCTATTTATTGTGCCTCAACTTCAATATGCCCTGTGCATTTTTATACACATTTTGATCTTCTCTTTATCACTGTATCCTAAATCCTACCAAATAACTAGCTGAAGGATATTAAAGTATTTTCTCTCCTAAAATAAGCCAACTTTTCAAATCATGAATTTAGAATGTACTTCTCTATTCTTTCTTTCTCTCTAGAAATCTATTATATTTCATCTATCTATATTTGCCTGCAGTTCATCAATTTCAGAAGGCATGCTGTCTACATTTTAATGCCTCTGAAATTGAGTTGTGGTTTAAAAGGTGATGCCATCTTACAACTACTGCTGCTTGAACAGCTGTCATGACATAGCTGTCTTTGCCTTTGTGTGTGCAAAACTTGAAAATATTGTCATAATTTTCTCTCTTTGATTGCATTTAGGTTTAGATTTAATTGTCATATAATCTACTAAATAGACCACTGTAGATTCCACATTGCAACAGATATTCATTGGTATATATACACATATGCACAAGATCCAATCATGGAGGTATAATTGTTAATACTGAAGCAAGAAATTATCACTGGAGAAGTGATGAAAATTCCCTATTCTCTTACAAACTGGCAATCAAGTGCTTTATATCATCTAAGAAAAGAAAATATCTATAAGTAGATAGAGTTTTGCTATATTTTATTTACTGAGCTACAATAACAACAAAAAAAATTATTTCTCCCATCAGAATGAAACTGATCAGGGTAATTATAAATTATATTTTAAAATAATAATAAATTTTAGAACATATTTATATCCCAGGGGAAGAACTTAATAGAGGAAAAGAAATTGGTTATATAAAAGAAAAAAAAAGATAATAATTGCAAGAAAGGAATTCTTGAGGTAAGAGATGATAAACTATGTATAGAAGTCAAAGCCCTGACCTTAATATGTAATTCTAGAGAGTTTTTCCAAAGTTATTAGAAAGTACAAATAACATTCATTTATTTAACTATCTATCAAACATTTCTTATATGCAAGACCTGGGCTATGCATGGGAACTTGTGCTGGGAAATGGAAAGAACAGATAATCCTGCCAATGAAGGAGCAAACTATTAGAAAAACTGTCAACCTTGAAAAATATAATTAAATACTATCATGGATTAAATTGTATCCTCCCAAAAAATATTGACCCCTGTACCTGTGAATGTGACATTATTTGGAAATAGAATCTTTGCATGTATAATTAAGACAAAATCATACTGAATTAGATGGGCCCTAATCCAAAATGACTGGGGCCCTTAGAAGAGAAGAGACACAAGAGAGAATGGCCATGTAACAGCTGAGGCAGATTTTGGAGTGAAGCATCTACAAGCCAAGGAACACCACGGATTTGCCAGCAAATATCAGAAGCTACAAGAGACAATGACAGATTCTCCTCCTTCCTCTCAAAGTTTCAGAGAAATCTTCATCCTGCAGACACATTGACTTTAGGCTCCAGAACTATAAGATAATAAATTTCTGTTGTTTTAAGTCACTCAGTAATTGACAGTATAGAAAACAAATACATACTTTTTTTAAAGTGATATGGAGAAAAAGTATACAAGTGTACAAGGGAGAGTGCAAGAGAAATCTATGAGATCTGTGGATCACAAAAGTCTTGTTCGAGCAATAGTGGGCAGAAAGAATATTTCAGGCAAACAGAAGTGTGTATACAAGTGTGTAATGTATAAAGAAATCATTATATGTGAGGAAGTACAGGAAAGTACAGGAGGTACAGGATTGTGGTTAGGTATAGTTATGTATGAATGGTGCTATGGTCTGAATGTCACCTCTATTTGGCAATTTGTCACCTCCAAAATTCATATGTTGAAATCCTAATTGCCAATGTGATGGTATCAGGAGGTGGGACTTTAGGATGGTGATTAGATCATGAAGGTGGAGTCTACAAGAATGGGATTAGTACTCTTAAAAAAGAGATCCAAGAGAGGGCCCCTGGGTGGCTTAGATGATTAAAGGGCTGGCTCTTGCTTTTGGTTCATATCATGTTCTCAGGGTCCTGGGATCAAACCCTGAGGCTCAAGTTGTACTCTTCAGCAGGGAGTCAGCTTGAGGATTATTCTCTCTGTCTTCCTCTGCTCCTGTGCTCTCATGCACTGTGCTCTCTCTCTCAAATAAATAAATAGTGTTTAAAAAATAAAAATAAATAAGGGATCCCAGAGAGTCCTGTTACCACTTCCACCAAGTGAGGATTTTGCAGGAAGACAGCAGTCTGCACATAAAAAGGGTTGTCACCAGAACCAAACCATACTAGCAATCTGACCTTAGACTTCTAGCCTCCAGAACTAAGAGAAATAAATTCCTATTGTTTATAAGCCATCCAGTCTATGGTATTCTGTTACAGCAGCTTCAATGGACCAAGACAAATGGCATCATGATATGCAACAAAGGGTGTCCACATTATTCCCAATACATTGATTGTGCAACAGCAAGCTAATGGAGGATTTTGAGGAGCTTATTTTCTCTTGTCTTAACTATCTCTAGCATAGTGCAATTTCATAATGACTGTTGTCCTCCAAATAGGTGTTAAAATATAAAAGAAATAGATGATATGGCCAGAATTTGGGGAAATAGTTATGATATGTTTAGAAAGGTATTCTGTGGATTCAGGGAAGCTGTCACAAACTATAAGAATAACAGACTGCATGGGTTTAGTTAAAATTTTCCAATAACCATTTGTGTAGTCTATAGTACCCAAGGGAAGGGGAATGAAGGTAAGAATTCTGATGTCATAGCATAAAGCTAATTAGTTGTTTCTGTTGAGTTTATTTTCTGCAAAACAATAAAAAATTTAAAAAATATACTTTGAAAAACTGAAACAATGGATGGAAATCTAGGAGACAAATTATTATAAGAATGATTATGGGGACGCCTGGGTGGCTCAGTGGTTTGGCGCCTGCCTTAAGCCCAGGGCGTGATCCTAGAGACCTAGGATCGAGTCCCGCGTTGGGGTCCCTGCATGGAGCCTGCTTCTCTCTCTCTCTCTGCCTGTGTCTCTGCCTCTCTGTATCTCTCATTAATAAAAAATAAAATCTTTAAAAAAAAAAGAATGATTATGAAAGTTCTGATTTTTAAATTAATAAAACAGGGAAGCCCGGGTGGCTTAGTGGTTTAGCACCACCTTCAGCCCAGGGTGTAATCCTGGAGACCCGGAATCGAGTCCGGTGTCAGGCTCCCTGCATGGAAGCCTGCCTCTCCCTCTGCCTGTGTCTCTGCCTCTCTCTCTCTCTCTCTCTCTCTCTCTGTGTGTCTCTCATGAATAAATAAATAAAATATTTTTAAAAATAAATAAATAAATTAATTAATTAATAAAACAATTTACTATTAGAGACTAGGCTTAATAGAATTCATGAAAAATGCTAATGATAAAAATTGAGCATCACAAATGACCAATATACATATACATATCTAATGTATTCACTTAAAAGCTAATAACCACAAATTGAAATATGAAGGAATTATATTTTTTGGAATTATTTTTTGACAAATATGCTAATACATTAATTAATTCATCTTAATAATTTAACACCATGTTAGCATGGCTAGGGTTTAAAAAAAAGAAACGCACTTTTTTTGTGGCAGAGAATGCACAGGTATTTATGGGTCAGAGTGAAAAACTGAATGACCTCTTAAAGTGGAAGTATTCTCCACCTTGAACAACTGCTAGATCAAAAGGAACTCCATCCATACCTGTGAGGAGGGCTGTGGGTCAGCCAGTAAACCTGAATTTTGAGCTCAATGAAGTAAAAAAGATGTAAATTTGGGTTGTTCTCCCTGGGGAGGGGGTGGAAAGGATGAAGATGTGTACTCTGCAGGTCAAATGGTGCCCGGAGATGGACCAGGGCAAAACTATTAGCTTGTCCCCTTCCACAGTATGCAGTTGTAGATTGGAAGCAACTTGAAAGAGAATGTCCCAGCCCCTTGTAGCCATGTTAGGTTAATGGAAAAGGAATATGAGTGCCTGCCTTAGTCTTCCAGGCTAAGGCTTTTTTTTTTTTTTTTTTTTTTAACTTTTTTTTATTCATGAGAGACACAGAGAGGCAGAGACAAAAGCAGGCTCTATGCAGGGAGCCCGTGTGAGACTCAATCCCCAGACTCCAGGATCACACCCTGGGGTGAATGCAGGCACTAAACCACTGAGCCACCCTGGCGCCCTTAGGCTAAAACTTTTAAAGCAGTCATTGTTTCTCCTAGCTCCTAGCTTCCTTGATACGGATACCAAAAAGGAAGAAATTCAGTCCTTAATGACTGATAGGATGACAGTGGCCCCACAGAAACAAATACTCATATAAAAAATATTTAATTTTTTGCTCCAGAAAGATTTCAGGTTATATTTGTATAAGTCTTTAGTTTTTCCCACCTGATACATTGATATAGTGCCATTTGTAAATCAGTAAAACTGTCTGGTGGGTAATCTGATAGTGAGTTTCATGATCCTTACAAAGGTATATCTATTTTTAATAGATTTTTTAAAATATTTTATTTATTTATTCATGAGAGACATAGAGGCAGATACATAGGCAGAGGGAGAAGCAGGCTCCTTGTGGGGAGCCCGATGCAGGACTCAATCCCAGAACCCCAGGATCATTGTTCACAACGTAGCTATTTACTGAAGAATAAGTTACAAACAATATAATTACCCTAAATTTGGGAATAATATCAAAATTACAATGCATCCATATAAAAGAATCTTCTGCAGACAAGGAAACCATGCTTTGGAGTACTGAAGAATTACTTTTCAGTTATCAAAATATAATAAATAAAAACAAGATATATAGCATTATGTATTATATTTTTCATTTTTGCAAGAAAGGAAAAGGGGAGGTCCATGAAAATGTCAAGCATTAGTGTCAAGGTGGTGAGATTATGCATACATGCACTTTATATATTATGGTGAACATATTTTCTGTAAGTAGTGTGATCCAAAGAGTTTCATTAATTTTTTTTATTATTTTAGTGGATTCAAATTTAGGGTCACTTTAAAGTACATATTCACTTCCATAAGCCCAATCAGAATCATAACTTAAAATTAGAACTGTTTGATAGAAATGTTTCTAGTAATAATGTAAATATTCAGGTGACCTGAATTGTGTATAAACAATTATATATACTAGATACTTATTATCATCAATATATTCATGCTGACACTGCTAATATATAAGATAGAACAATGAACAGCATTTCCTTAACACATAGTTAGAAATTATACTTTTTTAAATAAAAAACCAAAATCTTGGGGCACCTGAGTAATTCAGTCAATTAAGTGGCCGACTCTTGATCTCAGCTCAGATCTTGATCTCAGGATTATGAGTTCAAGCCCCATGTTGGGCTCCATGCTGGGCATAGAGTTTACTTAAAAAAAAAAAAAAAAAAACAGAAACAAAAACTTGAGCAACCACAGAGGGAAAATATGTTTTCTAAAATGCATCCTTTCAAAGGCCTTCTAAACTAATTCATAAAATACCAAAGAAAACATTTAAGCCAGAGGGGAAAAAAAATGCACAATGCATGTGGTTTGACCAAGATAAGACTTTCTGTCCCTGTGTGAAATATCTTACAATGCAAACTGGCTCTTCCTTTGGGCAAGTCATTATCTCTGTGCTATTTGATTTCCAAAAGTATGTATTTTCCTCTTTGATTAGATTTTTAAAGAAAATTCTCAACAGTCAGTAGACTTGCTTACAGTTAGCACAGCACTTATCGGATAGTAGCTATTTAATATTTATTATGTCAATAAATATATTAATTAATGCCATTACAAAAAAATGCAGCTAAATCTCCAAAATTAGTGACAGATATATTTTCCTACCTTGTAACTAAAGCAATAATAATATTAAAATATGCATAATTTTTAAAAAATTTAATACATTTTAGCTTCCATTGATATGGTTATAACTTCTATAGTGCAAGAGAGATGTAATCAAAGACATCTGATTGTAGAAAGTTGTACAGATGGTAGACAATTTGACCACAGGCTAAAGGGCCAGAAGGTAGAAGGAAGAATTAGCATTTAGAAATAGAGCAGCATCTTAGTGATTGATGGTCATGTACATCAATGAAAAGCTTTCATCAATGATGAAAGTTCACAGCCATGCCAACAAGTAGTGAATATAAATACTTTAAAAGCAGGGACTATGTCCTATGTCACTCTATACTTCCAGTTCCTGTGTCAGCAATCTTTACAGAATAAATGTGATACAATTTTTTATTAAAACTAATAAATGACATTGAACAATTATATAACTCAAACAAATGAACTATACAATATATATCTTCCAATCATAGACAATCACCTGTAATCTTACCAAAATTTCAAGTAATTTTAGTTAAGTAATGCTTAAATTCAATTTTTATGTAGACATCTAATAAATTGAATCCCTCTATACTTCTCATATTTTTCTTTTCTCTCTTGCTTGAGAGGTATTGATTTAGAGAAGCTTCAATGACAGCATAGTAAAAGAATATTCAATTTAAATGACTAAAGCCAGATTTTAATTATATTTCTTTTTGCTTATTTAAAAAAGAAGATATTCATGAATAAGGGTGCATATTTTTAATAAAAGCAAATTATATATATCTCTCAATATTATAATCATGATTTTATTTTATTTTATTTATTTTTTTATCATGATTTTATAAGATAGATTGATTTTATATCAAAATATCTATAAATGAATGTAAGCACACATTGATTACATGAAGGAAAAACAACAGAATTTGTGAATGGGGGCTTGATCACAGTAACTCTCGTATGAAATATTAGTTATGTAAGTTACATATTAGTCATATAAGTATAAAAAATATTTGCTATTGAACAAAAACTCTCAGATATTTCTTTAACCATATTAAATAGTCCTTGGAGGTAGGAAATGTCATACAACTCTGAATCATTTACGGTATTGATGACTGGCTAATACAAGTAATAAGTAACACTAGGTGCCTGTTATTTTTTTATTGGTGCAAACTTGATCTTTACTAAAGATCAAAAGATTAAAGATGTGTGGAACTCAACTGTAAATGTGATATAGAACTCCTTTTCTTAACCTAGCCAAAGTTAATCAGTCATGGTAGAGGTTTTATGTAGATAATGGATATATGATATATTCTTAAATATAAATATTTGTTCACATTAAAAAATAACAATCATGTGTGATTTATGTACCCGGTACCTTCAAAAGTTGGTTAAATAATAATACAACTAAAACCAGCTAAAAGAGGAAAGGATATCAAAAGGCTTTTTTTCTATTCCCTAAATTGGGATTCTAGTTCTATTACTTTCTGCTTGTATCAATTATTCTTTTCTTTCCATGTCAGCCTTATCCTCAAACTGGCTTCCTTCAAGAAGCAAGTGATTTTAACAGATCCAGGCTTCCAGTTATATATCACATCATGAAAAAGGAAACCTCTGTTTCAATGTTCCAAGCAAGTTATCTGAAATTCAATTACATTAAACCAAACCTGAATCACTTGCTATGTGTAGGCCAAAGTCCCACTGACACCATTATTCTATGCCTGGGATATATGAACACATCATTGGTGGCAGGAGGCATAGGACTGTCACCAATGGTTTTAATCAAAAAGCTAAGGGAACAGTCATGCCTATTCAAACCACGTCCTTACACAACAGGTGAAAGGTGGAAAGAATGTTACAGAGAAACCTCAAGATCCATTATAGCATTCAGAAGTAGCTGGTAAGATAATGGGAATATTATGCTATTTGTGTGTTTACATATATAATTATTTAATGAGGAACACTGCAAGGCTAATAGATTTTAAAATCAATATTGGTGAGGTCATTGTGTCTTGTGTGTATGAATCCATATTATTGCCATGATGTAGCCCCAACTGACTAAAACCTGAAGATAATAAGATTATAAAGTTGGGGGAGGGATTTTATTTGAAGGAGGGATAGCCAAGATACTAGAATGTATCACTCTTTCCTCACTCTTCCTACTGTTAATATTGGGTCTTATTGTTAAGTAAGCATTTCAAATATTATCATGTTTAAGAGTGGGATTTTACCACTAGTAGAGTAAAATTTTCTGGCTCTGATTTGCTCAACGAAAATTATGTAAAATTTATGAGGAAAATAACATTTTCAACATAAATATTATCATTTAATTCTCAGTTTATAGGCATTTACCTTTATTTTCATATCCAAGATTTCCTTTCATTGGGAAGCTGTGGAATACAAGATTTATGCCCTATAATCCTGGTCTCATTGTTTTTTCACAGAAAATCACAAAATAAAGTTTATCCCTAAAGAAGAATGGTTTTTAGTAAATGTTACACAAAAAAAGCATAGTTCATAGAATTTAATTGAAATTGATACCAATAATGATAAACAGGTGTGTGATTAGCAGTTGTGTGAGAAGAGCATAGGTAATAAGTTATCTGAATAGGCTGTTTGTTTGTTTATCTCAATGGCAAAACCAGGAAAGATATTACAAAAAAAAAGAAAGAAAGAAAGAAAGAAAGAAAGAAAGAAAGAAAGAAAGAAAGAAAGAAAGAAAGAAAGAAAGAAAGAAAGAAAGAAAGAAAGAAAGAAAACTACATACCAGTAACCCTCATGAGCTTAAATGCAAAAATCCCCAACAAAACATTAGCAAGGTGAATCCAATAGTGAATAAAAAAGTTATAGACCACAACCAAGTGGTTCTTGCAGATATGCAAAGCTGGTTTAACATTTGAAGACCAACTAATGTCATCTATCACATCAACAGGCTAAAAAAGAAAAGTCACATGATCATATCAATAGATGCAGAAACAGCAGTTAAGAAAATCCACAACCCATATATGAAAACATAAAGTAGGAATACAAAGGAACTTCCCAAATGTGATAAAAAAAAATATACCACCAAAAAGCCTACAGTTAACATACTTAATGGTGAGAAACTCAAACCTTTCAAAGATCAACAAGTCTAGGATATCCCTTTTCATCACTCCTTTTCAACACTGAATGAGAAGTCCTAACACAATAAGACATATTTAAAAGAGGATTTAAAGCTTGTGTAGATTTTTTTTAGGACTTTTACTTATTCATGAGAGACACAGAGAGAGAGGCAGAGACATAGGCAGAGGGAGAAGCAGGTTCCCTACAGGGAGCCTCATGTAGGACTCCATCCGAGGACCCCAGGATCATGACCTGAGCCAAAGGCAGACACTCAACCACTGAGCCCCTAATTAATATAGATTTAATTTGCTCTTCTCTTTCTAGTTTCATAGAAAGAAACTATTCAAACCATTTTTTTGTTTTCTCTTGAAATTTCTTCTTTGACCCATAGTTTATTTAAAAGTCTGTTACTCCATCTCCACGTGGTTTGGGATTTTCTAATTATGTTACTAATTTCTAGTCTAATCTCATTATAAAATGAAAGAAAGACATTGTATTATTTCTATTCTTTTAAATGTTTTAAGTTGTGGGGGCACCTGCGTGATTCTGGTGGTTAAGTGTCCAACTCTTGATTTTAGCTCAGGTCATGACCTCAGGATCATGAGACTGAGCCCCATGTGGGTCTCTGTGCTGGTCATGGAGCCTGCTTAAGATTCTCTCTCTCCCTCTGCCCCTCCCCCTACTCTCTCGCCCTCTTTAAAAAAAGAAAACAAGGTAAATTTTTTAAGTTGTGTTTTATGGTCCAGAATGTAGCCCTACCCTGATAAATGTTCTATGTAGCTTAAAAAGAATGATGTCAAATAATCCAGTTTATTAATTGTTGACTTCACCTATGCCCTTACTGCTTTTCCTTGCTGGATATGTCCATTTCTCATAAAGGAGTTTTGAAATCTTCAACTATGATAGTGTATTCATCTATTCCTCTTTGCAATTCTATTAATTTTGGGCTCACACAATTTGGCCTTCTGTTAGTGACCAGTGATTTTCAACTAGAGAGCTAAGGTAATTGAATGGAGGAAAACAGTCATTTTGACTAATGTTCTGGGACAAATGGATATTTATATGCAGAAGCATGAAGCTAGATCCTTACCTCCCACCAAATACAAAAATTAACTCAAAATGAGTCATAAACCTGCCATCACTGTGCCCACCTAAAAAAAAAATGAGTCACAAACCCAAATATAAGATAAAAGTATGAAACTCTTAGAAGAAAATACATGAGTAAATCTTCATGGTTTTGGGTTAGACTAAGACTTCTTAAATATTACAGAAAAACCATAGGTGAAGAGCAGATATAAATTGGACTTTATTTTAAAAATGTGTTTCAAAAGACATTAATGAAATGAAAACCATCCTATAAAATGGGGAAAATATTTGTAATTACATAGCTGATTAAAGTATGTAGGACCTAGAATATAGAAAGAACTACAACTCTACAATAAAATACCAACAAGCAAATTTTAAAATGGGCAAAAAATCTGAAGAGACGTTTTTCTTTTTTTTTTTTTTTTTTTGAAGAGACGTTTTTCTAAGGAATATACACAACAATTTATACAAGTAGAAAATGTTCAAAAAAAAAAAACAAGTAGAAAATGTTCAAAAATAGATAATGGTCATGGTTGCATATCTTTATCAATACACTAAAAAACACTGATTTGTACTTGAAAGGTTGAATATTATGGTATTTAATTTCACATGAATAAAAAATCCTGGTGGTCTTATCATCGGAAGATTATACAAATGTTATCTTTAGTTGGTCCAAGATAATTCCTTAGCATTCTTTTCTTATTTTATTGTAGCAGGAGCTCTTAAATCATCTGATAGGAAATAGTTTATTACTAACATTTAAGACTGAATAGATGTAAAAATCAACTAAAATAAGAGAAATAATTACAAGCAAATTGATTTTGAGTCCCTTTAAAAGTAAATGAGTACACATATCTATTGGTAAGCCTAGGCCATAATAACATGTCTTATTGAGCAGTTGAGTTTAATCTTAGGAAGTCAGGTGGATTTTTTCTTTAAGTTTAGATGCATATTGTTTCACCTGACCAGTGCTATTTATACTGATGACACATGAAACACTATTAACTCTCTTGTCTCACAAAAATAATTCAGATCAGTGAATGAACCCTGGTTAATAAATGTAAGCTAGGCCTCTAGAATAAAATTAGTCCATTTTCTTTCTTTCTTTTTTCTCTTTCTTCTTTCTTTCTTTCTTTCTTTCTTTCTTTCTTTCTTTCTTTCTTTCTTTCTTTCTTCTTTCTTTCTTTCTTTCTTCTTTCTTTCTTTCTTTCTTTCTTTCTTTCTTTCTTTCTTTCTTTCTTTCTTTTCTTTCTCCCTTTCTCTCTTTCTTTCTTTCCTTATTTTTCTTTCTTTCTACTTAGGCCAGGATATTAATAAGTTCTGGTTCAAATTTTCTTGTTTTTTGTATTCTTGCTGTTGGAAAAGCAGCCCAAATTGTGCATATGAAAAAAGTTTATTATCTCTCTAGGTAGTAATCCTGAGTACTCTGTGCTTACGTTAATTTGGAGATTTCCAGATGTAATTCCTAGGGAAACATAGTCCCCTGGTGAGATAGGGAGTTTTAATAAATGGAACTCTCTAATAACTGTAGCATAAACACAAGGCACGTTGCATGCCATAGTAGTCAACTGAAAGTCTGCTTTCCACTTAAGAATTAATACCCTGGTGAAGAATATACCATACAATTTTTCACAACAGGGATAAACCAATTATCCATCCTCAAGATTAGTAGATTCTCTTAGTAGAAATGAATAATTCCTGATAAGCAGGCTGGAGGATCTCTGAAAAGAACAGACTGGCTACTGTGGTGAGAAAGCTCTTATAACAGTTGTTCCCCCTGGTGAGCTCAGCTATGCCCACAGGGTGGAATGCTTATAAAGAAGCATTCTGGTGATTTGTGGTGAGGATCCAATTATTACAAGATTGAAAGTTGGAGTTGATGGGAGAATAATTTCAGTATACACACACACACACACACACACACACACACAAACCTGTTGTAGAGATTTTCCCTTCCATATTATTTAATGAAACATAAATTAGATGTTTATCAGGAGCACAAATGAAAGTAAATAGATTCAACAATCATAAAGACAGGATTCAGAAAAATGTATAGATAAGTGGCTTCTTCACATGACAGGAAAGATTGAGGGGAGTTAAGGGTGTGATAGACATGTCAGCGTATAACACAACCTTGGAAAACCTTTTTAGGCAATTGTTAAGCTTCATTTAAATAAAATATAAATATTTATAACAAAGTAAACAGAAAAAAAGGAATAGCACAGATCTCAGAACAAGACTATTTTTCTGTTATTGTGGATGGAAGCTTCTTATTTTGTGCCAATATTGTCCTGACTTGAAAGTGTTGATTCATCTTGCCCTTAGCCCAAGATCATCTACTTCTAGACAATTTTTAAGACTCCTCAATTTGAGGTCTCAGAGCCTTACTAACTTGTAATAAATGGAATCTAAGATTGGATGTTATATTTCCAGATTTATATGCTATCTATTTATCAATTCATATGAAGAGTGTCAATGGTCAAAGACATACCAAAAGAAACAACCCTGTTGTAATTAGGGCCAAAAGCAACTCATCAGATCAAAGAAATACAGGATTTATAAAATGTTGGCTAATTTGAATCTAAGAATACTGTTTTACTTCCTACTTTTCTACTTTACTTGAACTTAAGGGTGATACAGAAAATGCATTTTTTAATTAAAATTTAATGCCTGAGAAACGTTTCTTAATGATATTGCCAGAAAATATGCAAGCTTTTTTTCATCAGACAGCTAGATTGGCATTTCCTAACAGAGTTAAAAGAGAATTCAAAAATACCTGAATCCAAATAAAGGAACTGTTTGTAAGTTGCCTTGATAATAGTCATGATCTATTTTTCCCTAGATTTGTTGAGACATACTTGACATATTGTGTAAGTTTAAGGAGTACAATGTGTTGATTTGACACACATATATCGCAAAATGCAAAAACTTTACTGCTCTAAGGTTAGTTAACACTTCCATCACATCACAAAGTCTTGGAAGGATTTTGCAAAGCCAACAACACTCTGAAGGAAGGTTTCCAGATGAAATACAGGATTCTCAGTTAACTTTGAATCTCAGACAAACAACTCTTTTAGTATAAGTATTTCTCAAATATTACATGGGCATACTTTAACTTTAAAACATTCATTGTTTAGCTGAAATTCAGTTATCTGAGTATCTTTTCTTTTTCTTCCTAAATTTCTCAATTCTCTGAAAGATTAGCTGTTGGATTAAATGCCCCAACTTAACTTTTCCCACTCTCTGTGTTCTTCAGCCAGAGTTTTCCACAGCATTTAAACTACCAGAAGCTGTAGTGAGACCAGCCTCATTACTGTAGTTCACCCAATTAGTCTCTCAGGTAGAAAGCAAGAAAGAAACTGTGGTATAGCAGATTATAAGGAGCAAACAATACACCCAGCACACTTTAACTTGAGCTTTCTCACAGAACACATTGAAACCTATTTAGATCTTAAAGTATCAGTAATACTGCACACCATTTCTACAGAGCTATTGAATGAAGTATTTGTGATTTCCTTCATGCAGAAAGATCAGATCATTTACAATTACACAAGTAACCAGCAGTTTGAGTGCTAAGTCTTGCCACACTGTGAAAGACCATTTCTACTACTGTGCATTACAATCCCAGTTCCCAGCTGTAGGGGCTAATATCCGGGTCCAAACACCACTAACTGATTTGATAACAGCCTAAACTTTCAATTCTGACTTCAAAGTACCTTTTCATTCTGTCAACTGGCACAAACTCAAGTGTGTGTGTGTGTGTGTGTGTGTGTGTGTGTGTATCTCACATCTTTTTGCATTGTTTCTTGTTTGCAGCATAGAGTTTTGCATCAACTTATTGTCCTACTTAGCATTTTAACTTTAGGTCTGTCCAGCACCATTGTAGGTCCATGGAATATCATAGAATCTGGTACATAATAGAAATGCACCTTATATTTACCCAAAAGTTGGTGAAATAAAATTAAGAAGACTCAAAAACACTGAATCAATGGATTAATTTTATAGCCTCATGATATATATATATATATTTAAATGTTTTATCAAATACAATGACTTACTGACCATGACTAACCAAATCTTTAAATAATTGAATATTTATATTTAAAATTATTCTATCACTATATTGCACTAAAATTACACCTAATTAATAACTAAGATGGTGAATAATTATCACAATTATTTTTCTAGCTGTCATTTGCAATGAAATGAAATTGCTGTTCAGGTATCAAGCTTTATATTAATACTTCTTTTATTTATTTTTCATTCTTGACATATCTGCTGCAAATGTTTTCTTTGACTATTTGGGTTTTTTTTTTCTTTTATGTCTGTTTGTTTATAAAATATATACAAGAATACAATAGTTCACCTTTCTATGCATCTTGGCAAAAGCAGTCATGTAACCATCATCATAATCAAGATAATTTCACAATCAAAAGGAATTCCCTCCTGTTACTATTCTGTAATCAATCCCACCCTTACACTAACTCCTGACAAAATTTATCCTTTCTGCAATTCCTATAGTTGCCTCACCCTAAAAATTTATTTATTTATTTATTTATTTATTTATTTATTTTTTTAAAGATTTTATTCATTTATTCATGAGAGACAGAGTGGGGGAGGGGGCGCGGGGGAGAGGCGGGGACACAGGCAGAGGGAGAAGCAGGCTCTGTGCAAGGAGCCTGATGTGGGACTTGATCCCTGGTCTCCAGGATCACACCCTGGGCAGAAGGCAGGCATCAAACCGCTGAGCCACCCAGGGATCCCTAAAAACTTTTTTAAACTTTAAACTGTATTTAGACTTAAAAGTATAAAAATAAGAGAGATGCTCCCCGTGAGGAGTCTGCTTCTCCCTCTGCCTATGTTTCTACCTCTCTGTATGTCTCTCATGAATGAATAAATAAAATCTTAAAAAAGAAGAAAGTTGCTATATATTCCTTATTCATCTTCCCCCAAAGTTAACATCCTACATAATTTTGTAAAATTTTCAGAACCAAAATCAAAATTAAAGACTTTAATCAAAATTAAAGACTATATTGGAATTTCACCAGTTTTTCTACCACTTTTTTCCCCATGCTCCAGGATGTCATTCAAAATCCCACACTGTATTTGTTCACTTTTGTTTTCTTTAGTCTTCTGCAATCGGTAATTGTTCTTGATTAGATTTTTGTTTCATCATCTTAATACTTCCAAAGTGCAATAGCTAGTTATTTTGCTGAATGTTCCTCAAATTAGATTTGTTTGGAGTTCTCATAGTATCGGACTAAAATATTTTTCCAGGGGGCCACAAAAACTATGTGTCCTTCTTAATGCATCATGTTATATTTTATCACCAGGTAATTACTGGTGATGTTGGTTTCAATCAATTAGTTAATAAGGTTTTTGCCAAGATTATCCTCTCTAAAGTTAGTGTCTTTTCTCTATAGTTACTAAATATCTTGGGACAGACACAAATCCTTATTTGACTTTGAAACGGGTTTATATTGGCTGACAAAGTCTAGTTCGAGTTTTTTATGTGTAATTTATAGTTTGCTAGGTGAAAACTGCCTCTAGATATATGCATAAACGGGACCTACATTTCTCTGGATTAAATTTCTTATCAGTTTGTCAATTCTTTTAGATGGCTTCACTATTTTTAGAAATTTTATAATTCAATTTTATAATATGAATATATTGAATATATGAATATGAAATAATCCAAATCTTAAAACTCTATGAGGTTTTTTTAAAGAGTTAAAAAGTCAATCTCAATTCAAATTTATATAGTTTAAACTAACATTAATTTCAAGATAAACTCTTTGATTTGTAAGAATTAATTACTTTACCTGTGTTACCTGTAGATTTAAAGATTGACCAAGAAATTTGTTTTTAATAAAAATAAAGCAAATGTTATACAAGTGAATCTGTTTCAGTCTTTATGGAGAGTTAAAAATAGAGGTAGCATAAAATGGATAGAGTTGTTAAAAAAAGAAATAGATGTTTTCCATGAAAATTTTCTGATCCAGCTTCACCTTAAATCTGTTATACTTTAAATTTCCATAATATTTAATATGAATATATCAAACAACAAGCTACATTTCTATTCATCATTCTCTGTCTTACATGATTTTGAACTCTTTTAATGATCTTGCTAGTTCAAAGTGAATTTATTCTCATTTTCTCTGAGGTTACTACTTTAAGAATTATTTTCTCTTGGGGCACCTGGGTGGTTCAATCAGTGAAGTATCTGCCTTCAGCTCAGGTCATGATCCCAGGATACTGGGATCAAGCCCCAATGAGGCTCCCTGCTCAGTTGAGAGCTTACTTCTTCTTCTACCCCTCCCAATCTCTCTCTCTCTCTCTCTCAAAGAAACAAATAAAATATATAAAAAATAATTCTCTCTTATTTTTAAATAGTTTACTTTCCACCTGCCTCTACCCACTCTGACACTTGAATGAGGCTAGAGGTCACACTACTTGCTGTGATAAAACCAATTACATACAACTCTACACATATATAATGTGCAGGTAATTATAGGTAATTTCCACAGGTAATTATCTATCACATTCTCCTTTTCCTCAATTGTCCATTTAGCAAAATACCAGATTCTTCTAAAAATAATAAAACACTTTTTTGGTCTATTTATTTTATCTGGTTGAATTCTGCTTCATAGAGACAAAAATCACAGCATAATCTTGGACTTCCAACCTCCATAATAGTGAAAACTAATTTTTGTTGTTTATATGCTACCCAATATATGGTTATTGTCATAGTAGTCCAAATTGACTAAAGCATTCCAGTAAAGATCTACATATGGCAAATAAGCATTATGAAAAAATGCCCCATATCATATGTCATTAAGGAAATGCAAATTAAAACAAATTTGGGACACCACTACACACATAGAATGACATAAGCTAAAGCACTGACAACACCAAATGTTGACAAGAATGTGGAGCAACCAAAATTCTTGTATTGCTGGTGGGAATGCAAAATGGTACACTTTGGAGGACAGTTTGACGGCTTCTTATAATACTGAACATACTCTTCCCATATAATCTAGGAATTTCCCACCTTCATTTTTCAAAGGAGTTGAAACTTCTACCCATACAAAAGTCTGAATATGGATATTTACACTAGCTTTACTCATTATTGTCAAAGTCTGGAAGAAACCAAGATTTTACTTAGTACATAAATGGGTGAGCTAAGGTACATCCAGACAATGAAATATTATTCAGTCCTGAAAAAAATGAAAAGATATAAAAGAAATGTAAATGCATATTGCTAAGTGATAGAAGCCAGTCTGAAAAGGCTATATACTGTATAATTCCAACTATGTGACATTTTGCAAAAGGCAAAAACTATGGAGGCATTAAAAAGGTCAATGGTTTGCAGGAGTTCAAGGAGATGAAGTATGAATAAATAGAACACAAAATAATTTTAAGGCATTGGAAATACTCTATATGACACTATAAAGGTGGATAAATATCTTTATACAAGCCCATAGAATGTAAAACATCAAGAAAAAGCCCTAATGTAAGCTATAGACTTTGGGTGATTATGATGCATCTATGTAGATTGACCAATTGTAACAAATCTAGTACTCTTGTAGGGGATGTAGATAATGGGGGAGTCTCTGCATGTATATCTGTCTAAATCTATGCAGGGACTATATAGGAAATCTTTGTCTCTTCCTTTCAATTTGGCTGTGAATCCAAAACTCTGAAAAAAACTTTTTAAATTTTTTTAAATTAAATTATTTTGAAGTATAGCTGACATAAAATATTATACTATAACGATGCAGCAATTAGACACACTATGATATGCTCACCATGAAAAAGGTAAATACCATCTGTCACCATACAAAATCATTACAATATTATTGACTATATTGCTCATGATATATTTTTCATCCTTTATTTATTTTATAACTGGAAGTTTGTATCTCCTTATCTTCTTCACCTATTTCACCCACTCTCTGTCTCCCCCTCTCTGGCAACCTCCTGTTTGTTTTCTGTATTTGCATATAAATTTCTGATTGTATTTATTTTGTTTTTTAAATTCCACATATAATTGAAGTCATATAGTATTTGTTTTTCCTATCTGAGTTATTTCATTTAGCATTATATCCTCTACATTCATCCATGCTGTCAGGAATGGCAAGATTTCATTTTTTGTGGCTGATAATATTCCATTTTATATATACTATATATATATTTATAAGTATATAAATATAGCATATAGAAAAATATACAATATATTTACATATATATATTAGCCATTCAAAAATAAGCTCTTTAAATAAGTTAAAATAAAATGGAAACTAAATAAAGCGATATGTGTAAAACATTTACTTAATGTTCCTCATGTTTAAATGGATCACTGTGATTTCTTATCTCTTCCAGTTTTGCTGTTTGCTGCTATCAAGATATTAGTAGTTATCATGATTTTCTCCATCAACTCTATTTAGAAATCAGTTTGAAGTCCCATATGCATAACTTTTAGTTATAAGATAAATAAGATCTGATGCTCTAATGTACAGCATGGTAACTATCGTAGTACCATATTGTATACCTGAAATTTACTAAGACAATAGATCTTAAACACTCTCACCATGACCAACAAAAAAAAAGTTATCTATGTGAGAGGATTGATGTGCTAAATCATTTCATAGTGTACACCTATATAAAATCATCTCATAGTTTACTTTAAATATATTATAGTTTTATGTCAGTTATACCTCAATAAAGCTGGGGGGAAAGGAAATAGAAATAAAAGGATGCACAATTATTTTCTAGAAGATTAGAATTTTTGGGGTTATGGACTATTCACAGATAAAAACTCTAAATGAAAAAACTAAAAAAGTATACCATCAACATAGTAGTAAAGGAGTCAAAATTTTTAATTTTGAAAATGGATAATTTCAGAATCTAAAAATGCATTGGTCTTATGTCAAAGATATAAATTCATGGTTGGAACATAAAAGAGAAAAAAGCAGTTTAGTCTAACAGTCAGGAAAGAGATATTTTAAGTATAAAAGCCCCAAGTGAGACTATTTAATGAATGGGCAGGGATATTTGGGGTAGCAGCTGAAGCAGAGAAAAGAGGCTGCTGGCACTGAAAGTGGTGTCATGGAACATTTTCTTCCAAAAAGAGGGAAGAAGGGACGCCTGGGTGACTCAGTGGTTGAGCATCTGCCTTTGGCTCAGGTCGTGATCCTGGGGTCCTGGGATCAGCTCCCACATCAGGCAAGGAGCCTGTTTCTCCCTCTACCTATATCTCTGCTTCATTCTGTGTGTCTCTCATGAATAAATACATAAAATAAAATACAAAAGAGGGAAGAAGATATGGAATTATTTGTATGTTAGATACAGCTGGGCAGTGAAAATGAGGGTACGGTAGGCAGATTAGAGAGGAATCAGATTTTTATGAGGAGACTGAACACAGACGAGGTGCATTGGTTGACAGAGACTGGGTCATGGAGGAATCTGTACATCTTGATATTGGATTTCAATGTTACTTTTAAGGCAGTTGAAAGACATATTAAAAGTTTGGTAACATACAGTAAATTTATATAAACTGCTTCTCAAAAGATCACACTAGTTACAGTTCAGAGAATAACTGGGAGGTGAGTAGGTTGGAGAATTTTCATCAGGAAAAAATATTCAATGTAAATATATATGAATCAATTATATTATAGATAAACTCGTTTTAATAGGATTATATATATTCAAACAAAAGCAACAAGTACAAAAGATGTCCAACATTTGTATGTGCAATCTACCCGATAGTATGAGTAAACTATTAAGAAACTCAAGTTGTTGAAACACTACATTCTAGAAGCATAAATGGAGTTGAATAACAGACATAATGACATTAATGGGTTTTTTGCAACTGGTGTCTTTGTCTTCTCACCAAGATCCAGAACAATATAAAATCTTACACACTTACTTATTAGAAAGCAAGGAAAAGACCACTGACCAGGTTGAAAATATATTCACTTGGTAACAGACACAGAAAGAAAACTTTCCCCAGAGTATTATGCCTATTAACACAAGGATGTTTGTCTGTTCATCTTTTTTTTAAGTATATGAGGAAAGAAGTAAACTTCCTTAAGATAAAAATGATCAAAGATATAACTTTGATATTAACCCAGTATCATATTTAGAAACTTATCACCATGAAATCTAAAATATTTGTTTATAAGAAGAACCTTAGAAATGCTTGGGTGGCTCAGTGGTGGAGCATCTGCCTTCGGCTCAGGTCATGATCCTGAGGTCCTGGGATCGAGTTCTACATCAGGCTCCCATAGGGAGCCTGCTTCACCCTCTGCCTATATCTCTGCCTCTCTCTCTCTGTGTGTGTCTCTCATGAACAAATAAATCTTAAAAAAATAAGACCCTTATATTTTTCATAAAAGAACATATATAGGTCAAATACAGAGAACAAAAGTTACATAGAGTATCATAGTTCTCATCAGTTAATTTTTAATAAATATTTTAATTTTTTAATCTAACTTAGATGTCCACCAAACTTTCAATCAAGCATAAAGGCAAATTAAAGGATATTTCATATTAGCCCTTCTCAGTATGTGTACCTTAACTCTAATGTACTTTCTTAAGGGTTTACTTGAGAATGAGCTTCAGAAAATTAAGATGGCAACCTAATAAAGATAAAGACTTTGGACCAAGAAATGCTACATTTAATCTACAATTGAAAAAAAAGGTAAGATTTCTGGAAATGATAGCTTCAGTGCAGAGCTAGAGAAAAATCATTAAAAAGATGAGAAAGATGAAGAGAGATGAGTCTCAGACTGGATTGGTTCAAGGAAAATAATTCTACAAATAGATATTACACTTGATAGCTACAACTACTTTAAGCATGAAGTTGCATGACAAAAGAAAAAATGAAAAAATAAATTTTGGGGTGGGAAGGAAATATAGTTGTAACATTTTACTTGAGTATGCAATTATATAATTTTGTTACATTGAATTATTTGTCTTTTTTTTTTTACTACAATTTTAGAGTATACATTAACAGACTTGTCATTGCTTTAGTAAGGTCGGAATGTGTCTCACCACCCCTTTACTTTGGACTTGGCCAAGCGGTTTGTTTTGGTTAAAGCAATGTTAGCGGTTATAACAAAGAAAAATCTTTAAAGTGTGTTTCCTGTCAGGTTTTCCTCTCACATTTCCCCCACCTCCATGAGAAAACTCTTCCTTAGGTAGCCAGCCTTACTGTACTAGGATATGGGAACAGCCAGTCCAAACTTGAGACCTGAAGAAAGCTGAGTCCACCTATGTTCCATTGAACTCCAGGTAACATACAGATGAGTTAGTAAGGAAGAAATGCTCATTGGTTATGAGATTTTGTGGTTGCTTGTCATATACAACAGCTGTCTGATACAAAAGTGAACATTATATTCATATCAATATAAGGTAAATGTTGAATATATATTCCTTTTTAGACTTTAGAACCAACTTTTAGACAAAGATTAGTGTATTTATTCATAATGAGTATTAATGTTTTCCATTTTAATATCATAAAAGTACAGATGAGAGAAGCCAAGAAGTTGAGGGATAAAGGACATGAAGAAGACTATAAGAGATGCTTATAAAATTGAAGTTAGTGTACTACAAATGGTAGGAAGTAGGGGTTTTTTAGTTCTTCTATATTTTTATAAGGTTATCAAGATAAAAGTTTATACTGGATAAATGAAAATATGTTCCAGGAAAAAAATAGTATGTCATGGAAACAAGGGATAAAGAAACAATAAATCTAATCCAAAAGTAAAAGTTCATTATAAAGATATTTTTCAATTGGATTATAAGAGGAAATGCCTTTTTTACTTGAGATAGGGGGTGATTCAAAAATAGCGCCTTTCTTTGCAAGAATGCCTGTTTGTAACGGGTAAAGGAAAGTGTAGAGATAATATATGTCAAAAAGTTGGTTTTGTGTTTTTTTAAAGATTTTATTTATTCATGAAAGACACAGAGAGAGAGGCAAGGACATAGGCAGAGGGAGAAGCAGACTCCTTAAGGGGAGCCTGTTATGGAACTTGATCCCAGGACCCTGGGATCATGCCCTGAGCCAAAGGGAAATGCTCAACAATTGAGCCACCCAGGTGCCCACAAAAGGGGTTTACAAAAAATATTATATGCAAGTTGAAATATAAAAGGGAAGAAATGGTCTCCAAAATCACTGATTCCTGGTTCTAAATTGTACCTCACTGACAACTTTCCTAAAATTTACCTAGCTTCTGACATTTATTCTTAACCACATCTTGTAGATTTTCCAGGTTTCATGCAGAGACACTGTTGGGATTACAGCTTTTTTTTTTTTTTCAATTAAAAAATAAAAAGCATCTGAGAAATAATCAATGCTTTGGAATATGTACAACAGTTTTTGGAAATTCCATTTATCCATGAAGATGAAAAGCAAAACCAAAATACAACGTAAAAGTGATTCCTATTATCAGAATATTTTATCCTCTTTTTTTGATGCACCTAATTAGAGAGTACTTGTAGACAACAGAAAAAAAAAAAACTTATTGATTTATAATGTCTTTATTGAGCACTTTTTCAGCCTGAACTCCTAACTCATATATGACTCAAGCTGATTTTGAAGTAATTTTATATTTGAGTCAGACTAATGTTCAATATCTTTACCCAGCACAGCTGTCATGGGTTAGGGTTCACACACACTTGAAGAAGTAGACAGCTGCTATGCTCTTATTAGCATGCCACAGTTATATCAATTACCATTCACAACAATGTCATGTAACTATTGATATTTTTCTACCAGCCTATTATCTTGAGTATCATAGGTGGCAAAGTCATTATCAAAGTTTCATTATCTTTAATTACAGAGAAGTAATTGGCATAGTGATCATAAGGAACCTAAAGATCTCAAAGTTCTCAATAAAGCAAATAACAAACTGTTACAATCTTTGCATAAATGAAGAGCAGTTTGATTAAGGAACTTCTTTTGAATGATTACCAAATATAAACAGCCATCTTACATTCAGGGTAATTAAGAAAACTGTATGTCAGGAGAAAGGCATCATCCAGTCAGGAATGAAACCTTCTATACAAAATTATATGCTGGGAATTGGTACTTTATTCTCACCATTTTAGGGAATAAACTGGTTCTGTTCTTCTGATGTATATGAAAATTATCCCTAAATAAGATAGACTGAGTAAGTCAGGTCATTACCATTAGGATCAGTTGTTTGACCCAAACAGACTTATAAGCATTCCACAAATAACAAATAGTTTGTAATTATCATATGAAACTGATGTCACTCTCCTCTATATATCTTTTATCTATTTTCTTAATTTGGTATACCTTTAAAGCAATATGATGATTTTGTAGATAATATAATTACATATGGCATGGCTTTTAAATAAATATGGAGCATATACTGAATCAAATAATGATCAGACAAATCTCTTGAGTTGAGGGGCATTCTACAAATTAAGTGCCTGTTTGAGTAAAAAATGACAAAGTACTAAAAGATAAAGGGCAATTTAGGAAGTGCTCCAAACTGAAGAACACTAAAAAGACATGTCAACTAAATGCAATGCATGATTTTGAACCTATAAAATCAAATATTAGAATTCTCAGAATCATTTTAACATCCTTGGAATAGATAATAGAATTTTGCCAGTGAAAATATCCTGATTTTGATGGTTGTACTATTTTCTTTTAAAGATTTTATCTATTCATCCATGAGAGACACACAGAGAGAGGTGGAGACATAGGCAGAGGGAGAAGCAGGCTCCCCACAGGGAGCCCAAACGGGGGATTACTCCCTGAGCTGACAGCAGATGCTCACCTACTGAGCCACCCAGGCGTCCCTGGTTGTACTATTGTGATAAATGGAAACACTGGTACTTTTAGAAGGTGCACACCTAAAGAGTAACCAGTAATTTGGCATCATACCTGCATCGTAAGTCTTTCAGACAAATATTTTGTATATAGAGAGATAGGTAAGTAGGTAGATATTTATATACCAATACATTGACAGAAAATAAGATGAATATGGTGAATGTTAAAAATTAGGAAATCTGAGAGAGCGTATGTGATATATTTATATGCTTTTTTATACTTAAAACTTTTCCAAGCTTGAAAATATTTTCAAATTGAAAGATTAAAAGGAAAGAATTATATTGGAGACCAAGAAAGCCGCTAAATTTAGAGATGTAAATAGGAAAGAGCCTGCCAATTTTTAATCTGAAATGTCTACCAGAGAGAGAGAAAAAGATGGGGGAAAACCAGTTATTTCCTAAGTTTCTGTAGTTATAAAATTGACAATTTTTTTAAAGCCAATGAATAAAAGAATCATTTTTCTCTCTCTTCTTTCTTTCCTCCTCATAAAATATTAATTAGAAATCCAGTATATGTTAGGTGCTTTTCACAGTGCAAAGATATAAGCTGAAGGCAGAGTTTACTCTTAGGGAAGAAAGAATCTTATAAATCAATTACGATGCAAGTATGATGCCAAATTACTGGTTACTATTTAAGTGTGCACCTTCTAAAAGTACAAACAAAATAGAAAGATGAGTTGAGAGAGTTTTCTTGAATCAAATGGCCAGTGAGTGCTAGAACTGGTATAGGAATTCATAATTTCCGACTCAATTCATATTTGTAATTAATTCAGTTAAATTCCACTTCAGTACAGAGAGAATGGCCTTAACTACACTGTCCACTTTTACCAAAATCTTTTCATTTGAATAAATAGTCTGTTACCAAGAAAGACTGTTTGTATTTTTGTGGTAGTACCGCTCTGGATTTCCTTCCTTTACTAAAAAAAATTATCACATGTTTAACTTTACTACTTGTTTTTGCATTTTAATTATATAATAATCTTTCCAGACTATTCAAAGAATTTTATATACTCAGGTTTTCTTAACTTTCTATTTTGTTTGTATTTTTAACTCTACAAAAGCATAGGATATATGAAAAGAGAAATAGATTTATTCTTCCTACATACTGTATATAGAAAACCCTATCATGCTACTTTTTTAAACAAGATAGAAATGTAATGGATACAGAATGCCTGGGTGGCTCAGTGGGTTAAGCATCCCAATTGATTTTAGCTTAGGTTGTGATAGATGTCAGGGTCCTGGGATAGAGCCCTGCATGGAGCTTCCCACTCAACTTGTGAGTGCTGAATTGGTTTCCATAAATAGTTGGTAAGAATGATTTCTTATTTTCTTCTTGTGTCTTTGTTGTACTTAGTGTTTGTTTACCCACTCCCCCACTTGTGCACAAGCACACACTCTCTCTCTAAAATAAATAAATCTTTTTTAAAAATGTAATGGATTCTATTGCAAAAACTATAGCCACACTGAAAAAAATGAATTTAAACTCATTATTCCATTCTCCAGAGTTCTCCAGAGTTTGCTGTTGTTAACATTATAGTAGTTCTTTTCAAAATATATATTGTATATATGAAGAATGTCAGGTAACTAAATTAATCAATCTGATAATATATCTCTAGTAGTGGAGGAATTTGGAAAATCCATTAGACTTTTCTCTTGGGTATGCCTTTCAGATGACTTCTGCCCTTAGATATGTTTATTCAAAACATATATCATTGGTAATAGAATCTAGTAAGCATAACTTAGGCCATGGTATCATCCTTGAGGCCAGGATATCAGGGTCATATGATTGTCCTACCAGAGCTACAGGAATCAATCAGGGCATAGGCCAAAGTGAAGAATAGTTATACAGAGATTAAAAACAGCTTCTCATTGCAAACATGCATATGCTTACTGCATATGTATGTATACATCTACTTCACACATATGCCCTCCACAAAAATATTTGTTGATATACCCTTTTAATGAATAAAAAAAAGAAATATAGAACTATGAAAACTTAAATCTTACACCCATTTGACAGTAAATTTTGTAACACCTGACTTATTTCCATGTTTTGTATTGACTGCTAAGAAAAATGACTTAAATCTCATAAGCCACCATGTTTAAAAGCCAAATATATCTTGAAAAGATATAAAATCCAATATATAATTCCACTGGACAAATAATTGTTGAATTATTACTTGGTACTTCAGGAAATAAAGGACAATTTAAAATAGAATGGTCTGTAAATTCTTATAATCAAGTAAGGGCATCAGGTAAAAACACACATAATAATAATATAATATGTGTTTCAATTCTTTTTAAATTGTCTTTGTATATGGCTGACTTTACTAAATCTTGAGGAGGAGAAAGCAGTTATTTCACTGCACAGATAAATTACATAATATTATATATAATATACTCTGTTACTAAAATATGGTGAGCCACTCAGCCATGTTCTCTGGCTTCCTCTTCCTTCTCTCTAATCATTTGGGTAAACAAACACTAAGTACAATAAAAACAAAACAAGAAAATAAGAAATTATTCTTAAAAATTATTTCTGGAAACCAATTCAACTCTCACAAGTTTCTTCTCAGGAACTCAAAACCTGGCTTTTTTTCCAGTATATCCAATAATTTTCAGTATATTTTGGCAAGAATAATTTTTACACTGGAGCCTATAAACTTCTCATTTATACACCAGTATAGAAAATAGAAACTATGAAAGGGAAAAATGAATGTTTAAGAGTTAGGATATAAAATTTTAAATTATATGTAAAATTACTGAATAGTTGGGAAAATTTATTTGCAACTTCTGGATCCATGTCAGTGGTATAAACATCTGATAAAAATAAACAAGGACTAGGGATCCCTGGGTGGCGCAGCGGTTTGGCGCCTGCCTTTGGCCCAGGGCGCGATCCTGGAGACCCGGGATCGAATCCCACGTCAGGCTCCTGGTGCATGGAGCCTGCTTCTCCCTCTGCCTGTGTCTCTGCTTCTCTCTCTCTCTCTCTGTATGTGACTATCATAAATAAATAAAAATTAAAAAAAAATAATAAATAAACAAGGACTAGATTTTCCACCCTTCTTTTATCCTGGCTATTTAGAATGATTCAAGTGAATTGAATGAATATTTTAAATAATCAAGTACACAGGGGCATCTGGGTGATTCAATCTATTAAGCATCTGCCTTTGGCTCAGGTCATGATACCTGAGTTCTGGGATTGAGCCCCGCATCTCTCTTGAATAAATAAATTAATTAATAAAAAATAAATAAATAATCAAGAGTGCAAAATCAAAATAAAATATGTAAGTCAGACTCTGTGATGTAGTTTCTAGATTTTTTTGTTTTTGTTGTTAAACATGGAACTGAATGGGTTTAACAAAGTTATACAAGAATCTCATGTTTTTGTATCAAGTATTCAAACAGCTAATAATCAATATGATATTGTTATACTAGCTATAAATTTCTATATGCATATGTGTCAGGATTTCTATATACCTTGAGAATCTTTTTTTTTCTTTTTTTCAAGTTTTTATTTAAATTCCAGTTAGTAAACATACACTATAATATTAGTTTCAGGGGTAGAATTTATTGATTCATCACTTACATACAACACCCTGTGCTCAAGTGCCCTCCTTAATACCCGTCACCCATTTAGCCCATCCCCCTCTAGCAACCTTCAGTTTATTCTTTGTAGTTGAGTCTAGTTTGCCTATTTTTTTTAATTTCTCCTATATTTATATGTTTTGTTTCTTAAATTCCACATAGGAGTGAAATCATATGGTATTTTTCTGACTTATTTCACTTAGCATTATGCACTCTAGTTCCATCCACATTGTTTCAAATGGCAAGATTTCATTGTTTTTATGGCTGAGTAATATTCCAGTGTGTGTGTGTCTGTGTATGTATATATACATATATATATATGTGTGTGTGTGTGTGTGTGTGTGTGTGTGTATATATATACATACACCACCTCTTCTTCATTCAGCAGTTGATGGACATTTGGGTTCTTTCCATAAGTTAGCTATTGTTGGTAATGCTGTTATAAACATCAGGGTGCATGTATCCCTTCACATAAGTATTTTTGTAGCCTTTAAGTAAATACCTAGTAATTCAATTGCTGGGTCATAGGGTAGCTCTAATTTTTAACTTTTTGAGGACCCTCCATATGGTTTTCCAGAGTGGCTGTACCAGTTTGCATCACCAACAGTGTAAGAGAGTTCCCCTTTCTTCACATCCTTTCCAACATCTGTTGTTTCCTGTGTTGTTAATTTTAGCCATTCTGATAGGTTTGAGGTGATATTTCATTGTAGTTTTGATTTGTATTTCCCTGATGATGAATGATGGTGAGCATCTTTTCACATCCGTCAGTCATCTGGATGTCTTCTTTGGAAAAATGTCTATTCATGTCTTCTGCCCATTTTATAACTGGATTATTTGGATTTTGGTTGATAAATTTGATAAGTTCTTTATAGATTTTGGGTACTAACCCTTTATCTGATATGTCATTTGTGAATATCTTCTCCCATTCCATAGGTTGCCTTTTAGTTTTGTTGATTGTTTCCTTTGCTGTGCAGAAGGTTTTTATTTTGATGAAGCCCCAATAGTTTATTTTCGCTTTTATTCCTTCAGGAGACATATGTAGTAAGAAGTTGCTAAGGCTGATGCCAAAGAGGTTGCTGCCTATGTTCTCCACTAGGATTTTGATGGTTTGAGGTCTCACATTAAGTCTTTCATCTATTTTGAATTTATTTTTTGTGTATGGTATAAGAAACTGGTCCAAGTTTCTTTGTTTTTGTTTTTGTTTTTGTTTTTGTTTTTTTGCATGTTGCTGTCCAGTTTTCCCAACGCCATTTGTTGAATAGACTATCTTTTATCCATTGAATATTCTTTCCTGCTTTGTTGAAGATTAGTTAACCATATAGTTGTGGGACCATTTTTGGGTTTTCTACACTGTTCCTGTGATCTATGTGCCATCTTTGTGCCAGTACTATACTGTCTTAATCACTACAACTTTGTAATAGAACTTGAAGTCCAGAATTGTGATGCCTCCAGCTCTGCCTTTCTTTTTTAAGATTGTTTTGGCTATTCAGGGTTTTGGGGTTCTATACAAATTTTAGGATTGTTTGCTCTAGCTCTGTGAAAATTTCTGGTGGTATGTTCATGGGGATTATTAGATTGCTTTGCTTTAGTAGTATAGAAATTTTAACAATATTTGTTCTTCCAATCCATGAATATGGAATGTTTTTCCATTTCTTTGTGTCATCTTCAGTTTTTTTAATCTATAGTTTTCTGAGTAAAGATCTTTTACCTCTTTGGTTGAAAATCTAATCTGTCTTGGAACCCCTGAGTGGCTCAGCAGTTGAGCATCTGCCCTTTGGCTCAAGGCTTGATCCCAATCCGGTGATAGAGTTCCACACCAGGCTTCCTATGAAGAGGCTGCTTCTCCCTCTATGTCTCTGTGTCTCTCTTTCATGAACAAATAAATAAAATCTTTAAAAAAAATCTAGTCTGTCTAATATAAGTATCACTGCTTTGGATTTCTTTTGATGTCCATTTGCTTAATAAACATTTCTCCATCCCTTCACTTTCAATCTGCAGGTGTCTTTAGGTCTAAAATGAGTCTCTTGTAGGCAGCATATGCATGGCTCTTGTTTTTTAAATCTATGACACCTTATATCTTTTGATTGGAGCATTTAGTCCATATATATCCAGAGTGATTATTGATAAATATGAATTCAGTGCCATTTTATTACTTGTTTTGTCTTTGTTTCTGGAAATGTTCTCTGTTTATGTTTAGTCTTTTTCACTTTTGGTCTTTCTTTCCCCCTCTAAGAGTCCCCTTTAAATATTTCTGGCTGGGCTGGTTTAGTGACACAAACTCCTTTAGTTCTTGTTTGTCTGGGAAACTTTATCTTTTCTTCTATTCTGAATGATAGCCTTGCTGGGTTTATCCAAATTCATGGCTGCAAATTTTTTCCATTCAGCATGTTAAATATATCATGCCATTCTCTTCTGGCTTGCCAGGTTTCTCTGGAGAGGTGTGTTGGTAGGCTTTTGGTCTTCCCTCACATGGTAGGGACTTCTTTTTCTTGCTACTTTTAGAATTTTTTCTTCATCTCTATATTTTTTAAGTTAACTACAATATGTCTTGGTGTTGGCCTGCTTTTGTTGATTTACATGGGAATTCTCTGTTCCTCCTGGATTTGCACATTTTGTTTCTTTTCTCAGATAAATTTTCAACTGTAATTTGCTCAGATAAACCTATTCCCTTTTTTCTCTCTTCTTTTGGGAGTTTTATGATACAAATGTTATTATGCTTGATGTAGTCACTGAGTTCCCTACATATTTTCATGCTTCAGGATTTTCTCTCCCTCTTTTGATCAGCTTCATTATTTTGCATAATTCTATCTTCTATATCACCTATTCATTCCTCTGCTTCTTCTGTCCTTGTAGCCATTATATCCACTCAGTTTTGAACCTTTGTTTTTACATTTTTAAAAATTTTGGACTGATTGGTTGTAAGCCGTTTTATGTCTATGGTAAGGGCAGTTTTCTGTGCTATTCTCAAGCCCAATTAATATCTTTATGATTGTTGCTATAAATATTGAATCAGGCTTATTACTTATATCTATTTTGATTAGATCCTTGACTGTGATCTTTTCTTGTTTTTTCTTCTTGGGTGAATTCCTGTCCTGGCATTTTTGTCTAGTCCTCTTCTATGTGTTAGGATTGCCTGCTCCTAAGAGTAATGGCTTTATGAAGAAGTCATATACTGTTCATGGCCTGGTGCTTCAGGAAGTGTTTCTGGTGTATGCTATGTGCACTCTGCTGCTGTATGGCTGCTCTATCCCTCAGGTCAGTCCTCTGCAGAATTTCTCCTTGTTTGCAGTGGGGACTGTTTGGACCTTGGCCATAGTGTAGCAAGTTTTAACTAGGCGTTCTCTGGTCTGCTTACTAAAAAAAGACCTGATGCTATTTCCACTGGAATTGAGTCTTTGCAGAGCTCTGTGATCAGTAGACGTCATGTGTGTAGGGTTTATCCTGATCCGGGTGTGGGGCCTCCTTGCTGGTTGGTAGGCATACTTGCCCTAGAAAAGCAATACCAGAGGAGCACAGTTTGACAGGCCTTGGTGTAAGCCATTTAGTCAGTCAGCCCTGGCACTGTCCTGTTTCCTGAAGTTGGATATGCTGAGGGGCAGGTGAGGGAAACAGCAACAGCCAGCAACTTTTCCCTGGGGAAGAAAGTCTGTGCCTGCTGCTCTCAAGGAAGCACTCTCAGCAGAGTGAACAATTTCCCCTTCATGCATCACAGGCATTTTTCAGATCACTGATTTCACACTGTCTGGCTCTGGACTGCTTGCCTGCCTGGAACAGTGCAGAGCACCCTGGGCTCTACTCTAACCAGGCTGTTGACTTTTAAAATCCCAAACTTCAGGGACCTGGGGTGGTGGGGATCTGTGTTGTTCCTCTGGAAATGTGTCTCGCTGTGTTGTGGGTTTGACCAGAAGGGCAGTGGCACTGGAGACAGGGCATGAGATTTGGAGCCAGAAGGCAAAACAACCAATGTCCCAATTAGCTGCCCTCGGCAGGTGTCTCTGTGCCTATGCTGAAGGGTGGAGGAGGGAAATGACACCTGCTGGTTGTTTTGTCCCCAGATGGGCAATGCCACCTCTCACAGATGTGCTCCAAAAAACAGTCTTGTCCTGTGTCACTTAGGTGATCCTCAGATCACACAGTCTTCTTCCAGGTTGTTTGCCTGCCTCCACTCCAGGTCTCTATTATAGCCAAGCCTGTGGACCTCTGAAACTCTAGTCTTTGAGCCCTGCTGGTTGCAAAAGTCATGAAAATTAGCCTCTCTCATTTTCCCAGCCAATGGCTTTGGGGAAGTGTGTGCTTATGCCCATTCACTTCATTCTCTCTTGCCTTTCTCTGCAACCAGAGCTCACTTCTCCTCCACAGCATGCATGATCTGTTTCCCCCCAGACTACATCTCCACACTTCTTACCCTCTTGAAGTAGCCTTTTTTTCTACCTCTTTGTGCAGTTTGTTTTATTCATTCTCAAGGCAATTTCGTGAGTATTCAGAATGATTCCATAGTTATCCAGCTGTGCTCAAGGGAGGAGGCAAGGCTTGGGTGCTGTCATCTTAGCTTCCCCATCCCACAGTGTCCTTCACTGAGAATCTTGATGGTGGAGACATGATTATTAGCAAAGTGGAATTTGACATCTCTGGGTAAAGTAACCAAATTATAGATAATAGTATCAAAAACCCACAAAAATCCTTAACAAAGTATACTGATTTAACATTATGATTAAATTTAACATTGTGCTGGATTTCAGAATACATAATGTATTGAAAGGCAAGCAATCCAAGGATCAGTGCAGCTTTTTATATTCTTGAGGATAATAGAGAAGAGAACTATCTGCTAAGCTATTATTAATATTCCCCCCTTTTTTATGACTGTATTTTAAATTAGTTGATCAATTCAAATCCCATTCAATTCCCTGGCAATAGTGATTCTTTGAGGGGGAGTGTCTGAATAGATATTTCCTATGTGAATGAAAATCAAATATCCTAAATATGATTTTTCACTGGTAGAAAGTAAGCCTGCATCAAGGAAAGACAAATTGTGTTCTGAATGTTCCAAAATCTGGAAACACAGGCAAAGGTGAAATTTTTCTGAAAATAATAGCTTTGTAAACATTTCAAACATCTTAGAAGTTATTTTATACAGATGATAAATATGCATGTTTTTTAATTAGCACAAGGTGTTGCTTAAGTTGTTTTTTCCCTTCTTTTCGCTCTACAACAAACGAAAAGATGATAAATAGAATGCTATTTTAATGTTACAGTTTCCTTTTTGGTAATTTGTTCCTTCTACTAGTGAACATTTTTCAAAAGCCATTTAATATTTATAAGAAATTTAATTTTTCCCCTAAAAGGTAGAATGGTTTTAAAAGCTGCCATATGCTTTAGGTAAGTACAATCTTGTTTAACATTGTCTATTTCAACTTAAAATGACTTAAAGTTGAAGCTTACCTGTGTTCTACAACAATTTTCAGATGTAGGCAAAAAACAATTTAATGAATTGTACTGGTTGAACTCAAAACATATAAAAATAGAAACTAGCTAAAGGATCAAATATTATTGGGCCATAGTTCTGATAGATTGTGAACATGTACAATTTTTTCAATAATGGAGTCATAAATAATCAAGTGTTATTCAATTTTCCTCCAGCATCGCTTTGGAAAACTCTAGTACTTTAGGACCTGACTCATGACATCATAGCAATATTTTAAGCTGAGTTGAAGGAGTTCAAACTTATTGATTCAATTAATAAAAAGAGCATATGATGCTTATATTTATTTATCTTTAAAAAGTATAGAAGTTGGATTAGGACCTCTAAATGAAAAGCATATATGCCAATGAACAAAGTAACAAATCTATACCAGTAAATGTTTTGTGTGCACTATACATAGAGAGAAGCAAATTTAGTTTTTCCTGAAAAAAAAAATTAAAGTTTAACACTACCATTTATTGTTTAGTTTTATAGATCCCATTGGTGAGTATAAGAAGGAATGATTCAGATTCACTGACCTCAGTGCTCAGAATCTATCAAAACAAATTAGATGGAATCTTCATAAGCACGCTTGAATACAATCTGATCAAATCTTCACAAGATAATATGAAATATGAGGAAAAGGAAGAAATAGTAGATAATTTCCAGGCATCTGGCTTGAATGATTATGTTAATGATAAACTTATTATCCGAAATATGGAACATCAGTGGAGACCAGGATAGAAAAGAAACTGAAGTCATTTTTTTACTTGATGATGGTGAGATGCCATAAGTACATCCAAGTGGAGATATCCAGCACCCATAAGAGGGAAAAAAACATTAACAAAGTAATTAATACACAATTTTAAATATTCTTAATTGGTTATATTAATAATTTCACATATGTAGAAAAATTCATTATTTATGAGGGAAATTTGTAGACACTAAGGAAGTGGTCTTATTAAGGGGAAAGGAGTATACAGTTACAGAGATTGTGTGATCTCATTGTTTAAAAATAAAATATATTTGTAATATTTACTTAATTCATTTTGAGAAAAGAAATAGTCAGAATCTCCACAAACTCTTGTGAAATACCTGTAGATACATGTCCTTTTTTCTTAGCTCTCTCATCAGTTGAGTAAACAGGAAATTGGAACAATTCCAACAAACAGGCTACATAAGATATAATTCATAATAATCCTGTGAAAGATTCCCCAGAAGTCTCCATATTCCTCTCATTCACACACAGAGAGTATGTTTTAATTACTTCATATACACATACATGAGATTTCATGATTATATATGTATGTTTAGCATATAATTATATACATTCATGTGTGTCTATATCTTTAACTACTTTGCTGTCCTTATGAAAAATATGAGAACATTGATAAATAGAGCTCAGCTATTTAAAATGAAATATTTTAATATGAATTTTTATTTTTATTGGGGCACTTGGGTGGCTCAGTCATTTGGGTGTTAGACTCTTGATTTTGTCTCAGGTCATTATCCTGGGGTCCTAGAATCAAGCCCCACATCAGACTCTGTGCTCAGTGGGGACTCTGCTTGAAGAATCTCTTCCTCTCCCTCTGGTCCTTCCCCTACTGACAGGCATGCTCTCTCTCTCTCTCTAAGATTGATAAATAAATCTTAAGAAAAAAAAAAAAAGCCGGAATCCCAGGGTGGCGCAGCGGTTTGGCGCCTGCCTTTGGCCCAGGGCGCGATCCTAGAGACCCGGGATCGAATCCCACATCGGGCTCCTGGTGCATGGAGCCTGCTTCTCCCTCTGCCTGTGTCTCTGCCCCCCCGCCCTCTCTGTGACTATCATAAATAAATAAAAATTTATAAAAAAAAAAAGCCAGATTCCCTTTCATAATAATTTTTTTAAAAGAATTTTTATTTGTATCAATTCTTTTAAAGTATCTTTAATCAATAGTCTTCATTATTAGTTATATTTTGCTTCTACATAGATATATATATAGAACACAGGTTCTGTGTTCTATATCTATATCTATCTATCTATCTATCTATCTATCTATCTATAGAAGTTTTAAGTCTTGTAAAGTGTTTTTCAAGCATAAAAGGGTATGAAACTTAGAGTCATTTTGCCTGAGGCAAAAATTTACCTTTCTTTTGAACAAGGTGTTCCATCATTTTTTAAAAATATTTTATTTATTTACTTAAGAGAGAGAAAGCACAAGTAGGGGGAGGGGCAGAAGTAGAGGGAGAAGTAGACTCCCTGCTCAGCAGGGAGCCCTATTCAGAGCCTGATCCCAGGACCCTGAGATTATGACCTGAGCCGAAATCAAGAGCCAGCTGCATAAATAACTGAGCCACCCAGATGCCCTAAACAAAACGCTCCATTTTAATGAAGAAAAAGTATCTCCATTCCTATAATCAATTTGCCTAGGAGTATTTAAAGTCTATAATCACTTATTGATGTTGTGTGTGTTCGTGTGTAGAATGTGTATACATGTGCTTGTGTGCACCCAGGTATATCTCTGTGTGGATACTATGAAACAAATTAAATAGCACTGACAACATATGATGAATGGGATAAACACACAACATATATACAAACAACACACATAAGCTTTTTCTAATCCTCTAATAAACACATACATTTATATTCTTATTTAGTTATGTTTGGTGCTTTGAAGCATGTATCTCATTAGAACGTAATGCCCTTCTGTTAGTGTCCTCAATTTGAAACAAAACTAAGGGAAAAAAAGTCGAAATGGAATGAAGTAACAGGAAGGGGAATTATCATACTGGAATATTGGGAGGGCTGGGAACACATGCTTGAGGCTAGGTTTCTAGAAATCATATCTTAATCTACTTTGCATAATTGGCATGAGGTCACCAATACCTTTGCCACTGTGAATGCAGGAGCCAGGAAGTGTCTATATTCCTGCCATGAACATAATCTTCAGCAGCTGCTATTGCTGGGAGCAACAAAACCATTGGGCATCATGAATGAAATCTTGCAACCACTCATGACTACAGAATAGGGATGCTTCTGTTTTCACCTTTCTTCAGCAACATTTTTTTAAAATATTTTATTTATTTGAGAGAGAGAGAGAACACAAGCAGGGAAGGGACAGGAGGAGAAGGAGAATCAGGCTCTGTATTCAGCAGGGAGCCCTACAGGGCACTTGATCCCAGGACTCTGGGATCATGACCTGAGCCAAAAGCAGACACTTAACCGACTGAGCCACCTAGTAGCCCTGCTTCAGCACCATTTTTGTTTCTTCATATTGCTCAAGAGCATGTGCTTAGCAGAGTCTATATCACCAGCTAGTGCCCAACCTGCAAAGAAGCATGGTGAAACAAATTTCTAATTTCTCCCTTGAGGAAATAAGGTGGAAATGTTCCCAAGCAATAGAAAAATGTTCAGTATGTACTGGGAATTAAGGCAAGTGAATGATACTGGTTTACTCTTAATCACTGGGCAATGAGTTGGAAAGTTACTCAGCTCCCTGTTTTGTGATGGCAAAATACTTAGCCAAGATTACCTGCTGTGTTCATTGAGATGCAGACCACATACTCAATGACACCACAATTTAGAGGAAGTATTTTAAAACAAGACAACAAGAAATTGAGCAAAAATTTACCATATTATTATACTTTTGCTAATTTTGAGCAGCTGTCAGTGAAGTCCGAAAAGAGATGAATGAACTGAAACCAGAATTAACCTCATTTTCAGGGGAGGTTGACAGGGAATAAAATCACGTTTGTTAAGAGAGGCACTCTCTTCTTAACAGCCTGATATCAAACTTTTCTGAGAGTTCCCAGCCTAAAGCCTTGCTAGGTTGCAGAATCCACATGCCTCTGTACTTACTGATTCTATTAGAATTTGAAAATGTCAAGCAGTAGCTTTAAAGTATATACAACTGGAACCCCACACTTTTTAAAGCACCAGCCACTAAGGTGATTCTTCCAAGTGAAATGGTGGAGAAAAACCACAAAACTATTGTCGTATAATGGAAAAGTGGGATGGTGCATTTAAGGCAGTAGCCATTAACCTATGGGCTGACAGACAGGCAGAGAACACAGAGCCCAGTAAATGAAATATTATAATCTTCAGACTTAAAGACTATGTTGACTTAAGATTCTGGTTGTGTTTAGAGTCACAATAACATGACTGGAAGCTTATTAGTTATCTATACCAGTTTTGAGAGAACTGAAACTCTATGGCCTAAAACAACCTGTAATTGTTCAATCCCTACAGCAATTTAGGAGACCACAAATTCCACCAACCTACAATTAGGTGCTAAATCTATGCAGCCTGTGAGAAAAGTATCTTTCCCAATGGGATCTGCTTAGAAGTGATAAAGAAGTGTAGTAAAGCATAGTAGGATGCTACCAAAACCAAAGCCAGGGCTTTTCATACTGGTTAGAAGAGAAGCTTTCCTCACAGATGAGTGATTACTTCAGGATGTCCCCATCACTCCTTGGGTATAAAGGTACTTGTTTCCTCTTCCTTTGGTACCATTATGTATTACATGAGTTAGCTGGAGACAAACTGTATTTTAGGTGGCAGATTACCAGGCCCTGAGAAACAACATCCACATATCATGGAGAAATTCCAATTTCAAGTCAGGTACATTAACTGAATGATAGATTCAATCTTACCGGAGGAAGGAGATGATATAGGGGAAAAATTTATGTAGTCATGCATAGCTATAGGGGTGACATTGGCCTGCACTGTTGGTTGGTTGACTAAACCCCTAAATACAAGTCCTCTACCAGCTGCCAACCAACAAAGGGTGTCTGTGAACAGAGTTTAGGACAGTATGAAGCAGTTAGGAGTCCTTGGGAAAAGTCTCCATTTTTTATTTTAATTTTTAAAATTAAACATATCTCTTTCCATTTCTCCTGTGTGGAATGAAGTTATAAGACTCAAGGTCCACTTGCCATTTTAAATACATGAAAGGAAAACTATGAGCATCAGAGTTAACATATTAAGAAAGACATAGGGGGAAGAAATAATTTGAATTGAAATAAATAAAACTTTGTTAATCTCAGCCATTGGTAGGTTTTTAGTTGTAGTCAAAGACCTTTTTTTAATTTTATTTTGTTTTTTATTTTTTTTTCGTTTCATTTCATTTTATTTATTTCACCATGGTAAGTGTATTCTTTAATCTTCATCTCCTATCTCCCCCACCCCCTTACCCACCTCCCCACTGGTAGTCATCAGTTTATTAAGAGTCTTATTATTGGTTTGTCTCTCATTCTTTCTTTTTCCCTTTGCTCTTCTGTTTTGTTTCTTAAATTCCACATATGAGTGAGATCATATAATATTTTTCTTTGACTTATTTCAGTTAGCATTATACTCTCTAGCTCTATCCTACTGTTGTAAATGACAAGAGTTCATTCTTTTTTATAATAATATTCCATTGTATATATACACCACCTTTTCTTTATCCATTCATCTATTGATGAATATCATCTGCTTCCATAGTTTGGCTGTTGTAAATAATGCCGCTATAAACATAGGGGTTTATGTATCTCTTTGAATTAATGTTTTTATATTTTGGAGGTAAACACCCATAGTTCCACTCTTGGGTCATAAAATAGCTCTACTTTTAATCTTTTGAGGAAACTCCCTACTGTTTTCTACAATGGCTGCACCAATTTGCATTCCTTCAAAGAAATCTTTAGTTTTCTCAGATAATATGTTAATTGTTTGACTATTTGTGAAATTTGTAGATAAAATATAAGAATACTCCATGGAATTTGTGAAAACAGAAATCATCTCAATTACCATAAAAGTCATCACAAAGCAAAGAAAATTAGAGTGTTATCAAACAGTTTGAAAATCACGGATATCATCTACTCTGCTTTGAATTTATGCTTAAAGAAAATACACATAAGAATAGCTATAATTTCAATTTGAAATGGTACGTTTTGTTAGAATAACCTGTATTTCCTTTTTAAATTATTATTAAACATAAATGGAAACAGATGAACCCAGGAATGCACTTTTTACCAAGGACTACAAGCGATTTTAATGTGAATTGTCCATGGACCTTATTTTCTATTATTCCTATGTTTTAAAGAGTAATAATATATGTGTTGAAAGGACTATTTTGGGGTTAGACTATCTGAGTCTAAATCCTAGGTCTATTTCTTATGAGGTATGTGGCCAGAAATTAATCATAAAAAATTCTGTGCCTCCAATTTTCACATATAAAATACAACTGTTCTTAGATCCTGTCTCTTAGGACTGTTAAAAAGATTAAATATAAGGAACACACAAGAATCCCTGGCATACAACAAACATTATGTAAATATTAGCTATTATTGTAAAGCAGTCAGATCTATTATTAATTGAATGTAGATAAGAGTTGAATAGGTAGATCTGGTTTATAGGAAAAACTAATAGATTTTTAAAGGATTTGTGTATTTAAGAGACCAAGAATTTTTCAGAGCACTAGGCACAGTTTTTAGTCTTATTACCCTACTATAGGTTAGCTATTGTGTGAATAATGAAAAATAGGGAAAATCTAGCAATTTTGATCTAACAATTTTGATGTAAAATTTAGAGATAATTTAGAATACATGTTTATGATATTAAAGAGAGGACTTAATTTTATTTTTTTAAATGATTTTATTTATTTACTCATGAGAGACACAGAGAGAAGCAGAGACACAGGCAGAGGGAGAAGGAGGCTCCATGTAGGAAGCCCGATGCAGAACTCGATCCCAGGACTCTAGGATCATGCCCTAAGCCAAAGGCAAATGCTCAACCATTGAGACACCCAGGTATCCCAAGGACTTAATTTTAAATTATTTGGAGTTTTAATGATTTCATGGGAAAGGATATTTTAAGTACTCACTAGAAAAGTTAATATTACCTGAAAGTAAAACAGTTCAGGAGCTCATCAAGTTATCAGAATGGTGTCATTCATATAAAATTGTCTCAGTACCTCCAGACTCAGGGCAAAAAATATGCAGATTAGAACAAAGAGGTAGGATAGACCTAAAATTTCTCACTTGATGAATTTGGCTTTGTTGTTTCTTGACTTTGGCATCTATTGAAGACTGATCTTTCCTGGGTATTTTCATGGGTTCTTCTGAGTCATTCTGTCATCCTTTTAAGACTGCCTTTGTGGACTTCACATGTGCAAGTTTTTTTATGCCTGTTTATTTTTGTTTGGGGAGGGCATTTTCATACATCCTTTGCCCTGACAGACTCCAGCATGCAGCTTTTCATGAACTCAAACCTTTTTACTCTGTTTTAATAGCCCCTTTTAGGCAGCCTCTTACCATCGTGAGCATTAATAATGTGTCAAACCAATAATAGGATGCAAAAGAGGTGAAATATAAGCATAATTTAGAGAAGAAGACACACAAGAAAAAAATCAACAAAGATCAAATATGTATGTTTACTATTTTTGAAGGAAGAAAGCAAGAAACAAAATATATTTACTGTTAGAAAAACATCCCAAATATATATATTAAGGAATATCTGAAATTGAAAAGATATATTGTGAAAAAAGTAAAAAAAAAAAAAAAAATAGCAAAGAAATACTTGACAAGATTGAATTTAGCCGTGATGCAATTACTAAAGTCAAGGAAAGACAAATCTTAAAATTTATCCAGAAATAATACGTTATTCTCCAAAGAAATAAAGCTTACCTCAGACTTCTCCCATGAGACTAGATGCCAACAGATATTACAACATCTAAGGAATGTTACAGGAAAGCTTATAAAACTTTTAATCTTTACTCAGTCAAGGTGCTGCTCAGTGGTAAAGGTAAAAAAGGGAGTTTGAAAAATGAGAAAAAGAACAAATAATTGAAGGCTTTCCATAAATCTACTTGGGTATTTAATTCTTCTCTACTCACAAATAGAGAAGCAGCAGTATATATATATATATATATATATAAAAAAGAGGAATAGGTAAGCATGAGCCATATTAAGAAGGGATTCATATATTTGTTCTGTCTTCCCTTTTCCCTCCCCTCTCTCAACTCCTCTCCTTCTCTCCCCTCCTCCCATTCTTGCTCCTGCTCCTCCTTCTTCTCTCCATAAGTGGCTAAATGTGCCTGCTTAGAGTGTTTCAGGATGGACAAATAAAATAGGACATTTGCGGGAACTGCTGAAAGGAAATCCCCCCGGGAGCATAAGGTGACTAGAAATAACAAAAATGCTAAGGAAATAGGATAAAGAGCTAACATTTGATGGCACTACCCAGTGGACTGTGGGAGTTCATTGTGTTTTCCCCTAGCCTTGTCAGCAAATGTTCCAGTTCTATTTTGTTTTCCTCTCCATATCTGTTTTCTTCTCCTAAACTGAGTCCCTAGAGGCTGAGCCTCTGGCAGGTATCACCCAGATTCTCTTTCTTGCTGGCTTTGGTTGGATTAGGCAGGTGGGAAACACAAGCAGAGATCAAGCAGGATGTTTCTTTCCCACTCCCTGCTTCAGTGCCTCTTATTATCTTAGCTGCAGCCCTCAAGTCACAACTCCAGACAAACATCCGCCATCCCTCACCTACCTAAGCTGCAGCTCTCACCCGGCTCTCAAGAAACACTGTCTTCCTTTGTCCCTTCACTGTGAAAGTAAGAGTTTCCTATTGTTGCTGATCTCTGCGTACATTATCATCCCTCATTTGTTCTTTAATTTTTGTGTCTGAGTAGTCCCTTTATTTAAAAATCATTTCATTTGAGCTACAGTGAGATGCCACCTTACACCAGTCAGAATGGCTAAAATTAACAACACAAGAAACAACAGGTATCGGCAAGGATATGGAGAAAGGGGAACCCTCTTACACTGTTGGTGGGAAAGCAAACTGGTGCAGCCACTCTGGAAAACAGTGTGGAGGTTCCTCAAGAAGTTAAAAATAGAGCAATTTAACAACCCAGCAATTGCACTACTAGGTATTTACTCAAAGGACACAAAAATAATGATTTGAAGGGACACATGCATCATGATGTTTACAACAGCATTATCAACAATAGCCAAATTATGGGAAGAGCCCAAATGTCTATGGAGTGGTAAATGGATAAAGAAAAGATGATATCTATATACAACAGAATATTACTCAGCCATCAAAAAGAATGAAGTCAGGCCATTTGCAATGATATGGCTAGGGCTAGAAACTATTATACCAAGCAAAATAAGTCAGAAAAAGCCAAATACCATATGACTTCATTCATACGTGGAATTTAAGAAACAAAACAAATGATCATGGGGAAAAAATAGAGAAGCAAACCAAGAAACAGGCTCTTAACTGTGGAGGCCGAGAAAATTAAGGCCATTCCACTTTCAGTTCAGTGTTAGCACAAGAACAGCCATCCCAGGCCCCTGTGAATAAGAGCTGAAATTTACATTACTTCAGTTATAGGGAAAAAAACAGCTTACAACTTAACGCCCTAGAAAGCCCCATATTAGAATGAGAACAGAGCTCACGCCAGTGGCAGGAAGCCCCTATTGGAATGAGAACAGAGCTCAACGCCCGTGGCAGAAAGTCCCATATCAGAATGAGAACAGAGCTCAGTGCCCTTGAAAACCCCATATCAGAATGTAAACAGAACTTGAGAAATTCCTCCCCCACTTCTGGAGGTCCCCTAGACCAGCCCATAAAACTAAGCTGGAACCCACCTCAGGTCCAAGTCCCTGCTCCGCTGTGTCGGGTATACTTGGACCCAAGCTCAAGCTTGTAAATAAACCCTCGTGTGTTTGCATCGGTGTCCGCTCCTTGGTGGTTTCTCAGATACGTAATCTTGGGCACAACATTAACTATAGAGAACAAACTGATGGTAAGCGGGGGGAGGTGGGCAAAGGCATGGGTCAAATAGGTGATAGGGATTAAGTAATACAATTGATATGAGCAAAGGGTATTGTATGTAAGTGTTGAATCACTAAATTCTATACCTGAAACTAATATTACAAAGTATGTTAACTAATTGGATTTAAATAAAAATTTTTAAAAAATCCTTTCATTTGAATCAATGGTGTTAAATTAGTTTTTCTTGCTGGACACCTGACTGACATATTGTTTTTAATGACAGGTGACATTTCTTAACAAAATTAATTAATTTGAATATTAATAAACCACAATGAAGACCTAGCTGGTTACTGTTCCTGAATTTGTAGTGATTTCATATCGCACACGTGATTTCAGAGTGGTTTCTCTCATTAATACAAACTGTAAATGTTCCAGACTAGAAATCCATAGGGAAATTATCTAACTTCTACTTAAGGGCTCAATAGTTCTGTTTTATTTTTACTAAAATAAATATACAGTACTGTTGTCTTGCTTCCTGAAATCAGGAGCTCCAAATGCAACAAAATATCAGTGACTGACACTATTTACTATTAGAAGCTAGGGAGAAATATTTAATATTTGACAATAGAAAAAATTTCACTGGAAAAATGACAATTTTATTAGATTATTAAAATTTCACATACATAAAGAATTATCTCCATTGGGAAACACTCAGGTCCAATTTTTAAGTTTAACAATTTCACTTTTTGTAACTCTTTCCATCAATAACATTACATAGAATAAATCAGTTTAAACAACATCTGAAGGGCTCACTCATAAAAGATACAAAAGTGCCTGGAGGTGCAACAGAACTGCTCATATAGCAAATTAGGAGATAATTAAAAGGAACTGAAACCCCTGCTGCTATGGTGGGAATTTATGGGATGTTTGGTGCATAATCTCTGCAGGACAGGTTCCGCAGAATGGGTACCTCTCTCTCCACTGCTGACTGACTCCATATCCCTGTGTTGGCATCAACAGAAAAAATTCTAGTTCTCAAACTCTCCACTTCTATTTTGCTTCCCTCACTCCTCCACAATCAAAGACAAAAAGTTAAATAAAAGATACATAAATTAAACCTGCTTTTGATGCATCTATTTGGAGCTATACCATTTTCAATTCTATTTTTTATTTCGTATTCCATTTTATGAAAGAATCAGTATGTTACTTGTTCATAACTTTTATAATTTGGAATTCTGTCTGATTTTAGGCAAAATCAAATAAAAAAATGTGCAGTACGTTTTTAAATTGTCAAGATGGATCAGCTGTTATTTTTTTATATAATTCTTCAGAAATGGCTGTGGAAGAGTTTTAAATAGTATTGAAGTAGAATTTCGGCTAAGATTTTTTAAGACTTTATTTATTTATTTATTTATTTATTTATTTATTTATTTATTTGAGTAAGAGAGTGCAAGAACATGCATGAGTGGTGGGGAAGAGCAGGGGGAAGGAGAGAGAGACGGAAAGAAACTCAAACAGATTCGGCACTGAGTGTGGAACCTAAAAAGGGGTTTAATCCCAGGACCCTGAGATTGTGACATGAACCAAAACCAAAAGTCAGGTGCTCAACAAACTGAGTCCCCAGGCACCCCTAATTTGGATTAAGATTTTTTTTTCAATTGGCATTTCATTTTCCTTAGTATTCTAAATTAATTAGAATTAACTTTAAATTTATAATCATTTTTTATTTTTTTTAATTTTTATTTATTTATGATAGTCACACAGAGAGAGAGAGAGAGGCAGAGACACAGGCAGAGGGAGAAGCAGGCTCCATGCACCGGGAGCCCGACGTGGGATTCGATCCCGAGTCTCCAGGATCGCGCCCTGGGCCAAACGCAGGCGCTAAACTGCTGCGCCACCCAGGGATCCCTATAATCATTTTTTAAACAAATCATTTAGTGTTATTGAAGAAAAATAGTTTGCATAAGGGCCAACCACTTCAATACCTATAATTCACTAATGAAAATATGGTTTATATCTTATGCTAAAGCTGATTTTCAGTTATATCAACATATATATTCTAGAAGAGAAATTTAATTAATGCATTGCTAAACAATTTCTACATATAATTTCATGTCTGTAGCGTTGTGTAACTCTAATGAGAATTGACGTAAAGCTCAGGAAATCACATTTTAGCATTCATCTTGGTTGTTGTCCCACCAGTTTGATTTACTTTGTAATTATTCTTTAACTGAAATGAATACATGATGAAAATATCAGGGAATTACTAAATACCCAAAGGCATCTTTTTTTTTTTTTTTTTTTTTTTTTTTTTTAAGAAATCGTAGTGTGGAAACATCCAAACTGAATTTTAAAGGACCTTTACTTATTCCTGCAAACCCTCTCCTTTTCTTTTTAATTTTTTTTTTCTGATTTTATGTATTTATTCATGAGTGACACAGAGAGGCAGAGACACAGGCAGAGGCAGAAGCAGGCTCCATGCAGGGAGCCCAATGTGGGACTCAATCTCAGGACTGTAGGATCATGCCCTGAGCTGAAGGCAGACGCTTAACTGCTGAGCCAGGCGTCCCAACCCTCTCCTTTTTTATGAAACATGTTTTGGTGTTTATATATATATATACATTTATTTTTTATTGGTGTTCAATTTGCCAACATAAAGAATAACACACAGTGCTCATCCCATCAAGTGCCCGCCTCAGTGCCCGTCACCCAGTCACGAAACTTGTTTTGGAGCAGAATTACAACTATGATGTGAGGAAAATTTTACTATAAATAAGCTTGCAAATATAAGTATCTTTGTGAAGACTAGGGAGTTAGCATGGAGAGCTATGAACTGATTGCAGATAAAGCCAACCAGTACTGTGGATAGGTATAGGGGTTTGATACGACATATTATTTCTAACCCAGTGATGATTTAAGATTGGGTGTTTATTATTGGAAAGATAGGTTAGAATAATATTAATAGTATTAGCTCAAACAGCAGACATTACTTGACTGCTATTATTATTTAAATATTCAGAAGGTAATTTCAATATATGTGAAATATAAAGAGCATATGGATGCAGGATGATATTTATTTTCCTTTTTAAAACTCTTTTGCATGCAACTTCAACTAAAATAATAGCTTGTTAATGGCTTATACTATTTTATTTTTCAAATGTTACATATACAATTGTCTCATTCAATTCTCTAGACATGGTAATTCTGATTGTTTATGTGAATACCATGTCAGAAATATCAGTTCTAACAGAATCATCAGTCTCACTGAAAATAATTGAAATATTTAAAACCTGTTGAAAAGAAACCCACAGGCCAAAAATGGAGTCACCTATGTTAAGACCTCAGCAAACCGAACTTTAGTACCTAATCTAACTATACTTCTACCCCCCAAACAGTGTAACCTTTAATGAGTCAACATGGAATTTCCTGGTGAGTAGGGGACATTTACTGATGATAGGCTGCTTTTATTCCCCTTAGGAAGGTGACCTTGCCTCAAACAATGCATTTTTTGCCAATAATAGCCCCCCATCCTCTGCCAAGCACACATACATATACATATACACACACTGCCTTTGAAAACGTTTCATTTCCTATAGAAGCAGTTCCTTTCTATTTGCTAGATGGGATGTGGCCTGACACATGAATTGTTCAAGAAAGCCAATTTGGTTTTTTAAATTACTCAGCTGAATTTTTGTTTAATAAAATAAAGATTGTAAAATAAAGTCATACCACTTTAGTAACACAAAACCAATAGGAAAATAAGATTTTTAAAATAATTATCAGTTTAAAAAACTTTTTCTATATTATTTGAACCTAATTTTTCTGTCCACTTAAATACATTATTTTTTATGATCAAAACACTAACATATACAAAGAACAAATGAAGATTGGGCATATAAATATTTTTGAAAGCTGCTCACGAATCCTTCCAGAACCACAATGATACAAAAGCCACTATGCCTTTTGGGACATAGTATTTTAAAATATATCATATATATGTGAGGACAGATAGCTGATTTTCATATTAAAACATCAGTTGAATTTTGGAGGAATTAACTCCATTTTTCACCTTGGAATTTGTTGATTGACTTCTCTCACTTCCTCCCCAGAATACTGTTCCCAAAAGGAAGTGATCACCCTTATAAATAAGTATAGCATCTCATACACTAGATTTTTCATTCTTAAGTAGTGGATGGGAGACAACAGTATCAACATCACTTGAGACTTGCTGAAAATGCAAATTTTCAGGCCCCTTGTCAGACAAGTGAATCAGGATTTCTAGGGAGAGGGTCCAGAAATCTGTGTTTTAACATCTCCCAGTGACTTTGAGAAGCACCATCTTAACTATGTTTAAGCCAAGGTCAAGAGTTTAGGTCAGCAGTACTGCCAAGAGTAACTAGTTTATGTACTCACTCTTAAAAATTCTTTCCCAAGGGAAGATTAGATGAGTTAAATGCTTTCTTAAAAGGAGTGATTCAACCATTGTGATTACTATCATACCAACTGTGTATACAGAGGGCCTCAATACAGAATTTTACAGTTTATCTCAGCCTGATTATCAATAATATCTGATAAAAGCTTCAACCAAAAAAAATTAATTTGATTTCCTATTTTTTATATTATTAATTCATGTGACAGCTAAAATATAATGTTAAGCATAATTCAGAATTTTATTATACTTCATAAAGGTGCTTGTGTTCCATGTGTCTAGTTAGCACTTCCATAGCAGTTGACTTATATATACATAGTATATTTGATATACATGCCCTCTGAAATTCCACTGTCAGGAGATAATTATGCAAAATTAATAGGCAATATAGTTAATATATTCAGAACTTACTTAATCAAAATTGAACTTTACTGGTTATAAGAAAAAAAATTTATAGATGGAGTGATAAAATTTGAATGAATACCATTCATAAGGGTTCATTAAACTAATTCATAGAAAATCTATCCTAGGAAATTTATTCTCAATGAAAAATAACATAAAGTATTTATAGACTTAAAATACAGGTGGAGATGACACTTATATTACAGTCATCAAGTTAAGTATAATTTTCAGAGCTTCAGGTACCAAAGTTTGTGAAGAAAGCTGGGTATTTAATTCACACATTTTTATTAATATAAATACAAAAGCCTGGAGATTTTATCAAACTTGTTTGTAGGCATCACTACTTCAAGAGCATTAAGTTAATCCCACACGCGAGTACTAATACTATCTGGATTCCGGCCCAAAGGCTCATGAAAACATGAAGTTGAATATATAATGGATAGAATGAGAAATTATAATAGTTTTGATTATTCAGATATACATATGTGCTTAAAAAAAGTATGTAGTCTTCCTCCTCCTAAATGCATAACCAAATCTAACCATAAGAAAAATCCAAAACAAACTCTCATATAGGCACATTTCACAAATATCTAGCCAGTACTCATCAAAACTCTAAAAGTCACTGAGACAGGGAAAGTCAAAGAAACAGTCATGACTGACTGTCAGAAGCAGACATGATGACTAGATATAATATTGGATCCAGAAATAGAGGAGATTATATAAAGGAAATTTGAATATAATACAGACTTCAGTTAATAATAATATATCAATATCAGTTTAGTAAATATAACAAATGTGCTACATTAATAATATGGAAAAATGGGTGTGTGGTGTATGGAAACTCTTTCCACTAAGTTATTTTTTCTAAAACTAAAACTAGTTTTAAATAAAATTTTATCTTAAAATGATGCTGCATTATGAGATACTATATTTGGTATAAATTATAAAATATTAAATACTAAATTCCAACTGTAAGTCAAGTTTCCTTTTGGCAAAATATTTAGGAGTTATAAGGCAGTTCTTTTTTTCTTACTTCCATTTTGATCATTTTACAAATGGGCTACAGCAGAGCAGTTATTTTGATGAGACAATTAGTTAAAAACAAAGCCTAAAATATACTAGCATATAATTTTATTTTATTTAGCATTGTGGTATTTTCTCCTGTTTTTAAATCTTATTATAAAAAATAAAATATCAAGAACAAAGGAAGTGGTAAACAATAACAAATGTCATATCATACATCATCATTCCAAGCAAATAACAGACTTTAATAGTTGATGATCCACTATTCTATCTGTATTAACTTTTTTTCACTGATAATTTTCATTTTACAGTTGATTCATAACTCATGAAGTGATTCAACCCTTAAGCATAGTGCTTCTAACACCAATAAACTGGTTTGGGAAGAGGAAAATCATTTTTATTTAAAAGAGAATGAAATATATTTGCAAACACAGATGTGCTAAATAGATATTAAGGGTTGAGAACCATATATGTCTATATTTAAATTTAATGATTCCATAGTTTTGTTATTTGTTCAGTAAGGCATGTCAAGCAGCACATAATTATACAGATATATTTCTAAAAATTTTGTTTTGTTGTCAGAACTTTGAAATCACACATTTCTAAAATTGCAATTTTCATATACATTTTCACTGTTTTTGTTTTCTCTCCAAGGGAAGTCCCATTTCATTGTTTTACATCTTTGAAATGCTAAGCAGAAACTCCAGCATAATGAAAAGAAGGAAATCATACACGAAAAAGTTTATAGCTGCTGGCATTGTTGAAGTGTTCCATTATAACCAGCCTGCAAATCTCTACTGCTAAATTTATGGATGCTTTCTTATACTACAATAAAATTATTGAAAACTATTCAGCTGCTAGCAAGTTGTAAAGGAAAGACAAAGGATTAAGAGTCACAATACCTGAATTCTATTCCAAATTTTACAACCTTGTTACTGGTCCTCTCTGGACATTCGTAACCTCACATGTAAAATAAAAGGACAGGGAAAGCAATCTCTAAATAACAAATGTTATTTTTAGCTTAAAAAGCATTGTATGAAAACATGTTAACATCAGGGACAAAAGGTATCCTATGAATTTCCAAAACAGATACACACTTTTCACAACTTAGATCATCTAATAAATAAAGGAAGTAAAATGAGTGTTTAGTTCTGAGGGCCTCACCTTCAGGCTTTGGAAGAACTTATCTAATTACAGACAAGATAGCATCTGTCACATAGACTTGAAATTATGCTGAGTCTGATCACAACTCATTCCAAGTAAAACAGATTTTAAATGGAAAAAAATTTAAAAAGAAAATGAAATGATCCTGGATATAGTAGCCAGCCTCCAAGTGATTTTCACATCATGGTATCATGGTATTCCCCTTTATGCAATCCCCTTTCACATTAAATAGGGCTGTGTAATCAATAGTATATTGCAGAAGTGATGTTGTGTGACTTCTGAAGCTAGGTTGTAAAAGACATTATGGCCTGTCCCTTGCTCTGTCTCATGAATTACCTACCCCGCAGCCACATCTCTATGACATTCACATGTCATAAGCCCTCTGGAAAGGGACTCAGGCCTCTCAGTAAGAGCCCCTTGGAAGTAGATCTTCCAGCCATAGTCAAGCCTAATAACTGTAACCTCAGCAGCCATCTTGACTCCCAACTTCATGGGAGACCTTAGGCCAGAACCATCCAACCAAATTGTTTCAGAATTCCCTACACACAGAAACTATAAAATAATTAATATTGATTGTTATTTTATGCTGCTAAGTTTCCCACAGAAACTTAGAAACTTGAAAATAATGAATATCTAATGTTTTTATGTTGCTATGTTTTGGGTAATTTGTTTCACAGCAATATGTTGGTTATAGATATTACCAAGGTTGCATTTCCTCAAACATTATAAGAACCATGCAAAGACTCTAAGGGGAAACACAATCACCATGGCCTCTTTGATTACTTTAATCTACAAAGAAGAATAGCTGAAACACTGATCAGGGTAATGTAAGCCAGAATTATTTGAATCTTTCAAAATGAAATTTTGAGGCAATAAATACCTATAAATTTTATCTCAATTTTTTGCTTACTTCATATTTTCTACCAACAATTGCTCACTTAATTACTCTGTTATCTGTGGCCACTATCTCAATATATTTATACTATCATCTTGGTTTCAGTGCTTCAGCTAACATTCTTTCTCATTGGGATTTAGCCATCATCCCTGGGATTTAATCATCACAGGCCCAAGGAAATATTCCTGTGGCTCACTGCTTTACCTCAAATAGCAAGGTCAATGTCAGGCATATACACATACATTTAATAAATATTCATTAAGTAAATAAGTGATCGGAAAGTAAAATCATCATGTTGTAATTAAATAGAAGAAAAAGTTTTAGTGAATAGAAGAAAAACCTCAGAATATTTTCTCTAGATGCTTCTGACCCCATAGAAAGAATCAAAGGAAAAAAAGAGTTTAAGACTTAAACAAAGGATATCTAATAAACAGAGCCACTTCATTTGAAAGGAAATCATTAGCTGCTGATACCCTAAGGCTCCATTTGCCTTGACTACAAATGGGAAAAATAGTGATACTCTGATTTTCCAACACCACATATAACTCATAGGTGGAATTGCTCTACAGATAAAGGTAGCCAACTGAGCAAGAAAATTGGTAGTGATTCTATGACACATAAGGAAAGGTTAAGTTAAATTTATACCATAGCTACATATCTTGGGTCAAGGAGAGTCCAAACTATATAGACTAGAAGAAAGTTGCTACAGTTTCTCATAGTTATTTCTTTTTTCTTAAATTGCCCTCTTCTGGTGTTTCCAGAATTTTTAATCTTTCCTTATTTTTAGTTTCTACCTGAACAATATTTTGGTGATTTAAAAAAAAATTGTTATATTCCCAATAAATTGTTTAATCCAGTTTACTTATGATAATTTACCTGACGGTCTTCATATCTCTGATTTCTCAAGGGTCTGTGTGAACACAATTATGAAAATTTTAGATAGAAATGCTCAGGTACATACTAGTTATAAAAGTACAAATGTACAATTTCCATTTTATTGAGACAACCATAAATACAACTTTTCAAAAGTAAAACCAATAATGTCTCACTCATACAGTTATATCAGAAAATAAGTACATAAAAACACATATCCAGAAAAATTATCTAAATCAATTAAACTAAAACACATTTTAAATATATAGTGTGCACTTTTTGCCATATTAAAGAAATTCTAAGAAAAAAATGCAATCTAATTTTCAATGACTGACTTGATATAATGGATTCTTGTAACTTTTATTTCTTACATTTTGGTAAAATAATACCATAGATGTCTCCTTGAGCAGGTATCTTGTGCTATGTTAAGGTAATAACTCTCAAAAGATCCCTAAACCAAAATACTCTGACTTCTGGGAATTTCATTTGTTTGACTTTTCTCTTTGTGGTCACTTCTATCCTCCATCATCATTTACTCTCAAACAAACTTGTTTTTACTGATCCCATTTTTATTTCCCTTCTGAGTGTTCTGAGTATTGTGTATAATTTCTGCTGTTCGCCTTGAAGTTTATAAACATTACAAAAGATAAGACAGTCAAGTACTAAATATATATGGTACTAAATATATAGTATATTTGTATTCTAAATAGTACTAAATACATATATACACATAATATATATATACATATACATATATACACATATATACACATATATATATATTGCTTAAATATATTTCTTGAAAACTTCATACATTAGATAATTGGACTTGGGTTAAATGATTTTCCCTAATTTCAGAGTTTAAAACTAGCCTAGAAAGACATGATTACTTAGAGCTTCAGAACCTGGTAAGTAAGGGATAGCAAATTTGAAATAGACCAACATTATTGCATCTATCATTTAACAATATGTTTTGAGAAAGTATTATGTGCCAGGCACCAGTAAGGCATTTGAAATATATGAGAAACCAAAATAGGAAGAGAACCTGGCCTCAGGGAGATATATTTCTATAAGGAAAAATAGAAAATAAATTATTTGAAGAATATAAGTTATATAAAGAGGATAAGGAATTCTGAATGCGTATGTGTTCTGTGTCATGTAGCAGACAGAGAAGACCCAGAAAATGAGACATCTGAATAGAGACCTGAAAAACATGAAGTGAAATGTATATTATTTGGAAGAAAAGTGTTAGAAGTACAGAGAATAATAGCTGTAAAAATACTAAAATGGGAGCATGCTTGGCATTTTCTAAGAACAGTAAGATAGCCAGAGCAAGTGGAGTAAAGAAAACCAAGGGAAGGTATGGTAGAAAAAATAGACAGGGATGGTGAGACCAGAATTGACCATGGCTAAGGCTTTTTCTTATATTATAAGCTGGAGAGGAGGCCATCAGAGACATTAAGCAGTAATAGTCTCCCTTGACACCATGTTAAAGGACTTTGCTGACTATTGCATTGGAAATAGATTTTAGGGTGTAAAAGCAGAGGCAAGGGGACCTGTTAGAAGACAATGCAATAAAACAGGTAAGAAAAAATGGTGGTGGTACGCATATACTTTAAAAAAGACCTATAGGGTTTGCGTTTTGAACATGTCAAGTTTGAAGTGCACATTCAAATAAAAAATAAGCAGTTAATATATATGTGTTCAGCTGAGGAGAGAGATTCCAGGGGAAGATGTAATATTTTGAGATGATAAAAAGTACAAATTATGTGTGGGTTTGAGGTTATTATCCAAGAGATAGACAAGAACTTATAGTTGTAGGTGAAAAAAAAATATTTATATGAAAAAAGTACTGACACTATGCCTTTGAGAAGAAGAAAGGGGAGATATAGTCAGAAAGGGGAGAAATTGATTTTAGAACAAAGCAGAAACGTTAGAGCTCTAGTAATAGAAAAAAAAGGCCAGGATATGTGGGCACAGAACCAAGTGGCAGGATATGTATGGCAGGGGGTGGGGGTAAAGAGGAATATATTTCAAGCTATTGCATCTAGTATTCACAGTAATATAGGAGGCTGGTTCATCTGTGGCTGATGATGGGGACAGGATTTTTCCAGGTGAATATAGAAAAGTTTCTATAAATGCAGGAGAATAAATTGGGAAATACGTAGGTTTTTATTTTTTTTATTATTTTTTTTAAGATTTTATTTATTCACAATTTTTAAAATTTATTTTTATTTATTCATTTTTTTTAATACATAGGTTTTTAAAGAAGCACTTAGAGGTAACTTGAGGTAAATTGTGCAGAATTCTTAGAAGGGGAGAGGGAATAAATGCTTCAGCTCTATTTTTATTCTAAGACAGGAAAAAAAAAAGCACACTAATATTTCAGTGAAGTCTGCAATCGCAGTTTCAATGGAATGAATAACATTGAATAGTTTCTAGGATAAATTACCATTACAGAAGGCGCACACAGGTTCCCTTGCTAGCTTGTGATATATATATATATAAAATGCTTCTCTCAAAGGATCACTAGTACTTTTCTAAGTTTTAGGAATTTAACAGATAGAAGTCTAGGGCATCGGAACAAAAGGCTTCTTCCAGGACATGAGGACAGTTTTGACAAGCAAACAATGTATTATTTTTTGTAGCAAAGACAAAAAAAGATGGGGTTCAAAAATTTCAAGTAACCTATAAAATGTTTATAAAGTAAGATTTATTTTGCTGGTAATATAATGTATTATCTCAAGCACAAGTCAAGAAGTTTTATGAGAAGACTTAAGCTATCAGTGCTTACCTATGATTTTAGACCTATTTCATATGTGCTTGTGTAGTGTGGACAGAAGATAGCAGGCAAAACTTTACTTTGTTGATTTTGGCCCTTCTACAGACTAACTTTTGTTGAATTCCTGAATTCCCATAGACTTAAAAAAACTAAAGCCTTTAGCACTTAACACAATAATCTATAAAGTTAAAACTCTAAGTGTTTGACTTTATTTCAACTCTAAATATACTTATCTATTGCCTAAAATGAAATATAGTTCCACGTGTCAGCAATTCCACTGAAATGCAGACTTGGACAGAAATTCATAATAATGAATCAATATCCCTTTATTGAAATATTGTAACAAAAGTAGGGATCTTAAAATTAACACCTATATCTTGGTTTAAGATTATTTTAATATTTCAACCTTCCCTGCCATCCATTTTGAATATCAAGATAGGCTAAATAGGTGAAAAGATGAATAATGTTTTGGTGTGGATTGTAAATTCTCCTAAGTATATATAACAATAATCAAGTGGTGTCCACATGATATTTAGTTTTACATTCCTGTGACATTAACTAATAGGACAAAAATATTTTTTCTCCTTTACATCTATTTTTTGTGTCTGAACATATTCTTTTACATGTGAAGATAATACTAATAACACATAAGATATATTATTTAAATATTATTTAGCAATAGCAAAATCTAATTATGATATATGTGCATTTTATCATTACAGTTTCTTTCTAAATTTGCAAAGTGACTGATGAGGTTTACCAGTACAACTCATTATTGTAAAACAGAGCAAAGTTAACATTCTCAAAAGTAAATTAACCTTTGACCTGGGCCTCATTAACAGTCATTGACCAACTTAGCCAAACAGTTGCAGACTAATGCTCTAAGCCATTGCTAAACTTATCAAATCGTTATATTTTCAAAATCAGTTTTACTGAATCTTCTTGGAACAATAAAACAAACTCTTAATTATAATGTTCTGGATTTGCCCACCCATACGTGATTTTTATATATCTAAACTCTGGATTTCTTGATTCTCATGTTATCTTATTATGAAAGACAATAAACAGAATTTTACAAAATGGAAATAAATTGTAATATAGCTTTTACTGACTCTAATATTCTGATTTCAATAATTATATCATATTTCATTTCTGGTTCTTTCTTGAGATGTTTGAAATTGCTGATTGTATTTTAATTTCACACATTTTCAAGTAAAATTTTGGACAACTAACAATAAGTCTTCCAACTGTGTGTGTGTATATATATATTTATGTATACATGTAAAGATATACATGTGTGTGTTCGTGTGTCTATATAGCTAAAGCTCTGTCTGAAAACAAATACTTGAATTCTGGAAAAAAGTGATTTAGGGTAAACTGAAGGGTATTTTAAAGATTTATTTATTTATTTATTTATTTATTTATTTATTTATTTATTTATTTGAGAGAAAGTGTGTGCATATGCTGGAGGAGGGGCAGAGAGCATCTGAAGCAGACTCCTGCTGGGCACGAGCCCAGGGCTCCACCTGAGACTCTATCTCACCCCCTGAGATCATGACCTGAGCAGAAATCAAGAGTCCAGTGCTCTACTCACTAAGCCACTCAGTCACCCCAGGGTAGATAGAATTTGATAAAGCTCTAAGGTTGCTTCAATCATACTCACATTAAGAAACCAAATAGCAAGGTAGAATAGGACTATGAGTTTTCAAATCATAGATCTAACTCTGAAGCTCACTACCTATGTGACTTTGGACATGTTAATTTATGTCTCTGAGTTCAGTTTGCTCAGGTTTAAATGCTAAGTTTTAAATATAATAATTTAGTTGCTATGACCCAAATGTACCTACCAGGCAGTTTATTTTCCCACACAATTCCTCTAAATCTAAGAAACTGGAATCCAGATTGCTTGGGCTCCAAAAGTGTACTTTTCCCTCCTGACAATATGCTTTATCATGTTTTCCCTGTAGAAAGATAGAGCAATAGGGAGAGACAAGGTCTTCAAGAGAATGCATAAACAGACCACATATCAATAAGGTGTTGTGGCATGCCTCTTTTGGGAGACAGCCAGAGACATGGAACCCCCACCCCCCCCCCCCCCCGCCCCAAGCTCTCTCCTTGTGATACTTCTATACAGGCTATTATTTTTTTAACTCACACTGTGTGCTATTGTGGAGTTTGTCCTGAGACTTGTTGCAAGAGAAGAGGTAACCCAGAAAGGATCCACTTTGGATGTTAAATCCAAACATAGTGCCTGGCACAGAATAAATGCTGTCACTTAGATTTCCTTCTCTACCCTTTGAATAAATGCAGAAAACTTACAGACGATACTTCAAAGCTAAATTTGTTTTATTTTTGCAGAAAATATACAGAACAATATTCTTTTAATTTGAGATATGTGAACTGCATTCTTGTTTTTTTCTAAAAATAGGTGATTCATTGCTAGTAACAGACAAATGAATTTTTTTCACATAAGGAATATAAACTTAAACACTTAAAACCTGTCACTGTTCCATCTAAGCCATCGAAGTGTGCCATGGCATGCATGTATTCTTAAGCTCTGTTGCTAGAAGATACCAAAGTCAAAATCACAATTAAAGTATAGTATATTTTGGGATGCCTGGGTGGCTTAGCGGTTTAGCAACTGCCTTCAGCCCAGGATCCTGGAGTCCCGGGATTGAGTCCCACATCGGGCTCCCTGTATGGAGCCTGCTTCTCCCTCTGCCTGTGTCTCTGCCTCTCTCTCTCTCTCTCTCTCTCTCTCTCTCTTTCTCTGTGTGTCTCTTATGAATAAATAAATAAAATCTTAAAAAATATATAGTATATTTTTCAGCAATCATTTAAAGAAAGAATCTCATAATTTTGCTTTTCTCGCATTGCAATGGAAAGATTAACTGGAAAAGGTTTTTTCTTTTGTTTCAGTTTATTTTTAATTCTTTATAAGAGTAAAGAAGAATGTAGGTAATATATAATGTACGTTGTGTTTAAAAATGAACATCCATGCACTTACCATCGTTTTAGAAAGAAAATGATACCAGTGTATTTGTGAAACCACATGTCCTCCACGTGCATAGCAGCTGTTTTCCCAGGTTCCGAAGATACCTCCTCTTCCGTGTTAATCTCTTTCTTGCCTTTCCTTGCCATTACACTGTATGAGCAAGAGATTGCTGATTATTTATCCCATATCCTTCCTCCTCCCCTTTCCATACAGAGAGCCTTGATTTTATTGAAGGTGGCAATCTACTCAGCTAAACTACTGTATTTTCTAGCTTCTGTGACCTCTCAGATGAAAGATCTAAGAGAAAGGCATTGAGTGGGGCTCTCAAGAGACTCTTTTTCTAGTTGTCTCTTTTTCTTCCTCTTCTTATGACTATCTCTAATGTGTTCTTGATATCTGAGCTTCAACAATCACCTTTTGAACTTGAACACAGAGGCCATGCTAAGTAAGGAGTAGCAGATAAAAAAAGTGGAATCTCCATGCAGTACCAGGCTTATTTTATTGAAAAACAAGATCTGAAATTATTTGAACTACTATCGTAAGATTTCTATTAGTAGGAATTTAACATAATCCCTACCTGATTTTCTACGTTTGTATTTATGCATAAAAATATTCTTTTTTCTCCATGGATTTTATACATATAAAAATGGAATTATATTGTGAAGAGACTTTTGTGGTTTTGCATACTCCATACTGACATTTTGAGATTCATTTAGCTCCTTATTCCTTGATTATATAAACAACAATTTACTTTCCACTTTATTGTTGATGGAGATGTGGGCCATGTCCAGATTTATTTTTACTACAAGAATGATACTATGTGCAATCTTTCATATATCTACTACACCACTTATGAAAGATTTTCTAGTATTTACTAGTCTTGGAATTCTTAGGTAATTTGATATGTGCATTTTTACATATATTTAGTAAAGAAAAATTCTTTTTCTTTCTGCCTTTATCTATTTAAACTATGGCTAGACATGAAAGAATTTCACTATTATTTTAATTAAATTTTGGTATTATTTTTTCTCTTTTTTGCCAGCATAGTGGATATGAAAATTTATCTCAGGATGTTATTTCATACATCTCAATTTCTAGTGAGATAATTTTTATCATATGTTTTTGCAAATAATGCTTCTATGAGATGACAGTTCTAACCATTTTTTCTATTTTTTATTGAAAACATTATTTTTATTAGTCTATAGCAATTATTTTATATTAAAATCTACATCAGTTATGAATTGTAAAAATATCTTTTTATGGCATCCCTACTTACTATTTTCAGTATAATGTAGTTGAACATATCAATCTTCTGCTTTATGATTTGTTGTTTTATTTTATGTCTTGTTTAGAAATTATCCTCCAACCACAATTAACTAGTGTAAGTCTATAATTAGTCTGAAATTAAATATAGGTGAAGTGCCAGGAAGAGATCAAATTTCTTTTTGTAAGTATATGGGGAATCAATTTTCCCAGCTCCATATATTTATACTTCTCCACACTGATCTGAAATCTGAAATACCAGCTATTTCATTAAACTTACATTAAATTTACAGAGAATTTTGATTATTTTCTTGGATCTCTATTCTATTCACTTAATTTTCTATTCCTGCACAATAGCACATGAACCTAAGTATGGCAGTTTCATAATTAGCATAAGCAATTAAAATTCCCCTTCCTTGTTCCCTCCAAAATTTAGTTATTTTTATTGTTAGCTATTTTTGATTATTGGATCTTCATATAAGTTATAGAATCAGCTTGTCATAAGATTTCATGAAAATCTCATTTATGAGTCTGAAATTGCATTGCATGTATAGGTGGATTTGGGGAATATTAACATTTTAATGATATTAAATTTTCCTTTATAAATATAGTGTGCCACTTCAGTATTTACATCTTTTAAAAATATTGACTTTCAAGACACTTTTATTCATGAAGATATTTTATATTCATCTAAGGTCTTTTAAATTTTTGTTGCATTTTCTTGGTTTTGATTGGTTTTATTTGCAGGTGCTTAAAACTGTGTATATAGCTGGTGCCTAAAACTGCAATGTTAAGGAGAACAAGAGGCATCAAATATATTTTTCGTTACTGACTGAAGTACTACTTTTTAGTATTTTAATGCACTGAGACTGCTATAATTTTTAGTTATCTTTTCCAGGTGAAGCAAGTTGCATTTGATTTCTAGTGGGATAGATTTTTTTTTTAAGTATGTGTGAATACTTTGCATAAGAACTGCATGTTCAATATTGAGATTGGCCTATGATATTCTTCTTTTACCTAGCCTGTCAGGCTGTTACCAATGTTTCACAAGCCTGACAAAATGAATTGTGGAGTTTTTGTGGTTATTATTGTTGCTGTTTTCTCATGAGAAAAAAAATGCTTTATTGGAGATATCTGTTCTTTGAATATTTGATAAAGACCAGATAAAAATCTCTGAGTAAATTTTTTGATGATATGTGTAATATTTACATTTCTAAAATTCATTAGAATGATGCCATAAAAATAATTCCTATACAAAATTTGGATATAAATATACGTTATTACCATATACATTTTTATTCCTGAGTTAGCTTAAATTTTAGTTTTGACATTATTCCCTTCTCTGAGATCTGTGGTTCTGATCAGTATCCTACTGCTGTCATTCCACCTGCTTGCAGCCTACTGTAATATTTAACCTGAGCCTGTCTCTCTTACAAGCGTTCTGGTTTCAGATATGTTCTGGTTCTAATAAAAGTAACTTGCTCCAAATAATCTCTATGTAAGCAAATCTTTATTACTGTTTTGGGGAGTATCTATTTTGATAAATATTGTGAAATAGAAGGCAAAAATGCTATGGGTAAAGAAAGAGATTCCATCCATCATACTGTAAAATCTAGCTTCATTTTATAAATAATATAATAGGTTTATTAATAATTGAATTGATAAGTGGCTGACAATGGCTTATAGTGGTAGCCTTTCCAGAAAATATATTTAAATTTTAACTGTCTTCTTTAAAACTTTAGGGCTGGCATTTATGCACTAAGTCAGTGAGAATGTATTTGGAGACTGAAAAGTCCTGGCAGTCTTCAAATGGCAACCTGTATCAAGTGGTCTGATCTGCATGTCAGGAAATACCTACATAGTCAGCAAGTTCCCTAGTGAAATCTGCAACTGAGTTTCCAATTTAAAACAGAGGGTTTTAAAGGTGAGCAGCATATAAAATCATAAATTGTTACTTTGCTTCCTAGTTCAGGGTTTTAGAACCTGTTTTCACCATGCTGAATATAGCTGATTAATAAAGGAATTGTGACTGCCACTTAGAGAAGCCTGTTATTGTCCATTTTGGCTTGAAGTTAAAATGCTGTCATTGTAAAGCATTGACACAGATTTATATCTACCACACAAAATATAATTCCCTTACAAAAGATTTGTTTGCTGATTGCCATTTTAATCATGGTTGTGTTTCCTATTTGATGATGGCAGATGCAGAATTAACCAGGAAAAGAGATATTGTAGTAGTTGAGAGCACATAGGGTCACATTGTGGGACCCAGGAAATTTAACAAAAATCCCCTACCCCTGGACAAGCAGAGCAGGACTAACTCCATTTTGTGCTGCACCTGCCACCTCCTGTATGACCCCCACATGACCTGCTTATTGCTTAAGACGCTGCCCCACTCTAGTCAAGCCGCTGGGCACACCCTTATCAGAAATCGGCTCATAAAAATGTAACCCCGCCTTGTGCCCGCCAAAACTGCACACCAATTCTGACCAGAGTGATAGGCCAGTTCAAATGGTCACTCTAGGGTAAATTGTGATTCAATTGGCCACCTGTGTGCAGACCAACATGACTGTGCAACTTCCAAGTGTGTTATAATCCCATTGGCCATTGGCCCCTATAAAGCAGCTAAGCCTCTTAGCCTCGGGGTCCAAGTCCCTGCTCCACTGTGTCGGGTATACTTGGACCCAAGCTCGAGCTTGTAAATAAACCCTCGTGTGTTTGCACCGGTGTCAGCTCTTTGGTGGTTTCTCTGATTCGCAATCTTGGGCACAACAACATTCTCTGAGTTTTCTGATCTGCAGATTTGGTTTTATTCTTAGCACTAACCTCAGAGAATCTACTACATCAATATTAGCCCTGAAGATATCTTTCATATATTGACATACTATATTGATGTGTTTTCTACTCTTATTTTTATAATTGTGATTATTATTGACATTATTATTCATTAATACAAAAAATTATGTATGAATCTGTATATATTTAAAGGGTTGTAAGGTAATGAGCATATACTAAAATTACAAGAGGATAAAATGTGCAAAACCAGTTTCATGTATACATTTATATCCCCTGGTTTTTCCTAGTAGTTAAGAGCTCATTCTTGCAAATCTATCTGTGTTCCAGTACCAGTTATTCCATTTCTTAGAAATATATTCTAACATTAGCATGAAAGTTTACTTCCACTGAGTTTCCTCATCTGTTAAATGATGATAATAATAGCACCAGTCTCACTGGTTGCAGATGAGATCTTTTAAATGAATGCATATAGAATATTTAGAACACTATATAGCACACAGCAAGTGCTCAATACACCAAAATCAATTTCTAGTGTGTATGTGCATTTATATAATATTTAGCAACATCCCCATATGCATTTTAAAAGCTCCAAAGAAGGACAGTAAAAATATTAACCAGGAAATATGCACATATAGGTATTTCAAATGTATTATTTTATTTTAGATAGGAACTAATGATATAAATTAGAACTCTGCATACAAGCTAATAGAAAATCTGCCTCACCAATCTCAGTGGCTCAACATAATTTATCACTAACCATTTCACAGCTCAGTGAGATTGGAAGTTATGGTAAGGGGTCCTCTCCATGAAATTATTAAGAGATTTCGTTTATTCACCCTTGGATTATCACCATCCTTTATGTTCCCATCCAAGATTACACTAGAAAAGGAAAGAATGGGACAGGATTCTGTGTGGGATGTATTTATAGGCCAAGCCTGGGGTGGCTTATAACACTTTTGGTTATATTACATTGGCCAGAGCTAGATACTGAAAAATATGTCTTTCCCTGTCTTCAGGAGGAAAATAAAATGAATGCCATGTGTTCATCACATTTCTGTTTAAATATTAAAGTTTCATTTCAAACTTCATATCAGTTTTTCTTCAATCACTCTTGTCATCTAATATTACTGAAGCGTGTAAAGACAACTACATAATACCAATATAAAATATTGATCAATAAGAAGTGGTAATGAACAGGTTAATGTAAATCATGAATCTCTAAATTATATTAATGATAAGCTATTTATTATCATAGCTGTCATTTAACCAGTAATAAGGACTTCTGAAGCTTTGTTTTTGGAACTAACATTGCATATTAGGATTCTGGAAATTAACTAACAGAAAATCTGCTGGCAGTCCTCATTTGTTTTCTATACTTTTATTGTTCTGGCAAGTGATTGCTCTATAAAATAATCATTTCAATAAATATGTTATCATATACAATAATTTCTTCTAAGTATGCCATATGCAAAAGGTAATGATTGAAAAACCCATAGCTGACTTTTTATAATGCTACTCTTCACAAGAATAAACAGTGGCTGCCATATAAAGCTAAGTGTCACAATTATTTTCCTATGCAGTAGTTCTATCAGTTTACAATATTTATCCAGAAGCACAGAGGATGAGCCATACATAATGTCTGCATTCTACTGTGAAACATCTGTAAAGTACATTTATCTGAGGGAACTTTTTTCTCTAATTTTCTTCAACTTTTACTTTCTAATGATAATTTCAATAAATTTAGTGAGGCATAATTAATACATCATGATATTCATCCATAATTATTCTCAATTCAATAAATTTTCATTATTTATAACTAATTTTAGAGTTTTATAGAGTTGTATAATCACCAGAGGCCCCTTTTAAAGCATTTTCATCACCCTCAAATAATTCCAGTAAGCCTGTTTGGAGCCCGTTCCCATTCTCACCCTCAGTCCCAGGTCATCACAGATTTCTGTTTAAATTTGTCTGCTCTGAATATTTCACATAATTGAAATAATATAATATCTTATTTCCCATCCCTTAAGTGTGGTTTGCACACAATGATTTCTTCCGAAGAGGGAAGTGTGAAAAGAGTAAATTTACTGCAGAGAAACCAGACAAACACTATTTTAGCCAGGTGATCAAGGTCAACAACATTGGTAAGTCATGTTAGGATATATACTCTCGAAATACTGTGCTTTAAATAGCATTTTATCTCTGTGTTCTTCTGTCCAAAAACACAGAATTCCAACCTGATTTAAAAAAAAAGTAAGTCCCAATTTGAAGATAGACTACAAAATATCTAACCATTACACCTCAAAACTATCAAGGCATCAAAACCAAGAAAATTCTGAGCCTAGGAAGACATGACAACTAAATGTAATATAGTATCCTTGAGGGGATATCTGGAATAGAAAAGGAATTTTAAGTAAAAATGAAAGCAATCTAAATAAAGTCTGAACTTTAATTAATAATTATGTATTAACACCAGTTCCTTAGTCATGACAAATGTACCATAGTAGTAAGATATTAATAGGAGAAACTGGGTGTGAGATCTGCAGGAACTTTATATTGTCATAACATTTCTTCTGTAAATCTAAAAATATCCTAAAACTAATTGAATAGAAATACAATTTAACACTATGCTATGGATAAGAAATTGACTTAAGTCACAACATATTTATGTGAAACTAATATTATACTGCACTGCATATTAGCTAACTGGAATTTAAATGATAACTTAAAAAACCAAGTATCTAAGGGCACCTGGGTGGCTCAGTCCATTAAGAGTCTGCATTCGGCTCAGATTATGATCTTAGGGTCTTGGGATCAAGCCACTGGTAGGGCTCCTTGCTCAACTGGGAGTCTGTTTCTCCCTCTCCCTCTGCTTTTCCCTGACACCCCCCACCACAAGCTCATGCTATCTCTCATAAATAAATAAATAAATAAATAAATAAATAAATAAATAAATCTTTTAAAGATATATAAAAGAATGGAAAAAGATGTATCAGACAAACCATAATAAAATGAAAAACAGGAGTGGATATTTATAGCAGCTAAAGTAGATTTCAGAGCAAAGAAATTACTAGAGTTAGATGGACATTACATAATGAGCAAAAGGATCACTCTATCAAGAATCAAAACAATATATTCGGTTTTGTGCTCACACAAGCCTTCTTGGGCTTTTTATGTCCAACTATACAAAACCCTCCTTCTCTATCTAGGGAACGTACATTAAAACCCTAAAGCTTCACTTGCCTTTTTCCTATTCCTGTAACAGCCATTTTCTTCTAGAACTGTCACACTCTTCAAATTTACTCAGGTCATATTTTTAGGTTACATCAATATCCAAACAGATAACCCTTCAAAGATTCAGTCAGAGTGCACTCAGTACCTTGTGCTCCATTAAAAAAAAAAAAAAATCCTATTATCTATATCTGAATGCTAGAGATCTTTTGTTTGCTGTGCAAATTTAAAAATGTTCACTTTGGGGGTCCTTGGGTAGCTCAGTGTCCAACTCCTGGTTTTAGCTCAGGTCATGATCTTAGGGTCATGAGATTGAGCCCCACATGGGGCTCCGCACTGGGTGCGGAGCCTGCTCAAAATTATAAATAAATGAATAAATAAATGAATAAATAAATAAATAAATAAATAAATAAGCATTAAATATATTTACTCTGTTTATTCTTTCCCTCCAGGTTCTATAAACTCTTCCTCTCTGGATCTCCAAGTGAGTTGTTACTAATCCCCTCATTATTACACAATCCCTTATGTTTTCTCTATACTCACATTTTTACAAACAAGACCTCAAGCTATTTCAGTTCCATTGTGCTCCCTGTTTGCTATTGGCCCTCTCACTGATAAAAATCACTTACCCATATTTCACTTGTATCAATAAATACAACCAATCTATTATTTCAATTTTGAGTATCAGCATTGTATCACCCATGTTCACTATTTCTATTACCCTACCAAGAAAGTCTTCAAATTCAGCTCAACCAATAATACAATGAAACTTAGACTTTTTAATAATTCCTCCACCCCTTCATATGTTCACTTCCCTTTCAACATAGCTGAGATTCAAATAACCATTATTGTAACCACACACTAGCATTAACCTTCAATGCTCCTCATTTTACTCACCTGGGGAAAAACCCAATTCTGTGTTTATCAGCTTCTACATGCAAATGAATGTGGCTGAAGAAAATCACACAAATTTGCTGCCAGGTCTCGCCTTAAATTCTGGGCTATAAATTTCAAATGGGCACTTTAACATACGAAGGAATGTGTTGTGTATCCCTAATCCATTCATTTGCTATCTCTTCTAGATGGCACTTTCTCGGTTTCTTTCTCCTCAAACCACCAATACCTCTCCACATTCATATTCTCAACTGATAACTCTTTCCAAAGTCACTGAGAAGATGGAAACAATCAGGAGAACTTCCATATGCTCTGAGTGTCGTATCTCCCTACCAACATAACTGAATTTGTTCCCATATTTTCTGTCCTCTCTTCTCACAAAAACTGTCATCCATTTAAAGTAAAGTGAACCCTCCACTTGTGTGTTAGATCCTACTCCCTTTCATATAGGATAGAATATTGAACCAAGAATTATGCTCTTTTCCTGTATGTTGGTTACCTGACCTCTAAAGCTTTCTGTGAGCAAACAAGTAAATATTGTGTGAGTGAGGTCACTGATAATTTGATTATATATATCACAGCATAGCCAGCCTTGACTAAGTATTTTCCTGAAATCATTACAATAACCTAACAGATATTCATGATCTAGCCTTCTGCTAGCTAAAGAGAAGTAAAGACTTCACCTCCTGCTACACCTACCCTTCTTCCTACTCCTCCTACTGCTTCTGAAGACTATTCTGTAATATGAGCATTTTTGATATTCCTCTGCCATGCCAGGAACTATCTGATTCAGGGTCTTTGCACGTTTCTCTCTGCCAGAATTTTTTTTTTTTCATGTGAACAAATGAACTCCAGGTCTCTCCTTAAGTGAAGCCTTTTCAAACACTATACATCAATCATTTCCACATCAATATTTCCTATCCAACTTTTATTTTTTTCCCATAGACTTAACACTCATCATAGGTTATATATTAACTTTTTATTTGTTTATAATCTATACACTTATATTAGAAAATAAGTTTAATGGAGGCAAGGATTTAATTTTTTTTATTGATATAACCAAAGAATTCATATCAGCCCTGGAAGTATGTGGTCCTCTAAAAATTGAGTCATTGGATCAGCACCCTATTGGAAGTCAATCGATTCCAGAAGAGCTGATGATATTTAATCAGATTTTATACCTTTATAAAATATTACTAGGTAAAATACAAATTGTTCCCAAGATTTTTGAGTTTGATTGATTTCACTGTGATTTGCTTGGTGAAGAAGGTATTTTCCGCATAGAAATAGAAAATAACATCAAAATTAACACTAGACTTCCATTTTCTGCTTCCATTTTTGTCAGCAGAACCTTTTCATCAGTGATATAAAACAACATACACATCCTTCTTATTCCATGCTTAGGGCTTCCATCTACTTTTAATTTTTTAGGTGAAAATAATTTTCATTCTTCAACTGTGAGCAACTTAACCATCTCCATAGATATTTTGTCATACTTCTCAAGGAAATGCATTTTAAGATTTTTCAGTTCTACCTCAGTGTTAATAAATTTCCTCCTAAAAAATAACTATGCCTTCCTTAAAAAATGCCTTGTCCCAGGTGTTAGGAAAATAAACAATCATTCTCTCTCTGTCTCTTTCTGTATATGGTTCTTATTCTTCTATTTATCAGGCTATATGAATATATGTATGTCATTTTATTTGTTTATCTATCTGCTTATTTTTCTCTCTATCCATACCTCTCTCTCTGTATCTGTTATCTGTAGATCTCTGCCTGTCTGTCCATAAATCTATCTTCTTGTCTATTGATCTGTATGACTTTCTATCATCTATTTCTGTCCATCTGTCCACCTATATACCTACTTCTTAATATATATTTGTATGTGTGTTTATCTATGCATATAACTGCCTTTTGTATCTTTCTATCATCTATTATCTATGATCTATCTATTATCTATCTATCTATCTATCTATCTATCTATCTATCTATCTATCATCTATCATCTATTTATCTATTACCTCTCTGTACCTTTGTCTTTGTATCTGTTTATCTGTGATCTGGCTTTCTATCTGCCTATCTTTCTATTTGATTATGATGCTTTTAGTGGAATCACTAAATCAAAAGGTATGTAAATATATCATGCTTAAAACTAGTTACATGTTTTGATTTGTATGAATTTAACAAAATGCACCTAACTGTTCTATTGTTCTTAAGCATTTAAGTTGTTTTTTGGAATGCCTGGGTGGTTCAGTGGTTGAGCATCTGCCTTCAACTCAGGGCATGATACTGGGGACTGGGATCCAGTCCCTTATCAGACTCCCTGTGGAGAGCCTGCTTTTCCCTCTGTCTATGTCTATGCCTCCCTCTCTGTGTCTCTCATGAATAAATAATAAATAAATAAAATCTTTTTTAAAAAGTTGTTTTTTAATATCTGAAATAACATGGCATTGGAGATCTTAGAATTCCACTTGAATCAATCTTATGAAAATATATTGATTTACAAAGATAATTTTAATATAATGGAATGCGCTTGCTTTTAAATATTAAAAATGATTCAAATTAGAATGCATAATCAATTCTTTCAATAATCCCACCCCTGAGAAATGACCTATTCAATGTTTTTCCACATTTTTGATTCTTTGACATGACATTATTTTCAGAAAAGTTTCATTGAAGATTAAGTGCTATTAAGTTCCTTGAGAGAAGCAATATTTTATATACTCAAAAATTGTTAATGGTTATACATGGGTTGATTATTTACTAGAAGTCAACAATTGATGACCAACAATTGACGACTCAGTTTTTATGTGGAAGAAAATAGATATTAGTCAAGCAAAATGCTGAAGTAGACACAAATTTCATAACATTTGTGACATGTTAATATTAAACATTTTCCAGTTTATTCAAAGTTAAACTTTAAATATAGCTATATTATATCACTGGAAAATCCACTGAAAATGTAATGTTAAGTTGTTCACATTTTTATAGCTAAAATGAAGAATTATGAGTTTGATGCCAATTCCATTAGGCAAACTAGTAACATACCAATGACCCCCACCAGAGTGAGTTGATTAAAGAATGAACGCCATCTCCTAGAAAGAGTATTAATTATGCACAAAGGGCTTCTTTTCTGCCTTAACCTATTGTAAATTTTTAATTAATTACCTGAATGAGAACATATTTGATATGCTTGTAAAACGATGAGAGTTGATGACAAAATTAGCATCAAATTCAGTCTGTGTAATGGGATAAATTTATAAGATTTAATTTAAAAGCAATGCATGTAAATATTTGGACATTTATTCTTAAATGTAATGGTAAAATCTCAAAAGAGATTAATCTGAAAAGACATAATCATTTAAATATATTATTTAATAATCATTTAAATAATCATTTAAATCATTTTTATATCATTTAAATAATCATTTAAATATATCATTAAAATTATATATTCAACAATTTTCTAGTTTATTTTATAATATGTATAGTGTACCCATTATGTACTAAACATTGATAGGACAATAGCCTAATATGGTTACTAGCATGGAAATTGTGGATTAATCCATAGTCCAATTACCCATAAATAATGGTATATAGATGACCAAATAGATAACACATTCCAAGTAGATTTTTAAAATATTCTAAGATATTGAGATGTCATCACAGGAGTTATATAAATTTAGGTCATCAAAAACTAGTTTCCTTGAATTCAAGGAACTTACAAGAGAACTGACTAAAGACATTCAGTGATTTATTTGAACTCTTTTCTTTGAGGGAACATTAAAAGAATTAACTATTTGGGGATCCCTGGGTGGCACAGCGGTTTGGCGCCTGCCTTTGGCCCAGGGCGCGATCCTGGAGATCCGGATCGAATCCCACGTCAGGCTCCCGGTGCATGCAGCCTGCTTCTCCCTCTGCATGTGTCTCTGCCTCTCTCTCTCTCACTGTGTGCCTATTGTGAATAAATAAAAATAAAAAAAAAAAAACAATGAAGAATTAACTATTTGTCTGGAGAAATCAGATAGGAAAACTCTCCAAAATTTGAACTTCCCATATCAATAAAAAAAAAAAGTAAATAGACTTGTTCTCAAGAATATAATTATCAACAGAAAAATGTTGATAAATGCTGAAGATATTGATTTCATAAAAAGAATTGACTGATAATTTTTTCCTTAAAAACTAAATTGGCCTCACTTATAAAGTGTAAGAAGAAATATTTTGTTTTGTTTGCTACTAATGAAATATAATCTAAATTATCCTGTTTGAAAGTGAAGGGACAAAAGATCAGATTCTAATTTGTCCAATATCTAATCAGAAAATAATAAGGATGTTAAACACCAATGGATATTGATTTTAATACAAAAATATGCTATTTTAAAATTAAAAAATAAAAAGATGAATTAAGGACAACATCAACGTGCTATTTCCAGAAGTATATATCTAATTATCTTAAAAAAAATTCTCCTGAGGACAAAAAATTTTAGATTAAAATATATTTTAATTTTTAAGCTTATAAACTCTGTTGGTCAGTTATATTCTCCTGGAAGTTTTTGATAACCCACCATGGGTTTTCTCTTGCTGATATCTAAAGCAAACTCTATCAAAATACTTGTCATACTGAATTGAAGCTCTGCTTACTCATTCCTGTAGACTGAACTGATGCAAGGCAGAGAGCATAATTCATTATTAATTCCTCAGTGTTTACAACAGTAGCATATTATAAATGCCTAATAAATGATTTCTGAATGAGAAATACACTTCTGTCCTCTTGTTATTTTTATAGCATCCTTGAACAGTCACCTACATCAATCATGCAAATTCTTATTACATTTTTCAATATATATGTAGAGTTATTTTAAAATACAAATTATTATTTAGAGCTCTTTCAATCAATGGCATTGTTACACTTATGTTTTAAAATTAATGCTGTGGGGCAGCCCAGGTGGCTCAGTGGTTTAACGCCACCATCATCCAGGTCATGACCCTGGAGTCTCAGGATCAAGTCCCTTGTCGGGCTCCCTGCATGGAGCCTGCTTCTCCCTCTGCCCGTGTCTCTGCCTCTCTCTCTCTCTCTGTGTCTATCATGAATAAACAAATAAAATCTTAATAAAATAATTTAAAAATCTAAAAACATAAAATAAAATAAAAAAATAAAATTAATGCTATGGATGATGAATATAGGCATCAAGATGATTTCTCTTAACTATAACTCTTTTACCAGGTATCCAACTTGACATTCTATAGGATGTTTTGACACTAAGTCAAATGGGTTTTTTGTTTCACTTGTTTATTATTACTTATTTGAATACAGAGGTAATCAAGATGTTATCAGAGAGCCAAGGGTAAAGTTAGTATGTAATTATGAAGATCAATTATCAATTTTGGATTAAAAAATATTGATAATGTAGAATAGAGGATTACACTGATATTATATTGCATTCCATCAAAATAAGTACAAATCTAAAAGTACATTATTCTCAGTAATAGGGCAAATATATATTCTTAAAGATTTAATTTATTTGAGAGAGAGAGAGAGCATGAGCATGAGAGGGGTTGGGGAGAGGCATAGGAAAAGGGAAAAGCAGACTCCCTGCTGAGCGGGGAACTGGATTGGGGCTGTATCCCAAAGGCAGACACTTAACCTACTGAGCCACCAAGGCACCCCTAGCAAATATTTTTATATCTGATATTACTGTGAAAGATTATGCAATTGCTTTTATGTAAATGATTTGATTTCAATATTAACAGTCTCAGTAGAAAGTCTAGCTATTTAATAAAGACAGAATTTTTGGACAAAAATAGAAACTTAGGGAAGTGAGAGCTTATAGGAATTAATACTTATATATAATTATTTATTAAAGCTATTTCCAGTAATGTAAAATAAATAATATAAAATATTTATATTCAAAAGCAAGTTTATTTACCAATAAATCAGTGGCAATTCACAATTCATAAGCTATATTCTGTCCTTAAGGGTTATAAGAATTCAATTAAAAAGATGTAATTTAAATTGAAAATAAATCAATTAAAATATAATATTCTGCATAGTAGAACAGGGAAAATCAGTTTATAAGTTTTGTCAAAATTAATTTTATGTATATATGAACTTCTAAAATATGCATATAAGGGGTGCCTGGGTGGCTCAGTGGTTGAGTATCTGACTTTGCCTTGAGTTGTGATCCTGGGGTCCTGGGATGGAGTCCCACATCGGGGTACCTGCAGGGAGCCTACTATTGTCTCTGCCTCTCTGTGTCTCTCATGAATAAATAAATAAAATATTTAAAAATAAATAAAATAAAATAAAATGTATACATAAGAATAAAATTAAACCATAAACTATAATTACTGGTTTATATATCATAGATATTTCTCAGTTTCCTTTGAAATAACAGAAAATATTATGTGACAGAAATTGTTAACTTTGATCTATGATGGCATGATATAAATTATAATATGTGGCAATTAAAATTGCTATTTTCCTCAGAAATATTGAGACAAATGTTTTTCTTTTCTTTTTTTCTCTGTTTTTTTTTTAAGATTTATTTATTTATTCATGATAGACACAGACTGAGAGAGAAAGGCAGAGATATAGGCAGAGAGAAGCAGGCTCCATGCAGGGAGCCCCATGCGGGACTGAATCCTGGATCCTGGGATCAGGACCTGAGCTGAAGGCAGGTGCCCAACCGCTGAGCCACCCAGGTGTCCCAAGACAAATGTTTTTCTTGAGACATGATTAAGAATAATTCCAATGCATGCATAGTCATCATGTTTTAACTCATTTGCATATGAACAAGAAAAAAATAATTTATGATAATTAAGTTTTATAGTTCAAATTAATGAGTATTTTAAAACTCCAATATAAAATTAATTCAAGGAATGCCTGGGTGGCTCAGAGGTTGAGCACCTGTTTTTGGCCCAGAGTGTGATCCTGGAGTCCCAGCATCGAGTCTCACTTTGGGCTCCCTACATAGCGCCTGCTTCTCTCTCTGACTATGTCTCTGCCCCTCTCTATCTGTGTCTCTCATAAATAAATAAATAAATAAATAAATAAATAAATAAATAAATATCTTTAAAAAATAAATAAGATTAACTCAAGGAAAATAAATGTGTGTATTTTTTTTAAATATTTATTTATTTGAGAGACAGAGCATGGGGTGAGGGAGACAGGAGGAAGGAGAGAGAATCCTGAAGCAGACCACCCCTTTCATTCTCCCCCAGCATGGAATCAGATGAGGAGGGGCTCCATCCATCTCAGGGCCCTGAGATCATGACCTGAGACAAACTCAAGAGTCAATAGCTTAATCCAGGTACCCCGATACATACATTTCTTTTTTAAAAATTTTATTTATATATTCATTAGAGACGCAGAGAAAGAGGCAGAGAGAGAAGCAAGCTCCCTGTGGGGAGCTCAACACAGGGCTTAATCCGAGGACTCTGGGATCATAGCCTGACCCAAAGGCAGATACTCAACCACTAAGCTACCCAGGCATCCCAAAATGTAAAATATTGATTTTCTTAAGATAAAATTAATTCAAATATACCAAAAATCCATATATTGCTTTGTCTGGTACTTTTTAAAATGTCAACTTTTAAGTTAACATTTTCAACTCTAATGAGTATATGAGTTGATTTTCAAATATATTTTACAGCTAAATTCAGTTAGCCACCTGAGGGAATGTCCCAGAATGCTGAGAATTGGCATTCCCATGTTCACTGCAGCATTATTCAGAATAGTCAAGACGTATAACAACCCTCTGTCCACTGGCAGATGAATGGCTAAGGAAAATGAGGTACATACATACAATAGAATATTGTTTTGCTTTACAAAAGAAGGAAATTCTGCCATTTGCAACAACATGTGTGAATCTGGAGGACCTTATGCTAAGAGAAATAAGCCATTTACATAGGAGCAAATGTTGCATGATTCCACAAAAACAAAAGAAAAGGGACTGAAGAAAATTTTGAGAATGCGTTGAATATATCTATTACCTTGATCGTAGTGAAGGTATCACAAGTGTTCAAATATGTTGAAATTCATCAAATTGTATTTGTAGTTGTTTGTATATCAATTATACCACAATAAAGCTATTTTTAAAAATTCAGTTAACCACCAAGTTGCTGACTTATGCACAAAACTTTGGATTTTAAAATCTGTTACTTTTTCCATGACAAAATTTAATAATTTCTACAGAGCTTGAACATTTGACCACATCTGCTAAATCTCCCATATGCTTTTATATTACTATATTAAAAGCAACCTATAATAAAACACCTGCTCAGTCACATCTGCAAACTGATGGGTTTTTTTCATATTTCATATGATTTACTGATTGAAGCCTTATTATAATAGATTTATATAATCTTTTGGCTGAATATGCCTTATATTTGGCTGAATTGCCTTATAAGGTTTTTTTCTCCATTTTATATAACATGTAGTTTCTCTTGCAATTGAGCATAATTAGTCTTATTATATTGAAAATTTATCATAGGTATCTATTATACCTTAAAATATAGTCTAAGCAAATAAATTTCTGTTGTAGTACCTGGGCCACTTTCACGTATTATGTTGTGAAAATATTTTAAAATAATACATCTCAGAAATTCTTTACAATATTACGCATTGCAAAAAAAAAATATTACGCATTACAAAAAAATAGGAAAAAAGACAAAATGAAGGTGAGTTTCCCAATTAATCACTTTAAAGCATAGTGGTGCCTTTTACATTATGCATTGGTTTTCTAGGTATTAACTCAAAATATACTAAATACTTGAATGTAAGACCTGAAATCATAAAATTCTGAGAAGAAAGCATAGGCAGTAAGCTTCTTGACATCAGTCTTGGCATTGAATTTTTGGACTAAATCCAAAAATAAAAGCAACAAAAGAAAAAATAAACAAGTGGGGCTATATTGAACTAAAAAGCTCTGCACAGCAAAGGAAACCACCAACAAAATGAAAAGGTAACCCACTGGAGAAAATATTTGTAAATTATATATCTGATAAGAGGTTAATATCCAAAATCTGTAAAGAGCTCTAACAACTCCATGCAAAAGAATCCACAAACAACCCAATTTAAAAATGGGCAGATGATCTCAATAGACTTATGTCCAAAGAAGACATACAGATGGCCAATAGACACATGAAAAGATGTTCAACATTATTAATTATCAATTAGTGATAACTGAATTATCAAAGGCATTCAAATCAAAACCACCATGACATATCTCCTCACACCTATTAGAATGGCTGGTCAAAAAGAGAAGAAATAACAAGTATTGGAGAGGATGTGGAGGAAAAGAAACACATTACACTGTTTGTTGGGATGTAAACCAGTACAGCCACTATGGAAAACAGTATAGAACTTCCTCAAGAAATTAAAAATAGATCCAGCTATTTCAGCTCTGGATATTTATCTGAGGAAAATGAAAACACTAATTTGAGAACACCCCTATGCTCACTGCAGCATTATTTACAATAGCCAAAATATGAAAACAATGTAAGTGTCTATCCATGGATAAATGGATAGAAATGCAATATACACACACACACTGAAATACAACTTAGCCATAAAAAAGAAGGAATTCTTGCCATGTCATAACATGGGTGGGCCTTAGGGTATTGTGCCAAGTGAAATAAGTCAGAGAAAGATGTATATCATATGATTTCACTTATACGTGGAATCAAAAAAACAAAATAGCCACATGGGTAACTCAGTGGTGGAGCATCTGCCTTTGGCTCAGGTCCTAGAATCAAGTTCCATATCAGGCTCCCCGCAGGCAGCCTGCTTCTTCCTCTGCCTATGTCTCTGCCTCTTTCTGTGTGTCTCTCATGAATAAATAAAATCTTAAAAAAGAAAACAAAAACAAAAGAACAGCTAAAATAAAACAAACATATATACAGAGAACAGATTAGTGATTATCAGAAGAGAAGGGAATTGGTGTGGGTCAAAGGGTGAAGGGGTCAATTGGGTGGTGATGGTAACTAGATTTGAATGTCACTTAGTAGTGTATACAAATATTGAATTATTATGTTGCACACTTGAAACTAATGTGATGTTATATACCAATTCTACTTCAAAAAAAAAAAAAGAGAGAGAAGGAAAGAAATCTATTTGTCAGTATCAACTAAAGTCTAGTATATGCATAACTCATGACCTGGCAATTTTATTCTTTGGCTATACCCAATAGAAATGTGTTCATATGGGACACCTGGGTGGCTTAGCAGTTAAGCGTCTGCCTTTGGCTCAGGGTGTGATCCCAGAGTGCCAAGATTGAGTCTCATATCAGGCTTCCTGCATGGAGCCTGCTTCTCCCTCTGCCTATGTCTCTGCCTCTCTCTCTGTGTGTCTCTGATGAATAAATAAATAAATCATTAAAAAAAAAAAAGAAATGTGTTCATATGTTCATGAAAAGACATGTAAAATAATATTCATAGCCTCACTAGTCTTTATAATGCCACACTGAAACAACCTAAATATCCACCAATAAATAAGAGAAAAAATCAATAAACCGTGATATAATCACCAAACGGAATATTTTACAGCAAAGAAAATAATATACATAGGGTGGATGGATATCATAAGCACATGTTGAGTCAAAGACACCAGGAACAAGCAGAATATATTATATAATTCTAATTTGTACAAAGTTTAACACAAGCAAACCTAACTATGATATTAGATGTTAGGACAGTGTTTACCTCTAGGGGTAAGGTAATGACTAGAGGGAGGCACAGAGGGTACTTCTGGGATGCTGGTAATGTTGTGTCTTGAAACATGTCCCACTGACATGGATTTTATTTAACTAAAAAATTCACTGACTTGAATTAATCAATTTTTTTTCTGTTTGTTGTACTTCAAAAATGTTTACATTAAAAAGTAATAATTGTATATAAAAAAAGGAAATTTATACCAGAAAGAATGGCTTTAACAAATAAACTGGGAAGTAATATATGATATATTTGAGAACTTTTAATTTTAAGAATGCATGAGGTATAATATTTTTAAGGTATAATTTTAAGACAGCTTTACCCATATAATTTAGTTCTCATTAACTAATTTTAATATATTTATATAAATATGTATATGTGTGCATGTCATTGTATTTAAAGAGATTAATAAGCTAATCAATATCAAATTAGTTATATATGCCTGTTTATATTCTCTCCTAAACTTAATAATTTAGACAGCTCTTAATTTCAATAAATTACCTCCCCTTTTGTAACTGTCATGGTATTATGGGCACTGGAAAAAGACATTATTTTTTGACATGTTCTACTAAAGAGCTCTATGTCATGCTTCTAAACTCGTAAAACAGCTTTGCATTAACTACAACTTACATACTTCCTTTTCATACATTAAAAAAATATCCCTGTGCTCTAGATTTAGTCTTTCTGTGTATACTTTATACCTTTCTGCCCATGCTTCTTCAAGGTTCTCCTGTAATCCCTATTTTTTCATGTACAAGTTTTTACTTGCACATATCCTTTCAATTCTCTTGGGCATATACCTAGAAGTGACATTGCTGAATCATATGGAAACTGGCTTGTTTTTCATCATTATCATCATTGTTTGTGTTTTTAAAGTAATTTTAATAAAATTACTTTTGTTACAAAATAAATATATTTACAACAAGGATATCTATTCCTTCCCAGAAAAATTGACCTAATTTATCTATACACCAAATATTAATATAGAGGGAACTATATATCAAGAACTAAGTCTCAGTAAGTTTCAAATTCTAGTCTTTGGTGGGCATTGCCAGAGTAGTTCCTTCATTTAAGTGCTTCAAATGTTTTGACCAATGTTGGCTTATGTAGAGCTATAATATTGGTTCTACTGTGTACTGATTTTCTATGTTTAATTTGGATATATATTTTGCATCAAACATACACTGGTATCCTACCAGAAAGTCATGTTAGTATAAATGAATCTTAAATGTACTTTAGTTTGAATATTCCAAAGCATTTTCCATGGCTGCCCTAAATTAATGTCAGTAGTTTTCATTATGGATATGAGAGCCTGCCATGTCAGTCTTAGGCACATATTACACTCGATTTGCCAAACATTTTGCACTTTGGCCTTTGCTTCCTATATACAAAACCAAGGCCTGTAGGTATTGCAGCACAGGATTCTGAGGCAGTCAGAACATATGTATAAGAATTTTCACTCATCATAATCAGACATTTTTTCTCAAATAGTTATGGCCCATTCTAATAGTTATATAGTAGTCAGTAGCTCTAATTAATAGTGAGTAAATCCCACTTGATTATTCTGGGGACAGCAACTATTTCCTGTACCTCTCAAGGGTTTTCCTTGATAATAGACATGATCTATAAAATTAGAGACAAAGAGTATTGCCAAATTAAGATCATTCCAAATGTTTATTGAAAATGTGTTTCCAATTACTGAATCTGCCTCATGTAGGTCATATCAGCTTACATATTCCTAAGCTTTTCTGGCTTCTAATTTTTCTCCTCAATTTTCAATAATGGTAGTATTTTTAGAGAAGCAAATATTTCTATCTTTCTGGGCATCTGAGAATATAGCTAAAAGACAGTATTTTTTTCCATGCATGCTTTCAAACTATAACAAGCCATCAAAGAAATACTAGTTTTACCTATTTTCTTTTATTTTCATTTATCGTTGAGTGCTATCCATATCTGCCTCCCACCCTTATCTCTCCTCTCCTTCCTGGAGTATAATCTAGCTCAACCAGAGTAGTTGCCAATAAAGCGGTAGTTGTGTGAGTCTGGACAATGATTTTCTCTTTATCTCATTCCAGTTGTATGGATTAGGAGTAGAGAAGTATAGTCTTGCAGATCGGGCTCATCATCTGGCCCACTAGTTTTCAAGAGTCTGAAACACTGAATCCTATATTGGACAAGAGAGGAGAAGGAGCAACTCATCTCATATTTTCTTTTTAGGAATTTAGGGAATTATATTTTGAGCAATTGACCTGCTATAAGTTTTTGCAATGGATCCTTCTGATATCTGTGAAGGCAATCCAGGTCCAAATACTATTGGATCAGACAGGAAAGAAGTTTATGCAAGTTCCAATGTTATCCCCACCTCATCTTCCTTATTTTCCTCACAACATCTTAATTATCCATGCAAAATGTAAATGTTTAATCACACTGATTTTATAGTGCAAACCACTTAATCACTTATCACTAAATTTGGTAAGAGGTATTTCAAATGTCCATTCCAATTTTCAATCGTGACACATTTTGGATGGTAAGGCTACAAGTCCACTATAAATGATGCTTCTTAACCCACAAATAAACTGCAATTTCAGTAAAATGGGTTTTTAAATCAGATGATATATAAGAAGGAAGTCCAAACTAAAACAGCATTTTTATTCTAATTCTCAAATGGCATTCAGAAAAAATATGAACTCTATATTCATAGAGTTATCATAACATAGTACCACATATCAGACTTCTTTATATTTTATTTTTTATAACAGGTAGGATTTAACTTATTAAAGATTAGTTATTCTTTTCTATATTCTTAATTACATAATAACTTGAAAAGCATTCTTCCCTTGAGATCCCTGGGTGGCTCAGCGGTTTAGTGCCTGCGTTTGGCCCAGGGCGTGATCCTGGAGATGTCCTGGGATCAAATCCTGCATCAGGCTCCCTGCATGGAGTCTGCTTCTCCCTCTGTCTGTGTCTTTGCTTCTCTCTCTCTCTGTGTCTATCATGAATAAATAAATAAAATCTTTTTAAAAAAAAAGCATTCTTAATATGAAGATTCTTTTTTTAAAGATTTTATTTATTTATTTGAGAAACACAGAGAGGGAAAAAGTGTGTGCATGAGCACAAGGTGGGGAGAGGCAGAGGGAGAAGCAGACTCTCCCGCTGAGCAGGGAGCCCCACACAGGTCTCCATCCCAGGACCCCTGAGATCACAACCTGAACTGAAGGCAGATGCTGAACCTACTCAGGTACCCAGGCACCTTTAATATGAAGGTTCTTTATCACTAAAGCGATTAGCTCAAAAAAAAAGTGAAAGATCACTTTTGAAAGAGAAATCTCGAGCCTTGAAGAAAGAAAGGATGGCCAATGCTATTTTCATTATAAAGAAAAATGACATGAAATTGTCAATTCTCTTTCCCTTCAGTCTGGATCCCCCAAACTGTCTGATTGACTTTTACTTCTAATTCCATTTAACTATGTATTTGAGAATGACAACACACACACACAAAAAAAGTACCATAAACTCTGTGCAAATAATAACATTATAAGGAGAAAGTCTATAAAAAATAATTTGGAGTTCATACTCAAGTGAAAGTGAGATAATTTGGCATAATATATCTTTTTAAAAATAACTTGTCTGTACTACAAAAAGAAAGCCCATCATTTTTTTAATGGAATCGATTTTAGGGATTTTTTGCCAACTTTATTGAGATATGATTGCTAATTAAAAATTGCACATATTTAAGGTATACAACTTGATGTTTGATATACATGTACACTGTGAAATGATTAACACAATTAAGCTAATTAACAGATTAACATGTCCATACATCTCAACTTTGTGAATGTGTATGTGGAAAGAACACTTAAGAGTTTATCAAATGTCAAGTGTACAATATAGTATTATCAATTATAGTCACCAAGCTGTACATTAGGTCTCAGAACTTAACATGTTTTATAACTGAAACTTTGACCAATATCTCCCTATTTCTCCCCACTTGAGATTTTTTGTTTTTTTTCTCTCTCATTAATGCATTATGAGGCAGGCACTCCAGGGCTGGAATAGCAGTAACTCACTGACCTCATTTTCTTCTTCACCAGACTTTGCAAGATGTTTCATTCTTATCCTTACATAACTTTGGGCACCATATCCTCATTCTAGGCAGGAAGAAGAAGGAAGGTACAGGACAAATGACATATGTCAGCTTAAAAGATGTCCTTTTTATTAGCTAGGAAAAAGCAGTTTTCCCAGAAGTTTTATCCTTTGATTTTTGTCTTACATCTCATTAGTCAGAACTTGGTAAAAAAAAAAAAAAAAAAAAAAAAAAAAAAAAAGCTCTTTTTAGTGGACCTATGAATCTATGGGGGCATGTTGTTTTTTTTTTTATTTTTTGCAGTTTTTTTAGGTGTACTGCCAATCTTAAAAACAACAAAAAATTTTCTATAAGTATGAAGGAGAGAAATATTGAGTAAGAAAATAGTTATAATTACCACACACAGCAGCAAAGTCTAAGTGAAATAACTAAGAACTTTTCTTTTTCCCCATTTTTCACATTTCCATCAAGTCCTATATGACAAAAAACAAATTTTATGGTCACCTGCAGAGGCAGTTGATGTCCCATCCAAAGTTTGGTTCAGATATCAATGCTGATGACACTACATACTTGATGTGTACCCAGAACATATGAAAAGCTTGATTACTTAAGTAATTCAGCAGGTGTGAAATAGTTTGAGAGAGCAACAAAAAGGAGACTCACTTGGGTTGTTATTGTGGTTAGGGAATAAGGCCAAGTGGAGGGTTCCCACTGAGAGAGAAGGAGCTTATGTAGTTTGAATCATCCACTTCTACCAAAGGAGGGAGCACAGGCTTTCTCATCTGCTGGTAGAGAGGTGAAGCACAAGGGGAAAGAGGGAAGGTTGAGGTTTAAGAGATGTCAGGGGTTCATAATAAAAAAAATGGAATCAGACTCCTTATGACAATAATAAAACCAACTTTAAGTATCTCCAAGCCTTCTCTTGAAAGGGTCTTTCTTACTTGCAATCTCTTCCAATGATATTGAGATACCTATCCTACCATTTCTATGAAGATTCAAAAGGTTCATCAATATATTTACTACCCTTCAGGGTAGAAGTGCTTTCGTAAATACATCGTTCTGTCTTTGTAACCCCATCGATAGCATTCACTGCTCAGCTAGGAAGCTTGGTGGGATTTTTATAATTAATCAGGAAAACAAAGTCAGGTTAGCACATTTAAGTTGGAAAAGACAAGTGAGTATGATGAAGTTCTGGAATATAGGTGAGGTCTGGAGCTGATGAACAAGAAAAAATTCTTGAGACATCTTGAGGAAGAGCCCCTGCCCCGGGCCTGTGAAGGGTGGCTGATTATATACCTGGGAGTTGGGAGGGGTTTGAGGATAGTGTACTCTCTAAGGAATTTTGGAAGCCAGGTTTCCAGGATCCTGAGGGGGCTAGCTATTGTTGGGGAAAGGACACTTATTACCATCTAATACAACCTGAGACCCTTCAGATGTATATCGGTGGGCCATGTGCTTGCGGGATGATTGCCAACATGTATCTTGGGGGTTAGAGATAAAGAAAATTTCTAAAGGAATTTTTTATATGTTAAAGTAGATTTACAGGATCCTGGGGGTCAGGCTAAGATTGCCTTTTGCCCTTAGCAAAGTATGAACATTGAGGCAGTTGAATCCATAGAGGAATGTCCCTTTGCCTGTTTCAAGGACTTGTCAGTGTGCTGCCCCCGGGCTCATGCTTTCTCCTCAGCTAATCCTCTGTTCCTCCATCAAGTACATGATCTATGCCACGTGGTTTGATTTCTGAGTAGGTTTATTTATTTATTTATTTATTTATTTATTTATTTATTTATTTATTTTATTTCTGAGTAGTTTGTTAGTTTTGTCTCTTGTCCCTCTGTCTGTGCTTCCTCATTTCTTGTTTGGATATGCTGAAAATGTTCTCATATTTATTTCCAACAGCATTTTTGAGATGTAATTTATGTACCACAAAACTCAACCTATTTTACCTTGTGTGTAAAACTCAATGCTTTTTATTAAATATATAGAGTTCTGCAAACATCACCACAAACCTATTTTGGTACATTTCTCTTACTACATAGATAACTCTTGCTCATTAATAGTCAATCTCTGTCTACCCCTGCTCTAGGCATCCTTAATTTCCTTTCTGTCTTTACAGATTGGTCTTTTCTGGATATTTCACATAAAATGACCATAATATATGTAGTCTTTTGCCTTTGATTTCTTTTACTTAACCCATGCTGTAGCATGCAGTAGTATCTCATTCCTTTTGTATTGCTGAATCGTGTTCCATTGTATGGGTATGTTACAGTTAATTATCCGTTAACCAGTTGATGAACTTTTGCATTTGTGTCACTTTGGGGATGTTATAAAGAATTCTGCTATGAATACTCACATTTGTCTTTTGTGGACATGTATTTTCCTGGATAGTTACCTAGAAGTGGAATTACTAGTTCACAAGGTAAATTCTTGTTTAACTTTTTTAAACAGTGTGAAACCATTTTCCAAAATGGCTGCCATTTTACATTCCAATGATAAACGTAAACTAGTTTCAGTTTTTCTATGTCTTCCTCAGCTGTTGTTTGTCTTTTTGTTTATGGCTATTCTAGTGGAGACATAGAAGTATGTCATCGTGATTTTAATTTGCATTTCTATATTTGTCACATATGATGTTGAATTTCATTTCCCTTTGTTCTATTTAATTGGACACTTGAAATGTCATCTGGATTATGTCTTTGGCTAATACTTGTTTGTTTACTGTCACACAGACACACAAAGACACACACACACTGCTTGAGATCTAGTCCATTATTGATAAATTATTATGCCCAGTGGGTGTTTTGCTTCTCTAGTTCTATTACCTTCTTGTAACAACAGCCCCTGCTCTTTTCCTACAGTTTTATATTGCAAATTCTTCAGATCCATTAGTCTCCTATGGGGATATTTTGATACCAACTACAAAGCTATAGGATTTATTACTCATGGAAGTCAGATTGTTTTAATAAGCATTTCATTTTCTATTTAGATGTTGCTATACTTTTAAAATATATCTTTTTTAATATTTGTAACATACATATTTATTTAGCATACAGGTGTTGTCGATTTAATAGCTGTTCTCAAGAGGAAAAATAATCTTCAGGGAATTTTACTTTTGATTAGAGTGACTTCAACAAGAAATTGTCTCCTGATAAGATTATAATTGCTTAAAATCAAGTAGAGAGACTCTAAAAATCTACTCTGGGAAACCACTTTGCAAGTTTTGGAATTATCTTAATCATATATATATATATATATATATATATATATATATATATATACACCTGGTACTGAATGCATCTATCACTCTTAAATGGACATTTTGTGAACTATTTCTTAACATACTGTATTGATCACCTGGGAACTCTGAAAAGGGACCATGATCAATGGGAAGAACAGTAATGGGTCTGACAGCTAATTGTGTGTGCCTGTGCCTGGGGGCATGCTCTTCTCTACTGGCAGATGATGATAGCCTGCTCATTATTTTTCCAAATTACAAATGAACTCCCTACTTTTTTCCTATTGTCTCTGAAACACCAAATAAAATGTCAATTGGACCCAATATTATCAAGTAATGAAATCCCTAGAGCAAAAGAACCCTAGTAAAGGAAGAAAACACCTAATTAAAATGAAAGAATGAAGCAAAATGCTTTTATTAGCCTCAGTAAGACAGAATATGTTGAATCCCCAATGCAGGTCTTGGATTTAAAATGTCTTTATGCCTAATATAAACAAAGGAGTCCATTTCTGAGGACTCCCAAATGTACCATTATGTTGCTAAATCAGAACATTTTTCAATGGCATTCCATTAACTTGCTTTGTTGAAAAAAGATTCTCACCAAAACCTCCTTTGCCAAATAAATATAGTAATGTTTTCTCTAAAATAAAGAAAACCTGGTAGGATTATATTTAAACTCTCCAATGGAGACAGAATCTCTATATGAAGCTCTATTACACAAAATAGAATGAAATACATACTTCCTTTGACACAATCTAAAAAAAAAATAAGTAATATTAATTTTGATGACATTTTGAGACTAGAAATTGAGTTTCTATAGAACTGAAATGCCCTGCTCATTATCACACTATAGTATATTATGCTAAGATTCTTTTCAATAATTTTTAAATTCAAATACCAGTCTCCTTCCATCTTGTTTGTTTTCCCCTTTGTACCAGTGACAATATCTCCCTTGGATTCATGTATGGAAGGAGAGGGGCATTGCCACCATCATAACTAGCTAGCTCTGCAGCCTAATAAGTGACTTCATGAATCCAAAAAGTCATCTCACTCTTCAGGAGCATTAAAGAGAAAAAGCCAAACTTATGTTATGACTGAACTTTTTAGAAGAGATTTCATATTTCTTAAGAAAATTATCACCTTTCACCAGGACAGTATCATAGAGGATCCTCAATTAAATCAAATTTCTTAGTGTTAAAAAAATGTTTAAAAACTTTATTCATCAGGTACATAAAATATAGGCAATTAAAAAAACACGACTTGGCAACATTATATGGAAAAGGTATTTTAATGCACCGTCTTTGGGAATATGAACATATACATTAATGTAGTACATAGCTAAAGAGTAAAAAGATTTTACTCAGAGGAAAAATGTTTTTTCTTCTACTCTCTGAATACTCCAAATGTACGGGGTTTTCACACCAAGCAATTCTGGGACACCAGTTGGGTATCCTACAATTTAACTCAATTCTGATATGCTATCTGCCTAGAGAGAAAGTTTGATATCCTAAGTTAAGGGCTTTGTCTCACAAGACTTCCCCCACTTCCAATGTCAGTTGCAAGTCCAGGTTATCATATAGACTTTTGACTGACCAACCATAAATCAGGGTTTCCCATGACTCCACTTGGGAGTTCAATCATTTGTTGGAATGGCTCACAGAACCCAGGAAAACAGTTTACTTAACAGATCACTGGTTTATTACAAAAGTTGTAACTCAGGAACAGACAGATAAAAGAGATGCTCAAGGCATAGTTTGGGGGGAGGGAAACAGTTTCCACGTCCTCCCTGAGTGTACCACTCCTCGAGCACCTCCATGTGTTCACCAACCTAGAAGCTCTCCAAATCTATTCAATTAGAATTTTCTATGGAGGTTTGGTTAACTAGGCATGATTAATTAAATTACTGGTCATTGGTGATTACTCAACCTCTAGCTGTATCCTCTCTCCAGGGATAGGGAGGTGAGGCTGAAAGTTCTAACCCTGAATCTTGCGGGTGGTTCCCCTGGCAACTGGGCCCCATCCTTAGGGATTTTCTAAAATCATGTTATTCACATAAACCCAAGTGTGGTTAAAAGAAGCTTGCTTGCTATGAATAAAAAAAAGACACTTTCACTTTTGTCACTGGAAAGAATTCAGGAACTATAGTGATTTGAAGACAAAAAAACCTCAAATATTATAACAGAAGATACTCCCATTACTCTTACTGCTTGGGAAATTACAAGGGTTTTTGGAGCTGCATAATAGGAAAAGGTAAAAAGACCAATTAAATATTTTTTATTATAAATCACAACATCACAGGACAACTGGGTGGCTCAGTGGTTGAGCATCTGCCTTTGGCTCAGGGCGTGACCCTGGAGTCCCCAAATCAAGTCCCATATCAGGCTCCTTGCGTGGAGCCTGCTTCTCCCTCTGGCTGTGTCTCTGCCTTTCTCTCTGTGTGTCTCTCATGAATAAATAAATAAATAAAATCTTTTAAAAAATTTTTAAAAATAAATCACAACATCACAGCAGCTTAGTACTGATGGGGGAACAGAAGACTAACTGAGGACAAAGCATGAGCCAGGGGTAACACTTTGACAAGTCCTTAAAACAGGCAAAGGGACATTCCTCTATGGACTCAACTGCCTTGATGTTCATACTTTGCTAAGGGCAAAAGGCAATCTTAGCCTGACTCCCAGGATCCTGTAAATCTACTTTAACATATAAAAAATTCCTTTAGAAATTTTCTTTATCTCTAACCTCCAAGATACATGTTGGCAATCATCCCGCAAGCACATGGCCCACCGATATACATCTGAAGGGTCTCAGGTTGTATTAGATGGTAATAAGTGTCCTTTCCCCAACAATAGCTAGCCCTCTCAAGGTCCTGGAAACCTGGCCTCCAAAATTCCTTAGAGAGTACACTATCCTCAAACCCCTCCCAACTCCCAGGTATGTAATCAGCCACCCATCTCAGGCCCAGGGCAGCAGCTTTTCCTGCCCATGGGTCCTGACCCCATGCTTTAATAAAACCACCATTTTGCACCACAGATGTCTCAAGAATTCTTTCTTGTTCGTCAGCTGTGGACCTCACCCCACCAAACCTCACCTATATTCCAAAACTTCATCAGTACCATCACTTAAAATTAAGAATATTTCTATGTCCCAGAACTTCTCCTCAACTGTCTAACTTTGAGAAACTTCCAACTACACACAAGACATCCCAGATATTAATTGCATCATTTAGTATATAAAACAATTGGAATCTAAATGTCCACCAAAAATCAATGTCTAAATTAAGTATGGTGCATTTCTACAATTCAGTACAAAGGATGTATAAAGGAATGTTCAATCTGCATGTTTTAATGGATATTTTCTAGGAAAAAACAGTTGGTTAAAAACAGGTGAGCTCCTGAGCAGTATTAAAGATGCCATTTACCTGAAAAAATACAGAAAATCATACAAAATGTTGTCTATTAATTTTCACAATATTTTCAACTATTCATAAAAGTTCAAAAATTAGTCAAGAATGATACAAGAAAATAATTACCATCTCTGGTGAGAAAGAGAGGTGACTAGAGTCCAGAATGATGATTAGGGAGCAATTTTAATTTTATTAATAATATGCATATGTTATAAGGGAGAACATATTCATCTATTAGTTATATAATTAAAATTTAATAAAACTGGGTAGTTATTAAAATTTATTACTCATTAAAATTTATGAATAATTTCATTGGAAACTGTTAAGTAAATACCATGTCCTCCTATATTCATAGACTCATATTAAAGATTAGGGTCTATTTCCTGCAGTGAAAATAGTTTCAACAACAGATCCATTTTTGTCAAGTTTGCATACCACAGATTAATGCATAAGTTGTCACTAATTTACCTTGTGAGTTAACTTACCACCACTATAAAACATCTGTGTAGTACATCTGTGAAGAAACTGCATACTCAAATTGAACTCAATCACCAAAATGTTAGCATTAATATTTTTATAATAATATTAACAGCAATGTTGCACATACAATGTGGCCTCCTTTTATCAGCCCATAAGCTTACTTTATAATGAACTGTATTCCATTTTCTGTGGTTCACAGGGTTATTATGACTACAAAGAGTTCATGCTGCCATATCACTGTATTGAGAGGCCCTCCAAAAGTCACATGAACACCCCCACAGTTTTGATCCCAGATAGTCTCACACTTACATAAATTATTTTGATTAAGCTGCTATATAGGTTATCTTATCAACATTCAATTTTAATAGCCATTTTTAAATACACAGGGATGCTTTAAATGTGTCCTGGTCCATGACCAACAGATGAGTAGTAGCATTAAGATGTTTGAAAATGGACCCCAACTATAGTGAGGATCCAAAAAACAGAAGGTTGTGGTGGACGTGGAGGAAGGAAGGTGAAAGTAAGTAGGTGTGGGTCTGGAGATGGTGATAAACTTCATACATGTTCTGCTGCCAAGCTATTCTCTGAGCCTACAGCCATGAATATGCACATTAAAATCAGCATATGCATATTAAAAATGAATTTAATTTTTCTAAGAAAATAGGTGAATTTCTCTTTAAAGAAAAAATAGAATATTAAAACTTCTGTTTGATTCATTTTCTGTGTGTTTAACAAGTTTGCAATATTCCACAGTCGAACGAAGTAGAAATATATTGATAAAAAGCCACTTTAAAATCAATCTTGTCACTTCAATGTGTAATATCTTGACATATCTATAAATATCATTGAAATATTACAGTAGCGGAGTAGCTCTTAGTCCTAAAAACACAAATCTGTAAAATAGCATACAAAAGTTTTAATTTTCTAGCCAGTATGATTATCTTTATGCTTGATTTTATTCATAATATAAGAAAATAAAATATGGGCTTGCGATTCTAGAAGATGTTTTGGTCCTTCAGAAACATAAAGTAGCCTGAGGAAGGAGAGAGCCAGATGCCATAACTATGAGATAAGGTAAGAAAGAGCTTTTGAGTTGTGCCCTTTCTTTTTTCTACATTGCCTGCATGGATCAGCGTTTTCTTCTTTGCTTTTCAAAAAGCAATGATATCGGCTAAAGGCAGTGAGGCAGTATTATGACTATAAAGAATCTGAGTGGTATGGGGAGGATCTGAAAGCGATCAGTATAGACAGGCTACCTGGCATCATTTTGCTGATTCTTCACTTCACCTTTTAAGCAATATAATTATATCAGAATGAGATAATATTTTGCAAAGAACAGTTTTAGGGTATGCATAAAGTGAGGTGCCCCCCGCAGGCACCTGAGTGGCTGAGTTAAGTGTCTGCCTTAGGTTCAGGTCAAGATCTCAGGGTTCTGGAATGGGCTCCACACCCGGCTCCCTTCTCAGCGGGGAGTCTGCTTCTCCCTCTCCCTCTGTGTGCTCTCCCTCACCACCACCACTTTTCTTATAAATAAATAAATAAATAAATAAATAAATAAATAAATAAATAAATAAATAAATAAAAAACAAATAAGAAAAAAAGTTAAATGCCCTACAGAGAGCCCGCAGTTAACATTGTAAGGTTGAGTCCTTATCTGACAAAACAGAAACTCCCTAACCTCAAGAAGGGCTCTTTTCCGTGAAGCATGCTCTTCTTAAAGATGCAACTGCTTGCATTCATTACAATGACTGTTACATAAAATCTTGAGATTCTTCGATAAAACAAAACCCGGAAACACATTGCTATGATAAATGCATTTAAGACAACCACAAAGAGAATATTAGGGTTTTGTTTTTGTTTGTTTCTTTCTGGTTTTTTTTTTTTTTTTTCATTTCCTGAGTTGATGATACAGGAACAGAATATGACATCCTAGGCAAACATCAAGATACCTACAGTGCTAATATTTATAGCTCACAAATCTGAACATGATGTGAAAAACACTAGGGGGATGTTCTAATTGACAAAAATAACATATTTGTACTTAAATTAATGCTCAAAATAAATTAGTAGCTATCAGCTTTTTGCATAAATACAAAGAGATGAAATAAAATTTGCAGCCAAAAAACATAGAATGCACATTTTTTTAGTATATGAATATGGTCATTTTGTGTGTTTGTTATTTTGAAATAAACACACAGTCTCCAGTTATTAAGTCAAATACTATTCTTAGTGTTGCTGAGGAAATATTTTGTAGGTGTAATTAAAATTTGTATCAGTTAACCTTAAGGGACATTTTCTAGATAATCTGGGTGGGTCTAATACAATTAGTTAAGGCGAGGGTTCCCTGAAGAAATTCTGCTTATGGACAACAGCTTCACTTTTGCTTTAGAGTTCTAGACTGCCTTTCCTGACAGCCTGCCCTATGGATTTTGAACTTGCTTAGCAGGACCCCATGATCATGTATTCTTACATTAACTCTCTCTTTCTCTCTCTCTCTCTCTCTCTCGAGGTTCTTTTTCTCTGGCTGAACACTGACCTGGTATACATAGATCATTCATAAAGATGAACTATTAAACTAGGCCACAATTCAAAGAATCTAGAGAAATGCTATTCTCTGACCCCAACACAGTAAAATTAGAAATATATAATAAAAGGTAGTTAAAAAAATCCTGTATAATTGTGAACTAAAATCTAAACTATGGGCAAAGACTAATAATGTGGTTAAACATATGAAAAAAAATGGATGAAGAAAACTAAAGCTAATAAAAATAAAATAAATAATAGATTTTAAAAATTAAGATATTTTTAAAGAATTAAATTCAACAACCTTAGAAGACTAGATTCATATCTAGATGTATGAGTAATTCTAGATGATAATAGCAGTCAAATTGTTTTAAAAGCCATTTCTACTAAACTTGCATGGAAAAAATATTACCTAACTTTGTAAGTTTTTCTAGATAATGTAAAAAAAAGAAAAATGGTTTTTTTAATCTAAAGAATTTTTAATGGCATATGTAATATTATTAGCAAAATCAGATAAGGACTTTTTTAGAAAAAAAATAGACTTTATTCTTCAGAGCAGTTTTAGGTTCACAGTAAAATTAAGTGGCAAGTACAGAGAGTTCCCATGTACTTCCTGCTGCCTTTAAACCCAATGCCCCCATTAACATTTGTTATAATTGATGAACATGCATTGACACATCATTATCACCCAAAGTCCATATGGACTTTAAAAAAACCACCGTATGGGTTTTGATAAATATATAATGACATGAATCCACTTTTCATACAGAAAAGTTTCACTGCATAATATCTAGGCAGGAAAGCAGAAAATACTAAGGAAGCATCAAACAGAGAGTATTAATGAGAGAAACAAGAAGAGAATAATAATTTTTACCCTACAAATTAAGAATAGCTGGAAGCTGCTACCATTTCTAGGGTTGGTGGAGTGAAAGTACGAAACATGTTGTGAAGTGATCATTGTGCTTCCAAGACTACTGTGGTTATATTTACAAGACACAGGTGTTAAGAAAGGACAAATACAAGCTACAAATATAGATGCTGTGGGAATTTGACCTGTCTACTTGTGACACTTAAATATTCCACTACCACTTGATAATAATATAGTTCTGCTCTATACAACATCCTGGCTAAGCAAATCAGAAAAAGCCCAATTTATGATGGGAAGCTCAGGTTACAATATTATTTGGTGTGGCAAGGAGAAGCCATCAGTTTTCCATTAAGGCCCACTAGCAAAGCAGAAGAGTTATTTGTAGATATTTATATGAATTTTCTCCCAAGCTCTAAATGTCATTGACCAGAGATAAACACACATTTTATGTAAAAAGTCAAATAGTAAATATTTTAGACTTTAAGGACCATGTGGTTTCTGTCACAACTACTCAACTCTACTGTTGTAATGCAAAACAAGACCTAGAAAATATGGAATCAAGTGTCTTCAAGGAAACTATGTACACACACAAGTGATGAGCTAGTTTTAGCCATCAGGTTGCAATTTTCCAAACACTACCATAGACACTTAAAGCACACTTAGATCTACTTTGGACATACAAACAGAAGGAAGCTTGCAGAGGGCTAAACTTGGCCTCTTAAAACTAAATTTTATTGGCTACTTGGTAAGGGACTCAGAAAAGCACATTCAAATATGTACATGTTTCTTTAAAAAAATACAAAGTTCCACCAGATATTGGAATTTTTCTTGATGATAGGCAGTACAGGGTTCATCTTGCAGACTACTTTATCTATGATAACTTCACCAAAGAGGATGGCCCTTGAATTTCTATTGAGATTTTTCACTCAAGATCTGTCATTCACATGACTTTATTAAGTTGTGTAGGATAGCTTCTACTTTCTGCTTACCAGGTCTAGTTAGTACTATGTTTTCTGAGAAACATCTGATTCTGTGGGATCTATCATCTATCTAATATTCTGTAGGATATTGACATAATAAGTGTCTTTGTTGACTAAATCTGGCAAAAACCAAGACAGATGAAATATCTTCAAGGTAACCCAGGAAGATACACTGCTGTGAAAGTGCACCTTTCACTCTCATGTGAAATAAAATCCAGTCTAGCTTTTCTTGTCTATGATGTGATGATTATCTTTAATGTGTCTACCTGACTGAGCCATAAGGTGCCCAGGTACTTCGTTAAATATATCCCTGTGTTATCTATGAAGATGTATCTTGATGAGATTAACATTTGAGAATGAAACAGACTGCCTTCACCAATGTGGGTCCTGTTGGAAACCTACAATTTAGCCTGCCAGTTTCACTGAAGTTGATGGAAGAAATGGAATTCTTAGATCCAAGACAAAGGACTGTGTTAGTCACAGTACAGCAAGCACCATGAGTATCAGCATATTGTCAGTCTCTCTTACTTCAAAGTTCCACAAAGGCAGCTAAATGGTCCCAGCTGGAGTCCTCCACATACAGTGGACTATGTTATAGGACAAGAACCCTGAACTTAGCAACCCAAGTCTTTTAGAATACTTAGAAAGCATTCTTGTCCTTTGCTTCAGCATGAGACAAGATCTTTATTATACTAGATGAAAAGAATGCATGCCCTTTGCTTTGGAGAAAGACACTATCTCTACATCCCAAAGCTCTTTGTAAGCAGTCACCCTTTTCTTCCTAGAGAATCACCACTCCACTAAAGGCAGTCGTGATTCTTTTCATAAGACACACAGAAACATGAGAAATCCATGAAGAATTGTCTTTCAGCAATATGTACCCCTCAGTCATAAACCATCTTGGCCTCAGGTTAATTTTTCTATATGTACTCCACCCTGGTGGCTACTCTGATTAATCTAACAGAGACTGGCACCAGTTTGTTTCATTTAGCATTTAATTAAGGCTACTATTAACAGGACTCTAAGCAGCAAGAAGATACTAACCTGCAGTACTGAACTCAAACACATCCCCAGGTTCTGTCCCCAAAGCAACTGAAGAAAACCATATCAGGGTATTCCTCCTTTTACCATTTTAAATTGGTCTTTCCACTTGGTCCAATGCATTGGTTACATTAGCTATTGCACAAACAGTGATTTTCCTGAAAGTTGGAAGTCTAGGTTAATTTTATCATCCATAGCAACCTTAGTGAGTAAAGCAGAGACTGACCTATGCTCTCTATAACTGAAATGGTTTCATTGATCATTTCAGCTTTTCTCACTGGATCATTTCCACTGTAAGATAATGAGTCTTTAAAGACAATTATCTTTATTATTATCTATTATTTATCTATTTATACTTTTTATTATTTTTAAATTTTAATTCCAGTATAATTAACATACAGTTATATATTATTTTGAAGTGTATAATGATTCAATAATTCTACATGTTAGTGCTTATCATGATAAGTGTACTCTTTTTAAAATATTTTATTTATTTATTCATGAGAGACATAGGCAGAAGAAGAAGCAGGCTCCATGCAGGGAACCTGATGTGGGACTCGATCCCAGGACTCTGGGATCACTCCTTGAGCCAAAGGCAGATGCTCAACTGCTGAGCCACCAAGGCATCCCATGATAAGTGTACTCTTAATCCACTTCACCTATTTTACCCGTTCTTCCATCACCTCCCCTCTGGTAGCCATCTGTTTGTCCTCTATATTTAAGAGTCTGTTATTTTGTTGGTATCTTTTTCTTTATTTTTTCTGTCATAAATTCCACATATGATTCAATTCAATCATTGAAATCATATGGTACTTTCTTGACTGGCTTATTTCATTTAAGCATTATACCATCTGGATCCATCCATGATGTTACAAATGGCAAGATTTCATTCTTCTTTATGGCTAATACTCCATTATTCTAGTAAGCTCCCCTGAGTCAACAAGGGTATCTTCATTTTCAAGATATCTCTGAGGACATCTGAGGAATACATGATCTTTAGTGGAGTTTCCTTGTACACTTGAGTATCTTTTGTGATACTTTCATGGTAGAAGTCATGTTTTTGGCAGAGTAGCACATTAAAAATTAACACTTGGCTTTCACACAAGAGGCACAATTTCTAACATGCATATAGTACCCCTGGAAAAAATACTGTGTACAATTTTTGTCCTTCCCAAGTGATTTACATCAATTCAGGCTCACAGGTTGACAGTGCCACCAGCATGGCACACCATCATCTAGGTAGCATTCATCTGCCTTATAAAATTACTGTACAATGGCTATGGGATTAAGTATGGGGAAAAAATCCAAAGGTGTTGAGAGATATTTGTCTCATTGGCTCCACATACACAGACAAATTTCGTCTCCAGTGGAGATGGAAAGTGTATTTTCCCATTGTTATGACAATAGCTCTTCCTTGTCTGTAAAGTAGAGTAAGCAACAACCACAGAACTATTAGAGCAGCGTGTGTCAATTCTTCTCCAGTTGCTCAGCCTTTAAATATTCATTTATAAGTAGTATAATGAGGAGCCCTTGTTACCCCCACCACCAATATGACCGCTTGGTTGAGAATATACACTACTGGATCTCTCAGAATCTTTTCATATCACTGAATCTAGCACACAGGAACCTTCTCCCTTGTCTTCCATAAGGTCACGTCTCTCAAAGAATTCCATTCTGACTGACAAAATTGTCAGTAAGTATGAATGGTCTGAGAGTTTGCTCTAAGGGAGAGCTTACAAATTTATCTGCAGATAGAGCACATAATTTCTGAATCCAAAAGAACAGTCTTTATTTTTTTTCACTGTACAGTAAGTCATATAAGCATCAGCTTATTTGTGTCTGTTCAACTCGTCCCAATACCAGGGGATACTTAGACATATGACTGATTACATTCAGAACCCTGAGCTTAGGAAACTAGCATCCATTATAATTAGTAAGCATATCTGCATTTTGTTCCACATTGAAACATTATTTTATTACACTGGGCAATAAGAATGACTGCTCTTTGCTCCAGTTGAAGACACTGTCTTTATCTTTCAGAGCTATTTGGTATATAGACATGCTTGAAATTAGAGTACAGAACAAAGGAAGTTAGTGTCTCATTTTGTATGACATGCAGAAATGAGAGAGATCTATGAAGAATTTTCTCAGTAACAGGAATAAGACAACCATGCCTGATATCATCATACATATTTTAATGATTATAGTGAATTTAATTTAAAAAATACTGCTCAATGTTTAGATATTATTTGAAAATTAAATTATTATTTAAGTATAGAATCCAATATAATCACCCACAGCTTAAGGCTATAATGAGAGTCAGCTAAAATACTGGATCTAAAGTAAACACATGTTTTCCTCAATTCTGTGCAACTGAGATTAAAAGAAAAATATAACCAGACAAACAAAAACAAATTGCTAAGTGAAGCAGTCCATCAGGGGCCCTCAAAATTCCTATGCATATCTGATAAATGTGGCAAACTGCAAGCCTTTTCTCTATCCTGATACTGACTAGTTCCTGTAACTGTTCATATAGCTAAATAAATAAGTCAAGGTGAATACAGCATGAATATCACGTGACAGCTTGTTTCCAGTAAACGTTGACTGACTTGTTTGGTGGATTGCTATAAAAAATGCTAAGACCCCGGAATTGTTTTCCTTCTTTTTCAGATAGTTAAATGTTAGTGTATAAAAATGCAAACAATTTTTGTGTTGATTTTGTATCCTGCAACTTCACTGAATTTATTTATTAGATATAACAGTTTTTTTTTTTTTTTGTCAGTCTTCAGGATTTTCTTTATATGTCATGTCATATGCAAACAGAAACAATTTTACTTCTTCTTTTCTGACTTGTATCCTTTCTTTATCTTTCCTAATTTCTCTGGCTTAAACTGCCAGTATTACATTGAATAGGAATAGCACAAGTGTGTACCCTTGCCTTGTTCCTGATCTTTAAAAAAAAAACATTCAATCTTTCATTGTTAAATATGATGTAAGCTATGGGCTTTTCATCTATTTTTTTTTTAAGATTTTATTTACTTATTCATGAGAGACAGAGAGAGAAAGAGAGAGAGAGAGAGAGAGAGAGAGAGAGACAGGTAGCAGGAAAAGCAGGCTCCATGCAGGGAGCCCGACGTGGGACTCAATCCCGGGTCTCCAGGATCACGCCCTGGGCTGAAGGTGGCGCTAAACCGCTGAGCCACCCAGGCTGCCCTTGTCTATGGTTTTTATTATGTCAAGGTACATCATGTCTATGCCTAATTTGTTGATGTTTTTTATCAGGAAAGGATTTAATTTTGTCAAATGCTTTTTCTGCATTTATCGAGTTCATCACATCATTTTTATTTTTCATTCTATTAAGGTAGAGTATTACATGCATTGATTTATTTGCGTATGTTAAATCATCTTTGCATGACAATGTAGGATCATGGTGTAGGATCTTTTTAATGAGCTTTTGGATTTGGTTTGCTAGAATCTTGAGGATTCTTGCATCATATTCATCAGGGTAATTTCCTTTAGCGTCCTTATCTTGCTTCGGTATAGGATTATTTCCTTTAGTGTCCTTATCTTGCTTTGGTATAAGATTATTCTGGCCTCATAAAATACTTTTGGAAGTATTCTCTTTCCTTTAATTTTTTGGATGAATTTGAGAAAGACTGGTATGAGTTCTTTTTTATTTTTATTTTTTTAAAGATTTTATTTATTCATTCAGGAGAAACACAGAGAAAGAGGCAGAGACACAGGCAGGGGGAGAAGCAGGCTCCCTGGTGGGAGCACGATGCAGGACTCGATCTCAGGACCCCAGGATCATGACCTGAGCCAAAGGCAGATGCTCAACTACTGAGCCATTCAGGTGTCCCAGCATGAGTTCTTTTTTAAACATTTGGTAGAATTCACCAATGACACCATCTGGTCCTGGGCTTTTCTGTGTTGGGAGATTTTTGATTACTCATGCAATCTCCTTGCAGGCTATTGGTCTGTTCATGTTTTTATTTCTTCATGACTCAGTCTAAGTAAGTTGTATATTTCTAGGAACTTATCCATTTCTTCTAGGTTATAAGCTGTTGCAATTATACAGAGACTTAAAAAAAAATTATACAGAGACTTTGGCCCTGCTATGGTCAGGAGGTCAACAGGCTGTGCCCAAAAGTAGGTCAGAGCTATAGGTTATGGTTTGCTATTGGACAGACTGCTAGCTGTGCTCCTCCATTGGGCAAGACTGCAGGCCTGGCACCCTGGTGCTGTGAGGCTACCAGCTGTACCCCACATTTGGGCAGGGTCAGAAGCTATGCTTCATGGTCATTTGAGGTCACAGGCTTTCTGCCAGGCAAGGCTGCAGGCTGTGCTCAGCAAGTGGGTGGGCTGGGCTCAATTACTAGTTTGGGCTGTAGGCTGTGCTTTGTGGCCCTGCAGTACCATAGATTGGACTTTATGGTAGCCTGGGATCATTATCGAAGTTTCCAGGTTAGATGAGGCTGCATGCTATGCTCAACAGTTGGGTGAGGCAGCTGCCTTGGCTCTTTATCCAGACAAGACCAAGAAATCATCTAATCAGTCAAGATGGCCCATGGTTGAGGACCCAAACTGGACAGAACTGCCAACAGAGCTCCCAAGCCAGATGGGGCCCCAGTTTTGCTCTGCAGATGGGCAGAACCACTGGCTAGGATCTCCACTCAGGTTTCATCAGCAAAAGGAATGCAGTCTGCATAGATCCACATGCTCTTTATTGTGAGCCCTCCACTCTTCTCAGTCTCTAGCTGATTCCCCAGGTAAATTCCATGAGGCAATACCCAAGTGAGCCTCCCAAAAAAACATCCCTGAATGCTGGGCAATTTGCATGTCCACTTTAGGTTCTCATGTTCCCACTGGGGAAACTATAGGCCTGGGTACTCCCTTAGTGCAGTGCTTAACCAGCTTGGGGGAGGGACAAATGAAGTCAAAGTGAAACAATTCCTTTTACTATTTCAATGTTGGTGTTCTCAGTTTTTGTGCTCCAATGCGGCTCATCAGCTTCACCCCTAGGTTCTAAGATCTTCACAAAATTGTTTGGTCTCCAAATAATTGCAAGTTTCTTTTTCTCTGACAGGCACTGAAGTCAGGGGACACTTAATTTGCCATCTTGCTGATGTCTCTCCAACATTCTCTTGTCCTATTTATAATGTTTTACTTCATCTACTCTTGGTTATTCAGGTCTGCATTTTTCCCTTACACAGTAAGAAAGGAGGACAAAGAGTGAGATTGAGAGAGAGATTAAGAGTAAGAAGAAAAGAGAAAAAAAAAACAAAAATTGTAGCAACTAAATAGTTTTGTATAAAATATAATTCTGTGTGATAAAGTGAACAGTGAACACCATCCTACAAATGTCATAATGGATATTGAGAAACTTTCATTTGAGATTCAAATCCAGGTATGTTTTAAAATTGCTGTACTAATTCAGGCAATTGGGTGCTCAACAATTAAGCATCAGACTTGATTTTGGCTCAGGTCATGATCTCAGGGTTATAAGATCAAGCCCTGAGTGGGGCTTTGCATTGAGCATGGAGCCTGCTTAAGATTCTCTCTCCCTCTCCCTCTGTTCCTCTCCCCACCCCCTGCCCTGCTCACACATGTGCACGAACGTCCTCTCTCTCTCTAAAAGTAAATAAATGCACAAAATTGCTTTACCAGTGGGCAAAAACAGAAGTGTGGTGATATGGTGTATTGGAAGAGCCACAGCAAAGCCTTCTAAGTTAAATATGCTGTGTTTTATAACATTGAGAGAACCTCAAGCTGACACAGAAGGCAACAATTGGTCTTTTGTGTTTTGCTGAAGTATTTCCTTATTTGATCTTGTATTGAAAAGTATAAATATTTCCCCTGGTAATAAAAATAAAGCAGACATGTAAAGAAGTCCTACAGAGGACAAGGCTGGAAGTTAGACATAAATGTGCCCTCTAAAATATAAACCTTACAAAAATAAAGTCTACTTCCAAATGTTTGAAGGAAACATTCTCAGCAAAGGACATCTAATATAACTTGCTAAAAGCTTTACAGATCTCAGTAGGTTTTCATGGGAAAAACACTTGAGTTGGTGGCAATAGTGTAAGATTTTGGAAGGTTCCAAGTTTGGGATTATCAAAAATCTCATATTCCCCAAAGACTTAAATACCAGTGAAAGTATGGCCTCTCATGGTTACAAGCACTGTTTCTGTAGGTGACAGTTTGTAGCATGCAGAGTCAGTTTTCCAGGTGATATGCTAAAACACACCATCCTACTGATTTGAAGGGCTGGTATCAATAATTTAAATAATCCTGAAGCTAGACAACAACAACAGAAATATTGGATATGATGTGAGGCATTTTCAAGAATTCATTATGCTTTTCTGTAACTCAATTAACATAGGAAATTGAAAATAATTACATTTTTCTTCATCAAGGATTTTAGGGATTTAGTTTCATTATCTAACAAGAGAAGAATGAAATATCTTTTCTTATTATTAAATCTAAAGATATGTATGACTCAGGTGACTCAATATTATTATGATTTTTTTTACTGTCTGACAATGTAATTATGCCTTTAGAGGTACTCGAGATGTATAAAACCATTTTACCAATTTTTAGTTAATGTTTGCTGAGTTCTTACCATGTACCATTTTCTAGCTAGGCACATTCTATTTATTACTTTATTGAATACTCATGAAAACATTCCCATTCTCATTTTATAGATTAGGGACCTAAAGCCATTTGCTATTGCACTGTCAATGTGCTGGACCTGAGCCATTGTTTGATTCCTAAACTATTGCTTATTAACTAGTGCACATATGGTTCAAGCAAATGGTCTCTGTTATCCTTTTAAAATAATTTAATCTATTTTATAATTTTCTATTTTTTTCTAACCTATTATAATGAAGATTAATACCTGCATGTCTTTATGTACATATACATATATACACAAAGTCACATACATATGTATGCATATATGTATGTGTGTATGTATACACATATATGCATATTCCTCTACAGTATAACAGGTTAGAAAAAAATAGAAAATTATAAAGGCAGATTAAATTACTTTATGAGAACAACAGAGTCCCTTTAGCATGAAACTGTGAATATATATGTGTGTGTTACTGCATGCACACATCACACAGAAACATACATATGCACAGTTGTATATAAAATCATTCATTCTGTTTAATGTTAGAAATATAAATAACAAAGCTTGTTGGTGAGACTCTTGGACTAAAGAAAGTTTATTTTTAGATTCTAAAATGTATAATTATAGGATGCACTTGAACAAGCAGAACAAAGGGCAACTGAGAAGTCTTTTTCATTTAGACCTTCACAACTGTGACTCCAGTGTGTTTTAGAAATCTATCCTTAAAATAAGTAGGATGCAATTGACCAGAGTCTATGGATAATCTTCTAAAGTGAACTTTAGAAAAACATTGGGTCGTTGTACAAAGAAATGTTTCTTTTGGAAAAGATGTTCACCTTAATACTTTAATCTCAAAATATTATGGGTTAGATTATAGATTATAGTGGAATATTAGACATTTTCATTGTCATTTCCTAAATAAAGGTGTCAGCTATTTCCTAAATATAGGTTTTTAAAAATTATGATGAGGTTTTTTAATATACTTCAAAACTGTATGTAAATAAATGAATAAATTTGAAAACATATTATAGATCGATTGACATTGCTGAAAAAGCATATTCTACTCTATAGAAGTTTCTTTAAAGAGATAAATTTCACTTTCTCACCTAGTTAGAAAGGGCATTCATCACTACTTGACACACAGATGCTGTGAAATAAATGTACTTCCAAAGAACTCAATACCTAGTTCAATTTCCTCTTGACAGTAGCTTTCAAGTTATTTTCCTGGTAACTTTTGTGGGTCGACAGATAGTGTTGTAGAACTGCTAATTGACAGACACATTCCCCGAGTGACAGATGGTAACACAGATCCAATTGTCAGAGTGCAATAATGCTAACTGTCGAAATGAAAAACAAACACATCAAGGATTCCTGTTTTATACACACATACACACGCATACACAGAACTACATATAAAGAGTTCATGTGATTGAAGTCAAATACCATCCTTAAGACTAAAAGCTAAAGGACTTTGTAATAGGGGCTCCTAGGTGGTTCAGTCAGTTAAACGTCTGACTCTTGATTTTTGGCTCAGGTCATGATCTCAGGGTCATGAGACAGAGCCCCACAATAGACTCCCTGAGTTGTGCTCATGGTGGCTCTCTCTCTCTTTCAAAATAAATAAATAAATAAATAAATAAATAAATAAATAAATAAAATTTAAAAAGAGGACCTTTGGAATATAAACAATATTCCAGAGAGTTCCCTAAAGGAAATGGCAACTTCTCATAACAGTATCCAAGTTGATTTTAGGGTAATAGAAACGGTTCTGACAACAATTTACAACAATAAAACTGATGCATGCTCTTCATATGTTTTGCTTTCCTCATTCATCATAATTCACTAAAGATGTCCCAGGATGGAAAACAAAAACTTCTGTGCATCATATCACTTCTAAATAAATACTTTATGCCTAAATTCAAACTGTATTTGAAGTGGAGAGAATGAGTATCAGTGGCAAGAAATCAAGGTATTAAAGTTGTATATAAAATCGGGTTACTTTAAACTTAAATTATTCTTAGAATTCAGAGAAGAAATTCCAACAGGTATGTTGTTCTTTTATTTTTAAGACTTTACTTAAAATTTCACATGCTTTAGTAAGTCAACAAAAGTTAGAACTTGTGAAGGAGATCAGAGTTATAAAGATCCATCAGAAAACAGAGGGAAAATGGTCTTTAAGATTTTACCTAGTCCCAGAAAACTTTCAAACAGTTCACCTATAAGTCATTTTATGGGCTGGATTATAGATTAGACTTGGCATAAATTTTATATAATGAATCCGAGAATAATATTCTTATGTCCAAATTCACATATCACTCTGCTAAAACTGTCAATCAGATCAATGAATTAACAATAACTCCTGAGGAGATTTATATTTTTGCCTTTCCTATTTTATAAGACTATTTCTTTAAGTGACAGTCACTTAAGCATGTCTCAGCTTCCATGTCCACAAATTCACATTCACAGCTTATAAAATTTGTTTCTGTGGACTTGGTGACGTTGCAGTCCTACTGATAACATCACTTTAAAAGCAAACTCATGTATATATCAGGTGGCTAATGTATTTCTAAGCATGGCTAAATCAAGAGGATTCAGGCTTCTCTTTTGGTAACTAAGAAGGAATCTTGAGAATTGTACTAAAAGCAACTGCCTCTGATTAAGATAGTGGGCAGAACAAGAAAAGATTCGCTTCTTCAAGCCACACTAAAATGACAGGAAAAGGTGTAAATACTTAAGTACAAAGAGAATAGGAATGTATTGATAGCTACAAATTTTGGAAATTGTAAAATAAATAACAGGTAGTAGCTGATTGAGTAAACCTAAGGAAGTCATATTTTAAATAGGATTGTAATATTTACCAAATGCAAATACATGGTACCCAGGGAAATTTGAATCTCAGAAAATCAATGAACATTTCTTTTAGAATAAAAGTATGTTCACATTTAACAGAGATTCCTGTATCTTATCTGGCAACTCTAAGTTTTCAGTGGAAAAAGCTGAAAAGCAGCATGACTTAGAATAAAAAAAAAAAATCTTAAAAACTTCAGGAATATTTGGCAACAGTTACCTCTGGAAATAAGGTTTTAAGGAGGTTCATAAAGTGATACATAGCTGAAAGTTTTTATAAAGCAATTACCCATTTAATACAGCCAAAAGAAGACTGGAAATTTATTCTCTGGAGAGAATAAAACAAAAGTATGTGATATTTAGAAAATTCAAAACTGGTTGAGATTTAATATTCTACTGAAAACTGGAAATTTGTGAAACAGGTTCTAAACTTTACTCTCAGAACACTAGTAGCAAGGTTTATTCCCTTGGAGTTGGAGATTGAAAGAAACTTCTTTATAAAATCTGACACTCAAGAAAGACAAATTGTAGATACTGATAGGGAATTCTCAAATGAAATAGCCTGTCCATATCTTCGTGCATTGAAGACAGAGATGATGGCTATGCCCACATGCACAGAGATTCCCATCAAAGTCTGGTGTTGCCTTCATTTCCAAGTTTACAGCTAAGAATAACCAGATATCTGAAGAAAGTGTCCAAGATGAAATACTGAATCAAAACAAATACATAAAAGACACTTGGAGGAATAAGAAACTGCAAGGTGAAGACAATTCCAAAATCTCAATGACTAAGAGCATATATTGCATCCATGAAAAAAAGTAGTGTTTTAGGAATAGCACAGCAGGAAAAAAAAAAAAAAAGGAACTGGGGGGGGGGGTGTTAAAAATAAAATTATGGAGCAGAAAATCATATTCCAGATTTGATATGCTTTAGAGTAAAGAAAACCTCAATTATAAATAGTAGACTTTTTCATGGTGGAGGAAAAAGTGGTTTTTTATTTTAAAATGTAAATAAAGCAATGGTAAGGAAAATGGCAAGGAACATATTCTGAACATTAAGGGATATTTAGTGTGACTTTCCTGAATGATACTGAATAGCATTTTGAAAACCTTTGGTATTTCAGTTTTTTTTCTTTTTTTTTTCTTTTTTTTTTTTATGATAGTCATCAGAGAGAGAGAGAGAGAGAGGCAGAGACATAGGCAGAGGGAGAAGCAGGCTCCATGCTCTGGGAGCCCGATGTGGGATTCGATCCCAGGTCTCCAGGATCGCGCCCTGGGCCAAAGGCAGGCGCCAAACCGCTGCGCTACCCAGGGATCCCCAGTATTTCAGTTTTTAATGCAACTTGTGATACATATACATTTGGTAATTTGTGAAATAATATCCCCTAATATTCTACATGTAAAGTGCTAAATATCAAAAAATAAAAAATAATAAAATTGTTGAATAATTCAGCAGGCATTTCTTAGGTAAATTTGAGGAAACATCAAAAATTAAAGCAAAAATAAAATAAATAAAAACTTAGAGAGAAGCAAAAGACAGCTGTAGGATTACTTCAAGAGGGAACAGTTTCTAAATAAGAGTTCTGAAAATGAAAATATAGCAGATAAAATCATTAGTATATAAAGAAAACTCTTTAATTGAAATTGTTTGAGTTTCCATAGAAAGAGACTGTTTGCAATGGTGAATGTAAATGGGTGGACATTAACATCAGAAGTCATCATAAAATACAGGGACAAATTAAAAACAATTTCCTTACAAACGATCAACCACAGAATGGGCTGGGACTTTTTAAGAGAAACACTGTTAATTAAAAATAATTAATTATTAATTAAAAGCAATGAAACCATGCCTTAAAAGTCTGAGGAGAAAAGGATTTTCCACCTAGAATTCTATATCAAACCTATTATGTAAATAAGAAAGAAGATAAGGGCATCTGGGTGGCTCAATGGTTGAGTGTCTGCCTTTAGCTCAGGACATGAGTCCCACATCAGGTTCCCCGTAGGGAGCATGCTTCTCCCTCAGATTATGTCTCTGCCTCTGTGTGTGTCTCTTGTGAATAAATAAATAAAATCTTTAAAAGAAAGAAGATTAAGAATTTGCAGACATGCAAGATTTCATTGGATTTTTGTCTTTTGCTCCTTGTCTCCGTTTTAGGAAACTACTAGAGTTGATGTTTCCCTAAGATGAGAGGACAAAATAAGAGAAAAACTTGGGACCCAAGAAGGAGGCAATCTAACCCACAAAAGAAGTGAAGGAAATCATTAGGGTGAGGGTTAAGGAGAATACCTAAATGACAGCTGTGCAGCAGACCTCTAGAGCAACATGTCCATGTTGAAGCAGGTCAGAAGCTACAGTAGACATAACTTCAAGAGGCTAAAATTGGTACATACATGCACTCATTGGTTTAAAAAATTCCAGAAAGATCATGCTTTGCACATGTCTTTCCATACCATTGAAAAGATTTTCAAAGACAATTTTATTTTTTCTCTTTTTTTCAAGTTATATTGAGGTATAATTGGTATAGAAGAAACTCAATATAATTAATGTATACAATTTGGTGAACTTGGACATACATATATACTTGCGATACCATGACCACAATCAAGGTAATAAACATATCCATTACCACCAAAAAATTGATGGAATGCATGATAAAGTTTAATATGTTGAGAAGAAATATACAATTAGGGCATGGTTGGAGAAGAATCAACTACCAAAATGGAGAAAACAAAACTACCAACAAAACAACAATAAAGAATTTATTAATCTAAGGGTAAATAAAAAGATTCAAAGGAACAAAAGGTAATCATAATATAATGTATTATTAACTGTAGATTACATTTATCTAGTATAACAATGAAATTACTTAGTATCAATTTACTTAGAAATATTTATATGCATGATATGCTGTATATATAAGGAATATGGGGAACGGGATATGTACACATGGAAAATGGTGGATGGCCAGAGGCAGAAAGTTAGCTAAATACTCATTTCCCAAGATGGACAGTCCACAGCTAGCAGCAAAGGCTAAAAACTTAAGAAATGCAGTAAAGGCATATTTTTTAAATATATGAGCATAAAAACTGAAATAAGCCACTTGAAGAATTTAGTTTATTGGGTTTCTAGGAATAGAGAAATGGTACCTGATGTTGAGGAAAAAGGTGAGCTAGAGAATACAGTGACCTCTAGAATACAGTTAATTCTGACATTCTGAGTAACTTTCCAACTAAGATGCTTCTTTCATCTATGACATCCCACGCTAAGTTAAGGTAAAGCCTTTACAAATGAGCTTCCTAAAAATAAATCTGTTGTGCCCAAGATTGCGAATCCGAGAAACCACCAAGGAGCCGACACCAATGCAAACACATGAGGGTTTATTTACAAGCTCAAGCTTGGGTCCAAGTATACCTGACACAGTGGAGCAGGGACTTGGACCCCGAGGTGGGTTGCAGCTTAGTTTTATGGGCTGGTCTAGGGGACCTCCAGAAGGGGTGGAGGAATTTCTCAAGTTCTGTTTACATTCTGATATGGGGCTTTCAAGGGCATTGAGCTCTGTTCTCATTCTGATATGGGACTTTCTGCCACTGGCGTTGAGCTCTGTTCTCATTCTAATATGGGGCTTTCTAGAACTTAAGCTGTAAGCTTTGTAGCTTTGGTTTTTTTTTTTTTTTTTTTTTTTTTTTTTTTTTCCTGTAACTGAAGTAATGTAAATTTCAGCTCTTATTCACAGGGGCCTGGGATGGCTGTACTTGTGCTAACTTAAAGTGGAATAGCCTTAATTTTCTTGGCCTCCACAATCCACCCATAAAGGGTCACTTGATCTTTGACAAGGTGCCACAAAACAATGAGGAAAGGATAATCTCTTCAACAAATGATGCTGGGAAAACCAGCTATCCACATGCAAAAGAAAGAAATTGAACTCCATCTTACACAATACGCAAAAATCAACTCAATAGTGATTAAAGACTTGAAGTGTAAAACTGAAACTGTAAAACCCCTGGAATAAAACAGGGGAAAAACTTGGTATTGGCAATGAATTCATGGACATGACATCAAAAGCACAGATAACAAAAACAAAAATAAGCAAATGGAGTTTCATCAATCTAAAAGTTCTTTGCAGCAAAGAAAGCAATCAACAGAGCAAAAAAGTAATGTATGAAATGGGACAAAATGTTTGCAAATCCTATATCCAATAAAGTGTTAATTTCCAAAATATGTAAGGAACTCGTACAACTCATTAGCAAATAAAAACTAATAATTTCGATTTAAAAATGGTCTAAAGACTTGAATAGACATTTCTCCAAAAAAGATACACAAATGGCTCAATATCATTAATCATTAGGGAAATTACAAATCAAAACCACAATCAGATACCACTTCACATCTTTTAGAATGACTATTATCAAAACAAACAAACAAAAGTCCGGAAGAATTGGCAAAGATGTGGAGAAATTGGAATCCTTGTGTACACTATTGGTGGGAATCCAAAATGGTGCAGCTTTTTTCTATGGAAAGAAGTATGGAGATTTCTCAAAAAATTAAATATAGAACTACCATACGATCCAGCAATTCCCCTTCTGGGTATTTACTCAAAAGAATTGAAGTCAGGATTTCAAGAGATATTAACACTTCAATATTCATTGTAGTGTTATTCACAATAGCTGGGCTATAGAAACAACCTAAATGGCCATCAATGGATGAATGGATTTTTAAAAATAGGATATAAAAAAAATAAAAATAAAAAATAAATAAAAAATAAAAAAATAAAAATAGGATATAGACATATTCTGGAATATTACTGAAACATAAAAACAAAGGAAATTCTGTCATTTTGACAGCATGGATGAACTTGGAGGCCATTATGCTAAGTGAAATAGCCAATCAAAAGGGAAAGATACTGCATGATTCTACTTACATCAAGTATAGAAGATAAACTCATAGAAAGGGAAAATACAATGGGAGTTTCTAGGGGCCTGAGGTGGGGAAGAAATGGGGAGTTACTAATTAACATGTATAAAATTTCAGTTATACAAGATAAATAAATTCTAGAGATCCTGATGTACAACTTTGTGCCTGATAGCCGTACTGTATTTTCCACTTAAAAATCTGTTGAGAGTATCTATCTAATGTTGTAGTCTTACCACAGTTCTGAAAAAAGGTGCGATTTTAGAATCATTTTCTCAGTACGTGGCTCATAAGTGCAAGTATTATACCAATGAGAAACCTGAGCTCTTCCTCTTTTGTGTAAGAGACCATTTTCTGAGGAATCACCCTCTTTTTGCACATGGTGTCAGAGGCTACACATTCTGGAAATAGTTGGACAGAGTCAGAGCAGGTTTGGGCTAGGGTTCCAACTGCATCCTTCAATTCAAAACCACTTGAGTAACAGTATATGATGACAGAATCAAGACCTTTTTACTCTATTCTGTGTGAGCGAAATTTGGATGAGGAATAATGTTACCTCAAGAAAGCACAACATCATTTGCCACAGGGAATTAGATAGAATCTTCCACATATACCTAACTTCTGGATGTTAGGTAGTTCTACCTAACTGCAGCTCTGAGAGGAGAACAAATTTATAAGCAAGTAAAGACAGAACAGGAGCAAGTGTCTTTTACCTCTCAGACAATTGCGAAATGCCAGTTAAGGCTATTTCCTCAGTTTAATCTGAGAAATTAGTTCAAAACAGTTCCACATTTCAAGATAAAATCAATGAAAGAAGATCCCAAATGTAAAATATAATGGTCCTGTAAAATTATAAGTTAAAATTGTATACATACAATCAGGGGAAAATTTTACCCATTTTGTAATGACATTCAGATTTGCCTTAGATTTCTGTTTTCTTTTTAGCAATAAATGCCAGAAGTCAGCACGGTATCAAGTAATGGAGTTAGGGATGATAATGATTTACTATGGGTTCACTACGTGTCCAACACAGTTTATCCATAGCAAAGTCTTTATCGGCAAGAACTAGTGTTATCTTTCTTTAAAAAGTGAGGGAATTGAGGCACAAGGGAATTACAATTATTATCTAAGGCTGGATCACATGAAGTGGTTGACATAGGAATTATAGCTGGGACTTCAGGCTTTATAGCAAAACTGCTGTGCTGTGCTGTGTTCCTTCTTCTAAAATGCAGGATGAAATGATTTTAATATTTGCATAAGGAAAAGCAAAAAATAAGAAGTTTTAAAACATGCATAAATTCAGAAAAAAAATCATCTACTTATCTAAGTCAAAATGAAAACAAAGATTAGGATGTAAGAATAAGAAATGTGGGATATAAAATAATTGATTGGAATCATTTAAACTAGTCATGCAAAAATGCAATATTATATAAAAATCTATGAATTGAAGAGTAATACTCTGCATCTAAAACCCAGCTTATTTTAATGCAAATCAGAAAGTGTAGGAAGTGTGGTTCCATATTAAATAAAGTTAGCAAAAATTTTTGTCTTACAAAGAGGAAATTTCATAAAATTATATTAATCTCAAAATTTGGTAGAGAATTACATTCAAGGAAAGAGATATATTTCCAGAGAAAGGAGAATATTACTGAAAATTTCAGAAGAGCTTATCTAAAATGTAATATATTTTAAAATAGCAATATGCTATAAATTAGAGCAATATATTAATAATGCTAATTAGAGCAATATATTAACAAATGATAATAAATGATATTAATAAATGATAAATATTGAGATAGCATCTCAATCTATTAAACATATGAATTTCATGTCAATGGTCAAAAGATGAAAATTTCCATCTGGTTTGTTGCATTACTATTAGAATCTTTGCCAAAAATGGTTTGAGGCATATTTATCGCACAGAAAGGAACCATAAACATGGCAATGATAAATTACGTAACCAGAAGGAGAAAACAATAAAAGAAAATAATGTACAAACACTCTCATACTCTGATGTTTGTCATTAGTTTCTAGAGAATATCAGTAATCACTTTTTTTAGTAACTATCAACATTTTCTTTGTTAGTATATTGTGTGTTGTGCGGTAACCATTGTCTAATGGAAAGTCTGCATCATTTGGTCAGTTGTGATTAAAACTGAAAAAATGAATAAGTCATTTATTTCATTATAGAATGAAAATTATACAGAATTCATAAGTACTTTCTCAGTGTATTTAATCTCTTCTAAAAAATGGAAGAGATACAGATTATATTGCTACACATACTATTGTTATGCTTTCGAATTAACAAAGGCGATTTTTTTATTACTATTCCACGGTGTTTCTTGCTGTCACTTACATACGCGATCCAGGAAACAGCACAACATTTATTACCTTTTTCATGAAGGAAATGGAAGATATTCATTAGTTCTGGTTAAACAATCCAATTCTTTCTGTCAACGTGCCAAGACAAGGTCTCTTAGATTCATGGTAACAAATCCTATAAAAAAGGAAATCTGAAAGGTAATTAAGAAGGCCCAAGGAGCAATTGGATCTTATCTAAGAACCTCAAAAAGTGACATAGCACATAATACTAAGGAAATGGCAGAACTAATCAATTTGTCAGTCTTTCCCTTCTGTCTTGTGCTGCCTTTCATGTTGTGAGTGGAAGAACAACTGTGGAGAGTGCATTGTGTGCTCATCATTACGCCACTTTACATTATAATTCCCTTGAGATTGATTTACTTCCACCTGGGACATTCATTTTCTGTCTCAGACACCCATACTTATGTAAGTAGCTAAGAATGTACAACATGTCTATTTAAACTTTTAGTAATATGAGTGTTTAGCTTTGTACTTTGAAATCTGCCCTCTACAGAACATAGCTTCTATTCCTACTTTAAGAAGCTAGCCAGAAAAAAAAAAAAAAAAAAAGAAGCTAGCCAGAGTCTACATCTCTACTTTGTAGCTATTGTTTAATGCAAACTCTTTTAATGCATGAATATTGAATATTTTCAGTTACAGAAAGATAATTTAGACAATCAAATGCTTTGCCAAAAACATGTCATTTGTTTTTAATAGTCTCCTATTTGCATACCATCAAAATCATTTCACATTATAAAACACCAGCTTAATGTACTGAAACCCTGCATGGTAATATAAAAGGCCTTAAAGAAAGGAATAAAATATTGATCAGTTTATAATTTGTTTCTTGATCTACTTTTGTGAATACACCTGCCAGGAGACAGATGTAAAATGATTCTAGAAGAGTAATACAGAACAATAGAAACTAGTAATTGACTTTAATATATGGCAAAAGTATAAACTTAACTATGATTACCATTTGAGTCAAAAGGTGCTATTATGAACTATGACATCTACAAAAATGTAATTATTCTAAAAGATTATGTATGTTTCAATGTGAAGAACTTTCCATTACTAAGGTGTTAAGGATTTCTACCCTTCTTGAAGCTTCCTTTCTTCAACTGTTGAGCTAATGAAACAAAATTTTATTCAGAGCCTGTCTGATACAGTATACTCAGGGTCAAGTAGTAGGAGACAATGCTGAACGGGAGACTCTTTTTCTTCATTGAAAAGGCTCTAAAGTCAGATCTGCACTTAGTTTTGGCAGTCAGTGGCTTCACCCAAAGAGTGGCATGTGTTATTTGTCCAAGTTGTGTGTTCTGAGTTCAGCAGTCTTCTACAGATTAAACTACCACACATTCTGTCTTCGTTTTCTACCACCAGTTCTTTCAGGTGCAAAGCCCTGCCTGGTGTTCCTTTTCTCTACACAAGGGAACTCTTCAGAACATAACTAGTTTTTCTGAACAGAAATGAGTGACTTAGATTAAATGACAAAGGCTTAAATATGTTTGCTTGTAAGATCTAATTATTTTTCTATGGTAATTTTACTGAAGTTCAATTTTTACTGAATGCTTTGTATGTATGAGGATCTAGTCTAGGTGCTAGTAGTTCAATGAAAAATAAGACATGCTGTCAGTGAGTTGATGCCACCTCTGGGTTATCTCAGAAAGAAACTAGTCTTCAAGGAAACAGCATGTCTAAAATTCAATGTAACAGTCAGGTAATAGACTCACATTTTGTCTTCATAAAATCATGTGTACTTCATTATTTCCAAGTAGAGTTTGGTCTATAAAATCTATAGCATATATACTTAAATATCAAATTTATTTTTCATGTCTGATATTTATTTGCTGACTTAGTGATGTTAACATAAAATGATGTTTTATTTTTATTTGCTCCTGATGGAACTCATGTGGCTCTTTTTAAAAATTCATTTGGGAATGATTCACACACAAACTTGATGAAGCAGCATATTCTTTGCCATGTTTGTCTTCTTAATTATAGAGGGAACTGTTCCGTATAACAATTCTGAATGGCTAGTATTAATGTGAGTATGGCTTTCCAAAGCAGTGTCTCCTGACAGGTTATCACTCATGTGGCTTGATTTGCATGATCAACAACCAAGTGGAATTGGAAGGCAAGCAAAGTATGGCTAATATATCATGAGCTTGATTTACAAAATTTCCACAGGCAAGTCTGTGTGCTGGACATCAAATTAGGAACATGGGTAAGATGTAATTTACAATTGCTTTTAGGCAATGTAGAGATAAAATGCTTAATTATTTATTAATGAAGCCCTAATTAATCTTCTGAAATGCTTTTGTGTGGATGAGAAACAAGGCTTTATCTTAAAAGGCAAAATATCAAGTAATTAGCAATATAAAAATTGTACTCTCTTGCAAATTCGCGTGAGCTTCTAATGTCCTCAGTCTCTAGTACTAATGCGGATATCTAATGCATGAATTATATAATCTCCTTCAGTAACATAATTGATTTAGAATTTAGTAATAAGGATGCAGGTTGTATGACTTAATTACTTAAAAATAATTCTTAGGGGATGCCTGGGTGGCTCAGCAGTTGAGCGTCTGCCTTTGGCTCTGGGAGTGACCCCAGGTCCGGGGATCAAGTCCCACATCAGGATCCCTCCATGGAGCTTGCTTCTCTCTCTGCCTGTGTCTCTGCCTCTCTCTCTCTCTCTAATGAATAAATAAATCTTAAAAAAAAAATAATTATTAGTCCTCCATTTGCTTTATATATATATATTTACTTTACAAAATATTCATATAAAATATGAATCTATATATAAGTATACATGTAGCCGTAAGTATATAAATTTTACATACATTTTAATTAAGGTTGGTCACATTATATTTTAATTAGATATGACACTGGATAAATTTCTGCTATCATTTCTATCTTAAATAATGGTATTCATCATGGAAAAATATCAGAATAAACAGATTGATATGTGATTATGGAGAAACAAAATTATCATTAATAAAAATTATATCACTTCCTTGATTTTCTTAAAATTTCCTTGATTTAATAAATAAATAGAATGCCAAATATTAAATTAGCAAATGTTCATTTAAGATCCATCTTTTCAATTACATTTCTATATATGAATAATGAAATAGCAGGAAGAGAAATTGAGAAAACAATCCCATTTACAATGGCACCAAAAAGAATAAAATATCTATAAATAAACTTAACCAAGGAGGTGGAAGATCTGTACTCTGAAAACTATAAAGCATTAATGAAAGAAATTGAAGATAATACAAATAAATGGGAATGAAGATAATACATTCCATAGTCATGGGCTGAAAGAGATAATATTGTCAAAATGGCCATACTACCCAAAGCAATCTACAGATTCAATGCAAGCCCTATCAAAACACCAACCAGGGATCCCTGGGTGGCGTAGCGGTTTGGCGCCTGCCTTTGGCCCAGGGCGCGATCCTGGAGACCCGGGATCGAATCCCACGTCGGGCTCCCGGTGCATGGAGCCTGCTTCTCCCTCTGCCTGTGTCTCTGCGCCTCTCTCTCTCTCTCTCTCTGTGGCTATCATAAATAAATAAAAATTTAAAAAAAAATGTATAAGTATAAAAATATATACAAATATTTAAAACATAAAGTACCAGGTATTCTTTACCATTATGAGGACCTGATCACATTTTCTAATCTCATTGTATTTCAGATTCCTCACTCATAAAATGAGAAAAGTAGCACTTTTATGTGTGGTGTTGGAGGATGAATGAGGCATAAAACACAGAAAAGGTCAAAGTAGGGCCTGTCATATAGTATGAGCAGAATAGATTTTAGTTATGCCAACAGTGGTAGCTCTTGATTCTGAAAAACAATACATAGCACTGCTTTCAGTGATGAATATATGTTTTTATGCCCATTGGGATGGATGAAATGCTAAAAAATTTCTCTAAAAATATTGCAACGATGCGTCAGAATTATATCTGAAAGTTGAAGTAAAAAAGATGGAAAAAATAAAAAAAGAACCCTGGTGGTGGGGGTTAGGGGAATGAGGAAGAAGGTAATATAATGAGGCAGTAAAATGCATTACTTTCTAACTGTCTAAAGATGATTGAACTAGGTGATCAGTTGACCAGGAAATCCTAACTTCCCAGTAGGAGTTTTTGACTTCATTAAATTTTATCAGAATACCAATTATGTCCATAAAGGGCTGAGTTACATGATGCATTTTACATGATGCAAAAATGTTCTGAACCAAAGAGGTTTAGGGCATGTTTTTTTTTTTTTTTTTTTTTTTTTTTTTTTTTATGCAGTTCCAGTAAAGAAACATCTGTTTAGTTGTGGTTTTGTGAGCAAATTATTAATTGGATTTGTTGCTTATTTGATTGCTTTTAAAATTCCATATAGATGTTGAAAATCAACCACAGGCTCATTTATACAATAAACAATTACCAGTAATATCCTATACACATCAATGTGATTTCTTTAAATAAATTTCCTACTTTAGGAAAAAAATTCCAAACGAAATTCCATTATGATTCAATTTCTATGGTGGATATTTCACTTAGTCATCACACCTGGAATTTTGTATTTTGTATGCTTGAATTTATTTGCCTTGTTTGTTTGTTTTCTCCCACTCTCCTCTCTCTGTGTAAGTACAAAAGCATTATTTAACACACTTAAAACTCCTGGTTTGGTTCTAACATAAGTGATGAGTATAAATGAAGGTGAGAGAATTGACTTTTGTCAGGATAATTCCCAAAAATAAGAAAACAGAGGTATATTTTTGATTACTTCTATTTTCCCAGAAATAATAATGTTTTACCACCCTATTAACTTCTATGTTTAGAGGACAGAGATTAAGCATACAATGCTTCCTCTCAGGCTTTTCCCACACATCTATTCATGGGAGGTTGCATTACTAGAACTGGGAGTGAATTAAACCACAGAGTAAATACTGGACAAAAATTCTGGTTCTGGTGGGACATTTTAGGCACATATATGACCACATATGAAGGGTTGATCATATTCCATAGTAGCAGCTTGTCATATTCAATAAAATGGAATATATTCATAGTTGTGACATTATCCACAGACTTTTAAAAAATTATATCCAAATACAAAGGAAGACTAATTCCTGTTGAAGCTATAAACACAACAACATTTCATTGAAGAATAAATGAACCAGTAAAGGTACCTCAAATAATATTTGTACCATTTATGTGGGGAATAAAGTCATTATTTTTACACAATAATTTGAGGCCCTGTCTGAGTCACTACCTAGGAATATGTTTGTTTTCAAATGTGACATGGTTAAAAATAGTAAAATTTAACATCATGTCTTTTTTTATCAAGATAGTTATGATTTTTCTAAGCTTGATCAAAGGAGTAAGACAGTCCCCTGAATTCCAATCATCACCAGCATCATGCTTCAGTCTCCTGAAAAACATTTGCTTGTGTTAGCAATTTATCACTTTAAACCTTATTGTAGGATAATTTCCTTTCATATGATCTCACCCAGGGGAATCTGTGTATTTTCTTGATTCAAGGTTGGGATTATTCTGAGAAATTTAATCCTTGACTTCCTAAAGGTGGATCACCTGAGATCCAGGTATTACTTCCTAAGTGGATTTTGAAATGCCTGTTTCAACAATAAACTAATTTTAAAAGGGAATATTAAACAGCCAATAGATGAAGTACTTTAAGTTACTGACTGCTTAGCATGTTTTTTTTGAGAGTGTTCATTCTAGGCTGCTTAGTATACCTCAAGAAAAGGAGGGTTAATTAAAATAAAGTAAATAGGGAACAAAGGGAAGTGGGCTTTATTAAGCACTAGAAAATAGAACATTAGAAATAGTGATAAGAATATTTATATATTTATAAATAAGCATAAGTCAAATTTCCCTCAGGTTTTCATCTAGGCCCATGTAATAAGTTTTGCTTTGTTGGTTAGGATGAGCAGAGCAATCCATTTCTCAAAGTCATAGGTTTCTAATCAAAATATTTCTAGACAACCTGGGTCTTTTAGATGTGTATATCATTGCGATGCCAGCTTACTCTGGAAGCATTTTCTCCAAAATTATCCTCTGCAATACCAACAATTGAGTGTACCTCATAAACTTCTTTCAGGAATTCAATCTTTGGCCTATAGAGAAGGAGATTTCATGTAAATGCTGAGACTGAATATCTCAGATTAATTTATGTCAGCATTTAAAAATCAAAATTTAAAAAAAATAAATTTAGAGGAGATGAATCTCTTGGGAGTATAGTATATAAGTGCATCTGCTTATATATAAGAAGTTTATAACAGATGATGACTAGTGAGGAATAGAATGTGCTAAAAGTAGTTACAAAGATTTTTCTGTAATTTTCAGCAAAAGATATCTCAGATATTCTAGGGTGTGACCTGATATTTTCAGATGCAAAATCAATTTGACTTCACAAATTGATGTTATTTGCAAGCCTGCTACACATTTGTGTCACAGAAATATAGATAATCAAATAAATTCTGTTTTTGCATCATACCTGTTAAAATATATATTATATTGCATGTTACATTTGTGAGGGCATTTCTTTAAAGAGTAGAAAAGTGCTAAATCTAAATTCTCAAATTTCACATGTGTGATAATTAAAATATTTTTCCTTATTCTGAATTCTGGCTTTGTACCCACATTTTTAAAATTTATTTATTTATTTATTTATTTATTTATTTATTTATTTATTTATTTATTTATGTTTGCCAGGCACAATAGAACACACATCATGATATAATCACTGGCTTTGTTGCAATTTCACGAGCTGGGGATTGATTCACCATACCTTGCTCCACTTTCCACAAATTAGCTATGGCTGTTTGAATTCTTGAATTAACTTAAAGAAAATAAACCTGCATCTTACACATAAAAGCTCCAGCTGGAAGTCATAGTAGCGAAGTCAACGGTTATCTCCTGCCAAACTCCAATAAAACCAACCTCAGGGGTATCCCTGGGTGGCCCCGTGGTTTGACACCTACCTTTGGCCCAGGGCATGACCCTGGAGTCCCAGGATTGAGTCCCACATTGGGCTCCCTGCATGGAGCCTGCTTCTCCCTCTGCCTATGTTTCTGTCTTTGTCTCTCTCATGAATAAATAAATAAAATCTTAGAAAGGACCAACCTCAGGATAAGAAAAACAAAAAGCATATACTTCCATGAGAATATGCCAAAGTAATCTTTTCGTTTTATTCTCTTCCAACATTATACAACCAGCACCAATTTACACTGGGCACTTTGCCTTGGCAAAGATATTTGCTTTGAAAGGATCCTTTTAGCTTCTTTCTGTGAGCTCCTGAATTTAGGTCATGCCATAAATTATTACTCAGTGGTCCAGGCTTTACTAGTTATTTGGAGACCAAATGTAGCAGTTGGGTCCCTAGGACATGTCTGGGATGGTACATCAACTATGAAAGTTGTAGTATAACATCCTAAGACCCAGAGAGGCTCTGTTTGAGACTACTTGGAAATGAAAAGTCTTAGAGAATAAAGTAGGGTTTGGCCCTTGATCTCTATAATATAAGCAGAGAGTCAAGGCTATTATACCAATTTCAATCACAGCCATTCTAAAAAGAATATGCAATGCTTACCACCCCATACCAGTTCCTTGAACTGCAAGGAACAGAAAGTCTGTGTTTAATGAATTGTTGCAATTTTATAATTAATTACTATTAATATGTGCAATTTACTTAGTATTTATTATATGCTAAACACTGTGCAAGGCTTTACAACTACATAATTTCTAACTAACTCTATTCTGATGGTTAATTTTATGTGTCAACTTAACTGGGCCATGGGTGTCCTGATATTTGGTTAAACATTATTCTGGATATTACTGTGAAATGTCTGGATGAAATTAACATTTAAACTGATAGACTGACTAAAGTGGATTTCCATCCATAAAGTGTGGACCTCAGGTGAAGGCCTGAATAAAGCAAAAAGGTTGACTTTCCCTCGAGTTTAGACGGAATTCCTCATGCCTGACTGCCCTTTTAGGTAGGGCATCTTTTTTTTTTTTCTTACCTTCAGACTCAAACTGAAACATCAGTTCCTTTTTAGTCTCAAGACTACCAGGCTTCAGACTGGAACTATATCATCTACTCTCTTGGGTCTCCAGTGTGCCAACCGCAGATCTTTGGACTTGACAGCCTCCATAATTACATAAGCCAATTCCTTATAATAAATGTCTTTATATATGTGTCTATATACATATCCTATTGGTTCTGCTTCTCTGGACACCCCTGACTAGTACATTCACAAATCTCTAAACTCTCCCTAGTACTCTCACAAACCTCTAAATTTTTATTTAGAGATTAAATAACAAAAATTTTGTTTGTTATTGTTGTTAATTGTTATTGTTGTTGTTATGCTGATTTTTTCTTTAAAGAAATTTTTTGGTATTGTTTGTTTTCCACAATCAAAAATACTGTGAATCTTAAATTACTTGCCCAAGTGCACAGTTACAAAGAAACTTTGTTGAACTATACAAACATAGGCAATTATTGCACAATATAATCTCAAAGGAAATTTTCTAGGACATTTCATTTGCATTAAATTCCTTAGTTTTTCATGTTATTACAGATTTTTAAAAATTACTGTGGACTCCATCTTAAATAAGGCTCTAATTTAGCTAATATTTTTTCAGAAACTCATCATTAAAATATAGGTTGGATTCTCATATTTCTTGCTGATTATGAAGTTTTTAGATTGCCTGTATGTCACATAAACATATTAATGAATAATATAAAATTAAATTGACATATTTTAATTCAGTGTGAGATATATATACATATACATATACATGTATTTTGTATTTTGAGAGTTGAAAAAAAGATGGAAATGAAATTCATGAATGCATTTGTATAACTATAGTTTAATTAATCTGCAAAGTCAAGTAGCAAAAGGACTTCTTGTCATGCACAAGAACATTTGTAAGACTAGAGAATAATGCCATGAGGGAATATCAACTCTGTGCCTGAAGGAAAGAAAAATGTTATGCTCATTTCCTAGGCATATAAATGTAAGTCAATATTGTGAATTTATTCATCTTTTTTCTATTCACATTCAGTATGAAAAATTTTCTGAAATACAAATGTCATGTTTAAACATTTCATGTTTTCAGAGACACTGTCAAAGTGACACAGATAGATACCACAAAGTTGGTATCATTTTGTTTGCTTAGTAACCAGTGACAGAAAAGTTGGATCTGTGGTTAAGTTAAAAATAATAATAAAACAGCGCTCGCTTTCCATACTGTGAAATATGCATCTTAAATTAAAATTCCCCAAATCTCAATATAGCTACTGAATATAATTATTTCACTAATATGTTACTCTATTGTTACCAACATATCTCTGGATAACAAACATATCCAACACCTCTAAGAATCCCCTTGCTGTTCTTCCTTTGTGTGTGTGTGTCAGGACACCATATTGCTAACTATAGGAACTCCTGCAACTGAATAGCAAAACAAAACAAAACAAAACAAAAAAGAATCTGATTAAAAAGTGGGCAACAGATCAACATTTTTGAATAGACATTTCCCTAAGAAGAGCTACAAAGATGCAACAGGTACATGAGAAGGTGTTCAACATCTCTAACCAGAGAAATGTAAATCAAAACCACTATGAAGTAGATGCACTTATACAGTAGGAATTTGGAGCTCAATTAAGCTCATGGTTTTTCAACATTATGCACATGGCAAAGCACTGGGATCTAAGACTCAAGAGAGCAAAGGGAAAAGGTGAGGAAATGGTGTTTTTTGAGCTCATTAAAGCTGTAGCTGCAACTGCAACAGAGTCGTGGTGGTTGGTCTTCATTTGATATCCAAGTATAAGGAATAAACAATTTCTAGAATGAAAGTGCAACATGAGATTAATTTCCTTCTGTTTCAGCTATATCAACTCTATCAAAATAAATTAAGCTTGAATATTTATTCATCTTCATAATTGTTTTTGAGATTAACTATTTTATTTTATTTGTAATGCCCTTCTATGAGAATACTGAATCCATTTTAAAATTATAAACATATAGAGAGAATAAATCATTGAGACTTGATACTCAGAGCCTCCTTTGAGTAATAACTTGCAATTTCAATTTTACACAGTAAATCTTTATAATCTTGAAGTAGTGTTCTTTACTTAATCTAACAACATGCAAAATCATTCATTCATTTGCTCAGATTAAGTCACATAATGCAGGCTAAAGAAAAAAAAAGAGAGAGAGAGGTCTCAATTAAAAATGTAAATGTATCTTCCTTTCCTACCACTCAGATTAGACTATCATCAGTGGCCTATCATTGCTTACATAATAGTCATAGAGGTTGCTGTTTTCTTACCTGATTTCTAGGTCTTACAAATGTATTGCATGTGACAATTTTACTTATAAATAAATGGAAATAGCACAGCAACAAAGTCACTGAAAAAAACATGTCAAGATCACAAACAAATATCTTTTATTTCTATTTTAGCATATAAGAAAACATTGTGGGATCCCTGGGTGGCGCAGGGGTTTGGCGCCTGCCTTTGGCCCAGGGCGCGATCCCAGAGACCCGGGATCGAATCCCACGTCGGGCTCTCGGTGCATGGAGCCTGCTTCTCCCTCTGCCTGTGTCTCTGCCTCTCTCTCTCTCTCTCTCTGTGTGACTATCATAAATAATTAAAGAAAAAAAAATTAAAAAAAAAAAAGAAAACATTGTAAAACTCATAGTTGGAAAGCTTTTCTATGGATAGTCTTTTAAGAGAAAAAAAGGGGGATCCCTGGGTGGCGCAGCGGTTTGGCGCCTGCCTTTGGCCCAGGGCGCGATCCTGGAGACCCAGGATCGAATCCCACGTCAGGCTCCCGGTGCATGGAGCCTGCTTCTCCCTCTGCCTGTGTCTCTGCCTCTCTCTCTCTCTCACTGTGTGCCTATCATAAAAAAAAAAAAAAAAAAAAAAAAAAATTAAGAGAAAAAAAGGAGAGAAAATATGTCCAAACTACTTTGCAGAAAATTAGATGGTAAGCACATGCCTCTGTCAAGTTAATGAGCTGTCATCCTAAGGGACAGCCTTAGGAGATCATTCAACAGAAAAATTTAGGGGTACTAGCAATATCTATTGAAAGATATTAACAGAAGAGTTTATATAAGCCTTAGTTATCACTCTTTTAATAAGAGTTTTTATCAAACTGTGAGTAGAAAAACCAGTTTGTCTTTATCTTTTCCCAAAAGTACACTGTTATGTGACATCTGGCATTATTCTACTCCAAGTTCAGCTATTGTTCTTTATATTGCTTATATTGTTGGTTAATATACAATCATCTTAATGAATTAATTAAATAGGGAGAAAAAGTGAATATTTTTAAATATCTCCCCAAGACCAAAGTGAGTATTACTCCAAAGTTATTAATCACCCAAATAGGACAAGTGTTGTTGAGCATAAATGAAAAAAACAAATCTTTATCCTACTATGTTGATCTGCCAAAATGAGACAAGTTCCAACAGATATTCTGAGATTGAGCAAAAAAAATCTGAATAAATTACTTAAGTATCTGTTGTATGGTATATCCAACAATGGAACTACATGTATTGAACTATGTTTGATATTTTGTACTTAAATTGTTGTGCCCAAGATTGCGAATCAGAGAAACCACCAAGGAGCCAACACTGATGCAAACATATGAGGGTTTAGTTACAAGCTCGAGCTTGGGTCCAAGTATACCCGACACAGCAGAGCAGGGACTTGGACCCCGAGGTGGGTTTCAGCTTAGTTTTATGGGCTGGTCTAGGGGACCTCCAGAAGGGGTGGAGGAATTTCTCAAGTTCTGTTTACATTCTGATATGGGGCTTTCAAGGGCATTGAGCTCTGTTCTCATTCTGATATGGGGCTTCCTGCCCCTGGCTTGGGCTCTGTTCTCATTTTAATATGGGGCTTTCTAGTACTTAAGCTGTAAGCTGTCCTCCCCCCCCCCCCCCCCCGCGTGCCCCCCCCCCCAACTGAAGTAATGTAGATTTCAGCTCTTATTCACAGGGGCCTGGGATGGCTGTACTTGTGGTAATGCTGAACTTAAAGTGGAATGGCCTTAATTTTCTTCAGCCTCCACAAAATTACCATTGTTACTACAATAGTAACAATGAGTGGAGTTCATGGACTCTCCTCAAATTGTAATAGTCAAGGTAAAAATGCATTATGTGTAACTCAGTAGTTAGGAGCATAGCTTATGCCTTCAGCTTTTCTGCAAAATTACTGCTTATGTTTGTTTAAGTAATATACAAATGGATCAATCTAAATTTTGGTATACTTATTAGTAATATCAGACTAATATTAACTGCCACCCGGAGATTTTTATAATAGAAAATTACATAAAGCTTTTAATTATCATGAATGTAAATAGAATTCCAAAGTCTGTTGTCTTAGCACATTGTCCTAAGGGTTTGCATGATCCATCAGCCTTATTTTGAAATATTTTTACCTGTTTCAAAATATTAACTTGCCAAGCACACTGAGAAGCCTCCTTCAGTCTTTAAATAGATCAGAAAAAATTGCAAATAAGTTATGTAAATGTATAGATCAGTTATGAATTATAAAATAAAGTCTAAGATTTAGGTTTCTATGTTGTCAGGAAGACTGAAGAGACATGGAAACTAATTAATTTTTACTCAGTTCTTTTTCTCAGCCTTGTTCTTTGTATATTTTTAGCCTTTGTTTTCTAATTTCTGTTTTATAGTAGCTTTGAAAATAATCACCAAGATTTTATGTGACATTTTCTCCTGCTCTCTTTTTAAAGACAAAACCAAGAGGTCACAATGAAAGTTTTACAAAACATAAAGTAATTATCTGTTGTCATATGGAGAGAGACTGATTATCATTAACCTCAAGGATTCATTTGCTAGAGGAAAGAAAACTGGTAATATTGTATTTTTCACATGGGGGAATAGAAAACATCATAATGAATTCTAGAATCAGAAAGGTCTACCTTAGGGGGGCTCCTGGCTGGCTCAGTAGACTCCGGATCTTGGGGTTGTGAGTTTGAGCCTCACACTGGGGGTACAGATTGCTTAAAAGAAGAAGAAGAAGAAAGAAGAAGAAGAAGAAGAAGAAGAAGAAGAAGAAGAAGAAGAAGAAGAAGAAGAAGAAGAAGAAATAAAAAGAAAAGGAAGCCCTGTCTTAGAATCTGTGTGCTACAAGTGGCTAAATGTGTGAGTTTGGAGTGGTTAGTTAATATCTCTGTGCCTCAATTTCTTTTCCCATGAAACAAACAAGTATAAACATTTCACTTATAGTGCATTTTCAATGATTAAGTGAAGGGATGCTAGTAAAATGCTTATGATGTGGGGAAACAAAGAAGGAAATGTAGAAAAAATTAAATTTCCTTATAACCTGCAGCCCATTGAGAAATATTTGAGGCAAGCAGTCCTCCAGGAAGTCCCAACTGTCTTAATGTAATGCCTTGCTAGAGGGAAAAAGAAGCTTAGCTTAATAATAGCCAGGCTTCCTGGATCCTTTGAGTCTTCTTTAGCACATGAAAATCCTTTAGGAAATCTTCCCTGTCCTTACCACCCCAAATCAGTTTCTCCTCACAATCTTAGGACAGCTCTTTCTGCCCATTGGTCTTGTCTCTGTGCTTTAATAAAAACACCTTTTTTGCACCGATAACGTCTCATGAATTTTTTCTTGGCCATCTGCTCTGAGCCCTAACATTTCCATATCACTTAGAACATTCACTAAACTTTTAAGTAAAGTTAAGTAATTGTGACCTGTTAGCTAGATACAGTTAATCACTTTGCCTCGTCTCCAGCTCTTAATATAATCATTCAGATTCTGTTTAGATTATTTAAACCCAATTATAACTATCAGGAAGTTGAATTCTTCTCGCTGTAGGATAGTTGATTGGTTCAGGCAGCAAAAAAGGGTGTATTTTCCATAAATCAGAACTCTTGTTTTCAAATTAAGCAATTTTTAGAGATGTCACCCAGGAAAGTGACACCTGAATTGTGACCATGCATGGGGCGGTGGCATCAGGGAGATACTGTCAATACTTACGATATTAAAAGAAAAGATGATAAGGACAAAGGTCCTCGATGACCAGCACCTCTAGCAACTTCACTGATAGCAAAGGAGACAGCAAGATCACTGAGAGCAAAGGAGACAGCAAGACAGCAAAGGAGATTGCCAGTGAAAAGGTAACGCATATATTAAAGAAATCTATAAATACAGAAAGATATTAAAAACAAATGTAAGAAATAAGAGTGTAACTACAGACCCCTTCCTTCACTTTCAAGCATACAGTACCCATTATCTCATAGTAAAAGTGAAAACAAATAACTTTTCTTCTTTTTCATTAATCTCTTTATGTCTTTCCTCAAAAGGAGAAATATAAACATCAGTCAAGGAAAAGGACACTAATTGCCTCAATATAAAGTGGTTAGGAAAATAAGACATGTATAAAGAAATTAACAAATGTGTTTTTCAATATAATATTAACTCTCTTAATCTCATCGTATTTCTTCCTTACATTTGCTTTACTATTTGTGTATCTGTCTCATTTTGCAATCAATTTTCATCTTTCCTTTTTCTTGTTCTCCCTTTTTTTCTTTCTTACTTTTTTTTGTTTTCTTTTCTTCTTTCTTTCCTTCTTTTTTCTTTCTTCCTTCCTTCCTTGGTTCTGTCATTTCTTAGTAATGGAAAAGCCTGCATATAATTAACAAGCTAAAATACTTGCTAATTAAAAAAAATTATCAAAGAAATATAGGTGCACTGCTCGACTAAATCACAATAATGACTGTCTTGAAATTTTTTTGTCAGTGATTTAATCTCCATTTTTACTGTAGTCATCTGACACAGTTCAATCTAGTTAAATAAACCCCCTTACTAAATTTGTTAATGAAAGCCAACTTAACTGGGTGAATAGAACTTCTTTCTTGTAGGGATCTAATTATTACTCTACCATTAACTAGTTTGGCTACTTTTGACAAGTTAACTTTATCTTTCTAAATCAGTCATCCTTATTAGAGATAATAAATGTCTGAAAGGTTAGTGAAAGCTTGAAGACAATGGTGCATGTGATGTGTCTTACACATACTGGTTATTCACTAAAATATAATAGTTATCAATAGCATCAAAGCCTGAACATAATTTCACAATTTTTCTTTTCTAACATATAGCTGTTCATATGACATTGACTAATAGTAATACTTTTAGCCTTGTCCCTCATTTAATGCTTTCTCAAGTCTCAATTACTTTTAAACATTTTTACAAATTACATTTGTAATTCAAATCTTGCCAACTGTTGGATAACAAGATAATAAGATAATGCTGACTTAGCTGTTGTTGATGGTGGTGGTGGAGTATTTGTGTGTGTGTGTGTGTGTGTGTGTGTGTATGTGTGTGTTTTAGGGTATGATAGGCTTTAAGATTTGGGCAGCAGCACACATAATGGTTAAGAGTCAGATGGCCCTCCAGGCTCGGATTATATCTGTGTGGCTTTGGCCAAATTAGATGACCACATCTGCAAAAGAGGAAAATAAAATTATTTCAGAGGGTTAAATGGAGAGTAAATAAAATAATATTTGTAAATATTGTGTACTTTCTTTAACGAAGTAAAGACTTAACAAATGTTTGTCATTGCTATTCACCCTTCTAAGTTTCAATAGTTATATAGCACTCTAATTAAAATGATTGATTTTTGTTAGTGGCTCTCACAAATTCTTCTGTCAATAACAATTATAATGATAATTGCTAACCTTTCTGTAGCCAACAACAAGCATAACAAATCTAAATTTAAAATGTAAAGGGATGCCTGGGTGGTTCAGTGGTTGAGGTTCTGCCTTTGGCTCAGGTCCTGATCCTGGGGTCCTGGGATCAAGTCCCTCATTTGGCTCGCTGAAGGGAGCCTGCTTCTCCCTCTGCCTCCCTTTGCCTATCTCTGCCTCTGTGTGTGTGTGTCTCTCATTAATAAATAAAATATTTTTAAAAACTTTAAAAATAAAATAAAATGTAAAATGAGTAAGTAATGCAGTTTCTCTAAACACTAAATTTTTTTGAGACATGTAGCAACGAGAGTAATTTTTGTTCTGGCAGGATGCTGAATAGTTTAAATTCTTGATTATTAAGGAAATGGTTGCAAGAAGTTAATATAATTATCCTGGGCCCTGAGGTTGAGATCAATCATATTTCAAGGCAAGTTCCTCACTATCTTTGATCCTACCTTGGTTAGGGCAGTTAAGAAATGTGTACAATTTTAGAAGACAAGTTTCTTGTCAGCATATTTCTTTTCGGGGGCTCTGCAATTCAAATGGAATCCAAATTGAGAGAATTACCACCTATACTGAAATATTGAATACTTTTGCAGTTTCCAAAGTAGAGCGTGTTATCAGATGATATTTTATATAGAATTCATGATAAATTACTTAGCTTCCAATATAAATACTGACTTTGAAGTGATAGCTGGGAGCTTTTGCCAAAGATCAGTGGAACCCAGGACACTATAAAGTACAGAGTACTTGCTATACAATATCTCATGTAGGGCAGCCCCGGTGGCTCAGCGGTTTAGCCACCTTCAGCCTAGGGTGTGATCTGGAGACCGGGGATCGAGTCTCACATCAGGCTCCCTGTATGGAGCCTGCTGCTCCCTCTGCCTGTGTCTTTGCCTCTCTCTCCGTCTCTCATGAATAAATAAATAAAATCTTAAAAACAAAAACAATATCTCATGTAAATCAATGATGCAATAAATAGATTTTGTAAAAGGCAATCTTAGGTATATGTGTTGTTCAAAGTCAATTAAAGGTAAGATCAGAGGCTGACTGACACTAATAAGCATATAAAATTAAATATCCTTAATATGTAGTGTTTTTCATTCAAAGAAACATAGAAAATCTATGTGAGGGTAAATTCAGAATCATATATTTACATTTAATTGGCTGGGAGTGGAAGATGTAAGCCGGTGGTGGCTGTTACTCAAAAAGAACCTCCATAGTTTTATTTCAAAATGGACACTGAGATTTTAATTAATATTACCACTCACACTAAAGAGGCACATGATTCATACATCTGATATTAGTGGAATCCTTTTATAAAAATGGACTATGACTTGGTCAAATATTGGCTTATATTAATCATGTATACCTAAGAACCTCATAAAAAGGAAATGGTTCACACAACTGGAATCAAATCAAGAAATTCATGAAGTTAGAACTATCTAACTATAAAACATTGTTAATAGGCTTCCAAAGTTATTCTTGAAGGAACTGATAAATTATGAATGAAGCCAATGTTATTCATTTGGATGCAGTTATTGAACAATTTCATTTAAAAACACAATGTTCTTTTGCTAAAAGGGAAAAAACTCTTGAACATTAAAAATGTAGGTTCACATCTCAGTATTATATAACAAAAATGATATAAAATTAAAACCAAGAGACCGTTCTGCCAAAAATGTATGATCTGACCTTGCCTCTTTCGTATTAATGCACTACAATTTCCACAATATAAATTTAACATATTGCATTTAATCACACCTAAGTTCCCTTCCTACTTTAGCATTTTGCATTTCAAAACTAATATACATGTAAAAAATGGTATACATGTTATTAGAAATCACAAGTCTAATAATAATATAGCTTACAAAATTTAGCAGGGTATACATTGTAAAGTATGACACTCTTTTGACCAAATGTTTGTTAGTCAGGCTCCTCTAAGCCATTTTCTCAAGTAGGCTTCCACCTTTGAACTTCTAAGTCAGTCTTTGCATTTTCAAGAATATTGTTAAGCTGGTTTAGAAAGAACCCTTCCACCTTTGATATCTGAAAGGTGGTGATATTTGAAAATCCTGGCCTTACTTCAGCAAGAAACTTGTTAGGTCTATTTAGCCAGAATTCTCCATTTCCCCAGATGCTTCCTCTTAGCAATTTTCCATCTACTGACCTCTCACCCCACTTTTGGCTGTGAATCTCCACTTGTTCTTGCTGTATTCTGAGTTGAACCCAATCCCTTCCTGCTACTGCAAAATCCCATTCCAGTGGATCCTTCTTGAATAAAGTCTTTTTTACCACCGTTAAGAGTATGAGAATATTTTTTTTTCTTCAGCAAGTATTGGACTCCTACTCATAGCTTTTATCCCAATGTCAAGCAGATGTTGTTTTATTTTTTTTTTTGAGATTTTATTTATTTATTCATGAGATACACACACAGAGAAAGAGAGAGAGAGAGAGGCAGAGAGAGCAGCAGGCTCCATGCAGGGAGCTCGACGTGGGACTCGATCCTGGGTCTCCAGGATCACACCCTGGGCTGTAGGCTGCGCTAAACTGCTGAGCCACCAGGGCTGCCCCAGATGTTGTTTTAGATATCTGTTTAGTCACTTAAATGACCTGAGTCATACTTTCCTACCACTGACATTTTAAATGTAGTAGTTATGTTTAGATACAAATTATAAGATTGCACTTAATTAATCATAAGGTCGATCCCATTGGAATCAGAGAGACCTGCCATTTTCTAGAGTTTCCAGAAGGTCTGATGACAAGGTTTTATTACTTTTTAAGTCTTTGAAGAAAGAGCTTTGTTAAAAACAAAAGAAAGCAACAGCACACGCATGCAAAAAACAAAAACAAAAAAACAGTTCGTTTATTAATATTCTGGCAGATTTTTGTTTTCCTTTCCTAAGACTAATTTCAGTTTCTCTCTTCAAAGATTTGTGAACAAAATCACTTTATACATGCTGTTGTAATTAAATCTTTGTATGATCTCCTGTTAATGACCTATATTGGTGAGGAGGAGGAGTCAACCTGTTACAATAAACATCTCATGTGAAGGGGAAGTGAATGGTTACACTAAACTGCTTTACGAACAGACTGAAAACTCTCCCAAGATACAAAAGGGATGATATTTAAGTTGTCAACGTTGAGGTTTCAACCTTACTGAGTAGTGTGGAGGCCGAGAAAATTAAGGCCATTCCACCTTAAGCTCAGCATTAGCACAAGTACAGCCATCCCAGGCCCATATGAATAAGAGCTGAACTTGACCTTACTTCAGTTACAGGAAAAAAAACAGCTTAAAGCCCTTGAAAGCCCCATATTAGAATGAGAACAGAGCTTAAGAAATTCCTCCACCCCTTCTGGAAATCCCCTAGACCAGGCCATAAAACTCAGCTGGAACCCACCTCGGGGGCTAAGTCCCTGCTCTGTTGTGTCCGGTATGCTTGGACCCAAGCTCAAGCTTGCTAATAAACCCTCCTGTACTTGCATCGGTGTGGGCTCCTTGGTGGTTTCTCGGATTCGCAATCTTGAACACAACAAGTAGTGCTTACAAACTGGAGTTATTGCTTACAGTAGAAACTCGTAGTTCAATTTCAGAGACTATTATATCAATGCTAGCAGGGTTTGGTATTTTCCCCTTACATTCAGAGAGGGTCTATGTTGAACCTGTTGGGCTGGCGAGCCTGGGACCTCAAAACGGCCAACCCCAGGCCAGCAACCTCCCAATAAGGCCGCCTTGCCGCCCTACCCTAACTTAGCACACAGAGACCCGTAAACCTTGCCCTAAGTGGAATGCCGCCCTACCCCTATTTTCCCACCAACACCACCTTGCTGCCCTACCTTAGCACACAAAGACCTGGTAACTCTTGCCCTAATTGGAATGCTGCCCTGTCCCCACCTTCCTGCCAAACACTCTTTAGACACCCCCCCCCCCCCACCCCGTGGTTTGCCTGGCACGACTTCCCCGCTCTCTCCCTCCCCTGTGGGCCACGGAACCTCACCCGAGAGCACGTCCCATTAAAAGCCTTTTTAGACCAACTTTTGCCTGGCCTCTCTATTCCATTTCACTACCAATGGATTAAACCTGGCAGAACCAACACTTCCTAATGCTGCATATTTTACAGAATTTCTTCAAGAAAGTAGAAAGAAAAAATCTCCAGATTCTATCATTGTCTTAGGTTTCTTACAGGTGCAAAATCTACACTAAGGTCTTACAAAGATTTAGTGTATTTGAAGATGCAGGAGCAGAGGAAAAGGCAATCAGAGTGTGTATTACGGAGATTACTACACGGGGCAACTCAGTTCTGCCAGGATCTCCTGATATGCGTCCAGATGCTTGTCATTGTTCTCTACATAAAGGATATGAATTGGAAGTATTTTATCACCCCCCACTCCATGAGTCTACAACTCCTTCCCAAACTTTGCAGGCTTCCCCCATGGTATGAAATCCTCATGCTTCTGAGCTGCATCTAGGTGCAGCCTGACTAACTCTGAGGGAGAAATTCACAGGCAGAAAGTCCCAAGGGGGCAAAGTAAGAATAATTGAAGTGATATATTGCCAATTCAAACTCAGTCAAATTTCATGTGAAATGACCCTCCGTGGTCTCAACTGAAATCAGAAGTGCGATCAAAAGGATGAATGGGAGCAATGGATATGTCAGATTCAAGTAAGAAGTGGAGGAACAGTAAGCATGTGAACACTGTACAGCCGAAGAAAGGTGTAGGCTGGAAGGTTGGAATCTGGACTAAAAACATAATGTCAAATTTAAGCAGTCAAAATTTGTAAAAATATTTTTACATTTCTTCTAAATTTGTCCATTTTATGTAAAATTTCAAGTTTTCTGTGATAATGTTATTCAATATACCTTCATATTACCTTTTCATATCTGAAGACTCTACAGTGATATCATTATTTTAATACCTACTATCATATGTATTAATTAAAATGACCTAGTTGTATTTGTGCCTTCTTGTTTCATATCAGTCAGCCTCTGTAGAATAAATGTTGACTTTGCTGATCTCAATTATATATCGGCTTTTATCTTCTTATTTCTTCTTCTTTGCACATATTGTTCTTTTTCTATCTTCTGAAGATGAATGCTTAGGTCATTGATTTTCATAATTTACCTTTTATAATAAATGTTTTTGTAGTTATACATCATCCTTTATAATCTTAACAATGCTCTAAAGTTTGCTATGTACTAGTTACTGCCTTTAAGTTAGGTAAATCATAATGTCCATTGTGATTTTGTCTTTACACTACAAGCTATATAGAAGTAAATTTATTAATTTTAAATATGGTATTTGTTAATTATCTTCATATTGTTCATATATAGTCTTAACCTTATTAAGTTAGGTGGCAGTCAGATGACGTACATTTTGTGACTATAGCCTTTTGAAGTGTGTTCAAGTTTGCTTTATGGCCCAGCGTGCATTTGCAATTTGGGGAACTGTCAATTTTGCTCATTTCTGATTCACTTTCAAGTTTTCCATTTCCTTATTTAACACTTTTTCAAATTTTCTATCATTTTCTAAAAGTTTTCATCAAATCTCTCACTACATTTTTGTACTTGCCTTTTCTGCTCATAAACATGGTTTTTGTGGATTATATCTGATTATGTTATGTATATTCACACTTAGAAATTTTCCACCATCTTGGGTAACTAAACATTTTATCCTAATAAGATGATTCATTGTACTACTAGTAACGATTTTGGCTTTAAAGACTAACTTGCCTGGTATTATCATAGCTGCACCAGCTTTTATTTGGTTACAGCTGGCATGACATCTTTGTCCATCTTTCTCTCTTTTAAACTGGCTGAATACTTTTGGTTTTGAACAACATAGAGAGTTACTTATTTTTCTAAATGTCAGCTTTAGAAAGTTTATATGTAAAGAAATTTCTGATATATTTCTTTTTTTTTTAGATTTTATTTATTTATTTATTTATTTATTTATTTATTTATTTATGATAGTCACAGAGAGAAAGAGGCAGAGACATAGGCAGAGGGAGAAGCAGGCTCCATGTACCGGGAGCCCGACGTGGGATTTGATCCCGGGTCTCCAGGATCGCGCCCTGGGCCAAAGGCAGGCGCCAAACTGCTGCGCCACCCAGGGATCCCTTCTGATATATTTCTGTTTAAACCTATCATCTAAAAAAAAAAAATAAATAAAAAAAAAAAAAATAAAAAATAAAAAAAAATAAACCTATCATCTTACAATAACTTTTCTGTTTTCCCCAGTCTGTTCATTTTTCCTCTTATTCTAATTGATTTTTAAAAAATAGCCACCTGGGTGGCTCGGTGGTTGAGCATTTGCCTTCAGCTCAGGTCTTGATCCTGGGGTCCTGGGATCGAGTTCCACACCAGGGAGCCTGCTTCTCCCTCTGCCTATGTCTCTGCCTCTCTCTGTGGGTCTCTCATGAATAAATAAATAAAATCTTTAAAAAAATAGTTTGTCTTTTTTGTCACTATTTGCTTGGCTTCTAAACAGAGCTTACTATATATTTAGTGATTAACATAGAGTTTTCAACATACAAACTTGATTTACCATGATACCAAGTTACATTACTGTTCACTTTTTGGACAGTATAAGGTCCTCAGTACAAGTTACTCTTGACTCATTCACAGACATTTAAAAAATAGATACTAACAAAGCACCACAAACTGAGTAGCCTAAATATCAACAATTTATCATTTCACAGTCTGAGGTCAAGGTGTTGGCAAGGTTTTGCTCCTTCTGAGGGCTGTGAGGGAGAATGTATTCTTGCCTCTCCCCTAGCTTCCGGGGCTTTGCCGGCCATCTTTCCTGCACCTTGGCTTCTGCTGCATCACTTTAGTCTTTGCCTTCATCTTCACCCAGTATTCGGTTTATATTGGATTAGGGGGCCCTCCAGTATAACCTCATCTTAACTAATTTGCATCTGCAACAACTCTATTTCCAAATATGGGTCACGTTTTGAGGCAGTGGGGTTTAGGGCTTCAGTTTACAGATCTGGGGGGAACACAATTCAATTTTATGTGTGAATGTATACCAAAACACTGTACCATTAATATTGTGGAGGCCGAGAAAATCAAGGCCATTCCACTTTAAGTTGAGCGTTAGCACAAGTACAGCCATCCCAGGCCCCTGTGCACAAGAGCTGACATTTACATTACTTCAGTTACAGGAAGAAAACAGCTTACAGCTTAACCTCCTAGAAAGCCCCATATTAGAATAAGAACAGAGCCCAAGCCAAGGGCAGGAAGCCCCTATTAGAATGAGAACAGAGCTCAAAGCCCTTGAAAGCTCCATATCAAAATGTAAACAGAACTTGAGAAATTCCTCCCCCCCTTCTGGAGGTCCCCTAGACCAGCCCTTAAGACTAAGCTGACCCCCACCTCGGGGTCCAAGTCCCTGCTCCGCAGTGTCTGGCACACTTGGACCCAAGCTCGAGCTGGTAAATAAACCCTCGAGTGTTTGCATCGATGTCGGCTCCTTGGTGGTTTCTCGGATTCGCAATCTTGGGCACAACAGTGGTTAGTTCATTGTTGCTGGGACAGAGAGGGAAGTTCCTTACTTATAGGCAGAAAATAAAATTCCTACCTGAAAAGTGTCCTCCCTTGTAAAAGAATTATCTTTCTTCTTCCTGCCAGTTAAGTAGGCTGCAAGGAATGGTATGTCTGTGAGAACCTCCTTCAGCGCTTCTAACCCCATTTTAAATGAGGTTTCCTTTATTTTCACAGGTACTTTGTCAGATATGTGACTTGCAAAAGTTTTTTTTCCTAGTCTGTATCTTGTCTTTTTAACATCTTGAGTGAAACTTTCATAGAGTAAAAGTTTTTAAGTCTGATTTTTACATATTTTTACTTTTATGGATTGCGTTTTGGAGTTGAGTCTAACTCAGCATGCATACCTTGCCCTCCTTGGGTCCTGAACATTTTCCATTTTTTTTTTTCTCTAACTGTCTTGTAGTATTTTTTGTGTGTATATTATTTGTAGTATTGTATTTTAAATAAATTATAGTATATTATTTATGGGATTGTATTTCTTTTAAGATTTCATTTATTTATTCATGAGAGACACACACAGACAGAGGCAGAGACACAGGCAGAGGGAGAAGCAGGCTCCATGCAGGAAGCCTAACATGGGACTCGATCCGGGGTCTCCAGGATCACGCCCTGGGCTGAAGGCAGCGCTAACCTGCTGAGCCACCCGGGCTGTCCAGGTATTGTATTTTGTATAGTATTGTGTTATGTGTTAATTTTTGTACAGGGTGTGACATTTAGATCAAGATTTTGCAGAAGGGAACAGAGGCCTATGGGAGTCCTACTGCTGCAACACAACTTGTTGCAGTCTATCCTTCCACCATTAAACTGGTTTTGCTCCTTTTCAAGTTCATTTGGAGGTATTTGTGTGGATTTATTTCTGGTTTCCATTTTCTGTTCCATGGATCACTGTGTTTATATTGCCAATGGCAACCCACAACTAGTTACATAGTAAAACTTAATTCTAGCTATAGTGATCCATCTACCTTCTTTCTCTTTTTAAAAATTGTTTTATCTATTACATTTCCTTTTTAAAAAAAAATTTTTTTTTAATTTATTACATTTCCTTTGCTTTTCCACATGAATTTTAAACTAATCATGCCTATCTCCATAATGAATCTGTCAGGGATTTTGATAGTTTTAAGCTTACATATTTACATTTAAAAAAGAAAGAAGAAAAACAAAAAAAAAAAGAAAGAAAGAAAGAAAGAAAGAAAGAAAAAAAGAAAGAAAGAAAAAGAAGAATAAATAAAGAAGACAAGAAAGAAAGAAAGAAAGAAAGAATAGCCACGCAAAGAAGAAGAAAGGCACATCCCCCGACCTAAATACCTCTCACTCCACAGACCCTCCCGCCAATCCTCACTCCACTCGCCAAAACCTCCCTGCCCTCCGAAAACAGTAAAAGAAAGAAAGGCGAGCGGGCGGAAGGCGCCCTCCCCGCCGCTGGGCCCGGGGTCCTTCCCGCCCTCCGCGGCCGCCCGCCGCTTTGCTTCCCCAGCCTGTGCGCCCTGGTCTAGCCAAGCGGGGCTCCCGCCGGGGCTGCGCAGGGAGCGCGGGGCGGGAAGGGCGGCCGACGGCGCCGGGACTCGCAGGGACCCAGGAGTCCGGCGCCGGGAGGGCCGCGTGCCGGGGTCGAGGAGGGAGCCAGGGGGTGCGGCCCGGGGGTGCGGCCCGGGGCGCCCGGGAGCAGAGACCTCCCCGTCGAGCGGGGGCGATGTTCCCCTCGCCCGTGGGCTCCTGGGGCCGCCGGGACCAGGGCCCCGCAGTGGGCACCCCCCGGCGGTTCCAGCGAAACTCTGTGCCCCGCTCCCCGCCTCGCAGTGCCGGCGTCCCCGCGAGGGTCGCCCTGCTCCGCGACACCCCGGAAGCCGCGTCGGGGGGCCCAGCTCTCCCCGCCGTGCCCGCATGCCCTTGCCACACCTCGGGCGTCCTCTCTGGACCTGGGGCCTGGGGAGCTGGCGCCGCGGGGCCGCGTGCTGCTGGGCCCTCGCGCCCCCCCGCCCCGCCCCGTGCACCCGGCCTGGATGCACCTCGCGGGACCCGCCGGGCGCTCCAACGACCCGGACTCCCCGGCCGGTCAGGATGCCGGGGCCGCGGCGAGGAGGAAGGGGGCGGAGGCGCTTTCCCGCACCTGGGCCCTCGCCCCGGCGAACCTCCCGGCCGCTGCCCGGCGCCCCGGCGCCCTCGGGGATCTCGGAGCGGCTCCGCCTCCGCTCCGCCTCCGCCAGCCTCGGGTCTAGACTCCCAGCCCCGGCCCCGCCGCCAGCCCCCATCAGGAGCCCGGTTCCCCGCCTCCGCCGCCACCTGCGGGCCTCGCCCCCGAGCCCGAGCCGCCCGCGCCGGCCCGACGGCCGCAATCGATGGAAACGCCCCGCAGGCTGCCCCGGAGCCCCGGCCGCGCCCGGAGATCTGCGCCAGGAACCTGCCGCTCGTCTGATCCGCGGGTCGAAGCTTCGGTGTTACGCGAACGGCTTCGCCCTCGACGCTCCGAGTTTGCTCCCGAGCGGCCGCCCGCGGAAGGGCCCGCCCGGGGAACCGCCAAGAAACGCCAACGGCCCCCCCCTCGCACGCACAGCCCCGCCGCCCCGCACCGACGCTCGCCACCTCCAGCACCTCCAGCACCTCCAGCACCGTCAGCCTCCTCGACCCCTTCCCCTGCCCCCGGCCCTGGTGGCGGGGAGGACGGAGACTGAGGGCCGGCATCCTCGCTTCGCCCGCAGGGAGACGCTAAGCCCCCGCCTGCCCACCCGCTGTGCAGGGGGCAGATAGGGGGTCCTGCTGTCCCTGAGCCCCCAGGCCTCAAATTCTGGAGGATCCACCTGGAGGAACTTGGAGCCCGAGACCTCTTCTGCCAACGGGGAAAATTGGGGGCCACGGCCAAGCTTTAGGCCCCAGGATAGGGCCTCGTTTCTCACATTTTGCCTGTCCCTTTACGTTTTATGGGCTGCGGCCAGAGGGACCTCAAGTGACAGTGATCTTCAAGCACCTAAGTGTTTGGGGTGACACCCCCTCCCCCTCATCCTTTGGAGACGAACCAAGGGCTGCAGTCACGAGAAGGCTTAACGGAAAAAGGCATAGATTCCAATCCCTCCCCTCTTCCATCCCGGATCTCTGGGGGCAGGGCCTTCACCCCAGGGGGAGTAAAGGAGGCTACCGCTCAAAGACAAGGAAAAAAAAAGAGGGAGAGAGACCTTGGTGATGGACAAACTGGTCGTTTCTGTGGGCGAGCCAGGGGTGGAGGGGGCCGTCGTGGGGGTGGGGAGGTGATTGGCAGCTCCCTTGGGGCATCGCCCACCCCCACCATCCAGGCCTTTAACCGTTCCCCCCCCCTTCCCCTGCACTCCGAGCCCCGCCAGAGCCTTCATGGGGGAGCGGACAGCCTGAGCTAGGGGCAGATCACTCCCTCCCTCTTTTCCCGAGCCCTCTCCCTTGACCAAGGCAGGTGACCCCTAACTGGCGATGTCTTCAGTCTCAGCCACAAGCCTTTCCCCTTTTGTCCCCTTTTTGAAGTTTCTCCCCTTTAATTTTTCCTGTTTGCTTTCAGTTTAAAAGGTTCTATGGGTAAAAGAAGTTCTCCCCCTGGATCCATCAGCCCCCTCCCCCAGTTTGCTTCTCTGGTTTGTAGGGGATGGGCTGGGGGACCGCCTCCCCTCCAAAGGTGCAGACCTTGTGCCTGGGGAAAGGGCCTGGGACGGTCCCAGGGAAAGTAATAGAAGGTGGAAGAGTCAATAAAATCAGATCAAACAAGTTGCCTTTCGAGGTCCTCTCCACCGATTTATGCATGAGAGGGGGTGGAGGTAGAGGGCGGGCCTGGGTCCAGTCTTTGGACACCCAAACCTCAGCCCCCTCAAAGGCTAGAGGTGAGGCCAGCTACTCCTTACAGAAGGGGTGAATTGAGGAGTTCTTGCCCTAACCTCCAGGGTCCCACGGGGCCTGAAGGAGCAGAGTTTGAGTTTGAATGGGAGCTGGGCTAGTTGCCTGCAGCTTCCTTCCCTAACTCCAGGCATTTCGGGAGTTGTCAGGGACCTGATGGATCCGATGGGGGCAGGGCTAGGGGATTAGTTTTGAGGTCAGAGGTGCTGTTTTCCAGGGGGGGAGGGGAGTAGTAGGCCTGGACCCCGCTGGGCTGCTGCTGGGAGGACCCCCTAGAGTTTGAGAGTTTTTTTTTTTTTAAGCTCTTAAAAAAAAGGTTTATCGTATATCATGAGAAATTGAGCAGTTGTATACTTTCACAAATGATTAATTTGGTGATTCATTGACATTCATTCACGTCAGTTATTTCCATCATTGTAGTCTGTCTCTTGTCACAGGCTTGTTCTTGGTCAGCTTCTTCTAATGACACCACTGATGGTTCAACTTCTCCGCTACAGCAGATGTTAAGTATTTTTATCAACATTCCAGGGCAGGTGTCCCCTCGTTGTCTACAAGGTTCTTGTGCTGTTTCCATAGTAGGTCCTTCTTATGACACCACTGATGGTTCAACTTCTCCGCTACAGCAGATGTTAAGTATTTTTATCAACATTCCAGGGCGGGTGTCCCCTCGTTGTCTACACGGTTCTTGTGCTGTTTCCACAGTAGGTCCTTCTTATGACACCACTGATGGTTCAACTTCTCCACTACAGCAGATGTTAAGTATTTTTATCAACATTCCAGGGCGGGTGTCCCCTCGTTGCCTACAAGGTTCTTGTTGTGCTGTTTCCACAGTAGGTCCTTCTTATGACACCACTGATGGTTCAACTTCTCTGCTACAGCAGATGTTAAGTATTTTTATCAGCATTCCAGGGCGGGTGTCCCCTCGTTGTCTACACGGTTCTGGTTCTGGTGTTTCCACAGTAGGTCCTTCTTATGACACCACTGATGGTTCAACTTCTCCGCTACAGCAGATGTTAAGTATTTTCATCAACATTCCAGGGCCGGTGTCCCCACGTTGTCTACACGGTTCTCGTTCTGGGGTTTCCACAGTAGGTCCTTCTGATATCTCCTCTGATGGGTGAACTTTTCTGCTACTCCAGATGTTAAATTTTTTCACCCGCTTTCCATGGTAGGTATCCCCAGGTTGATTACACAGTTCTCCTTCTGGCATTTCCACAGTGGTCCTTCTAATGACACCATTAATGGTTCAACTTCTCTGCTACAGCAGATGTTAAGTATTTTTATCAACATTCCAGGGCGGGTGTCCCCTCGTTGTCTACAAGGTTCTTGTGCTGTTTCCACAGTAGGTCCTTCTAATGACACCATTGATGGTTCAACTTCTCTGCTACAGCAGATGTTAAGTATTTTTATCAACATTCCAGGGCCGGTGTCCCCACATTGTCTACAGGGTTCTCGTTCTGGGGTTTCCACAGTAGGTCCTTCTTATGACACCACTGATGGTTCAACTTCTCCACTACAGCAGATGTTAAGTATTTTTATCAACATTCCAGGGCGGGTGTCCCCTCGTTGCCTACAAGGTTCTTGTTGTGCTGTTTCCACAGTAGGTCCTTCTTATGACACCACTGATGGTTCAACTTCTCCGCTACAGCAGATGTTAAGTATTTTCATCAACATTCCAGGGCCGGTGTCCCCACGTTGTCTACACGGTTCTCGTTCTGGGGTCTCCACAGTAGGTCCTTCAGACATCTCCTCTGATGGGTGAACTTTTCTGCTACTCCCTCCAGATGTTAAATTTTTTCACCCGCTTTCCATGGTAGGTGTCCCCAGGTTGATTACACGGTTCTCCTTCTAGTGTTTCTACAATAGGTCCTTCTAATGACACCATTGATGGTTCAACTTCTCCACTACAGCAGATGTTAAGTATTTTCTTTTTTTACCTTTACATATTTTGTTATATTTACATCTAAGTATTTCATTTTTAGAACAATTGTAAATGATATAACATTTTAGTTTTAATAATCACATGTTCACGACTCATAAGTAGAAATACAATAGATTTTTTTATGAGTTTATTTTGCCTCCTTTGACCATGTTAAACTCAGTTCTAAGGTTGTGATTATTTTTTTCTTTTTTTCTTAGATTTGTTGAGAGAAGAAATTCTTGTCTTGTGTCCAATCTCAAGGGCAAAAACACATTTTTTTTTTTTTTGTGAACCTTGATGTATGGGTTTCAGTATGTGCCCATTATCAAAATCAGATTTCCCCCCCTCCAAGTTTACCGGGACTTTATACCATGAATGAGTGTTGAATTTTGTCAAATTATTTTTCTGAAGATAATTAGATGATCATGTAATTTTTCTTCTTTAGCTTGTTCATATGATGGATCACACTGACTGATTTTTGAATAATTAAACAGCAGAGTATCCCTAGAATAAGCTCCATTTAGTCATGGTCTATAATTGTTTTTATATATTGCTGAGTTTTATTTGCTAGTTTTTTGTAAATTTTTTTTCATTTATATTCATGAAGAATATTGGTCTATAGTTTCCTTTATGTGTAATATCTCATATTTTGGTATCAGGGTCAGGATGGCCTCAAAAAAGATGAATTTCTTTTCTTTTGTACTTTCTGGAAGAGATTTTTTTTTTTGGTTATTTATTTAATTTATTTATTCATGAGAGACACAGAGAGAGAGAGAGCGCGTGCGGCAGAGACATAGGCAGAGGGAGAACCAGGCTCCATGCAGGGAGCCCGATGCGGAACTCGAACCTGGGATCCTGGGATCACGACCTGAGCCAAAGCAGATGCTCAACCACTGAGCCACCCAGGCGTCTGTGGAAGAGATTGTTTAGATTCAATATTTATTCTTTATAAATTTGGCATAATTCTTAAAAGATAATAGGCCTGGAGCTTTCTTTCTGGGAATTTTTTAACATGTAAGTTCAATTTCTTTAATGGTTATATGGCATTAAAGTTATTATTTCATATTAGGTGAGTCGTGGCAGACTATGCTTTTCAAGGTATTGATCTATTTTATCAAAAACTCAACTTCCTGTATATAATATTGTTCCTGGTCATCCCTTATTATCTTTTTGATGTCTACACGGTTTTTAGTGATATTCCATATTTCATTCCTGATATGGTAATTCGTGTCGTTTTTTTTTTCTTTGTCAATCTTTGAAATTTGTCAATTTTATTGATCTTTTCAAGAAAACCAGTTTTTTGTTTCATTGATTCTCTTTGTTGCTTTTCATTAGTCTTTTTCATTGGTTTCTGCACTTATGATTACCATCTTACTGCTTGCTTTGAGCTTACTTTGCTCTATAATTATCTTAAAAAAACGCTTTACATATATTTAGAAACATCTTTGCGTTCCAATGTTCATTTCAACTTCAAATGAAAAATTTAAGAAAAGAAGAAAATTACATTGTATTTTCCCACATCCACATATTTGCTATTTCCACATTCTTAATTCCTTTCTGATGTCCCAAGTTTCGTTCTTTTATTGTGAATTTTTTTTTTAGAGAACTGCCTTTAAGACGTTCATTTAGGGTAGATGTGCTGGCAACAAATTCTCTCAGTTTTCCATTATCTGTGTATGTCTATTTTTTCTCCCCGTCATTCCTAAATATTAATTTCAGTAGATTTAGAATTCGGGGATAGAATTTTTTTCATTCAGTAATTAAAAAATATTTTACTTCTTTCTGACATCAATGTTGGGGCTTTGGTGCATATTCCCCAAACTGCTTCTGCATCCAGAGCCTAGCAAAACAAGGACAGAGAAAGTAAAAAATGTAATGGAACTTTACCCATTCTTTTGGAAACACATTTCATTAAAGGAAGATGAAGTATCTTCTCCCTTAGAATTTTGGCTCCTTCAGGCTTCTATTGCTGTCAACTGTGGCTGCCATGATGGGTGAAGGACTAGGGCAAAGGAGAAGAGAGGAAAGAAAACGAAAGAGAAAACAATATATACCCTCTCTGATTATCAGGGGCTCCCTTTCATAGTCCTTGAGCCAGACCTAGAGGCTTTCATGTGGACTTCCTTTGTCTGATTGGGCTTATCTGGTGCATGTGTTCAAGACAGGATTTCTCAGAGGATAGAAAAGATGTGCTCTGTGTATTACATAAAGAAACATGCACAATAAATGAACAGTAAGAAATATGGAAATGATACCAATGTTAGGAATTTAGTTAACTTTGTGAATGAGAAAGAGGAAAAGAATAGCATGTGGACTTTTGTCTATGTCTGATTTTATTTCTAAAATGAGAAAAAAAATCAGCTGATGGTAATATAATGTATGTTTAGTTATAATAATGAATTGATAGTCATATGTAATATTTTCTGCTATTGTCTCTATGTTTAAAATGTGTCACAATTAAAAACTAAAATATTAAAAATATATGGAAAATATTTTAATTAGTACTACAGTTAGGAGCAGAATCATTTTGCAAACAATATACTGTTAACTGCAGTAACAAGTGTGCAGAGACATAAAAGCAATATGGACAAGAGATTAAAAGTAACTCTAATAGTTTTTTATGATATGTGTCATATTATGTAATGGTAGACTTTGGCATAAAAGACATGATTTGTAACACAAAAGTGGCAACAACGTAAATCTTCAAATACAACTGATAATATTTGGAACACATACATTTGAGCTGAATTTAGCTAGCTGGTGCACTAGATAAGAGAAGCAACAAGAATTAATACATTTCCAACTTAAGTGCATGTGGGTTTATTAAAAGCAAGGATACAATTGCCATTAGCATTTCAACACATTTGAGTACAATGGATGAATTAGGAATTACTATTCTCAGAAGACTCAAAAAAGTCCAGTCACTTGGTAAATTGAAGGGATGATCTTAATTTTGTAAAGTGACAATGTTATTAAAAATTTCAATAAAATACATGTCAAGGGAAAAAAATTACAAAATACACTCTAGGATATTATTTACCAGTTATTTTCATTGGTTTAATTTTACCCTATGCTAACTTTACACATTCAAACTGAAAAAGAGATTTAATCATTCCCATTATCATGACATTTTTCAATCTTATTTTATTGAGGCATGCAACTTCTTAAGGGCTGACTTACCTGGCGTGCACTGAATCATCTAAATAAAGTATTGTCTATTGTTCCTTTTAAAGAAGCAGAAAAGTAAGAAAAACAAAACCATTTACCATTTGGTCCTTTATTTATCTAAACTATGTTATCGTAAGTTCTCTACTATTATTCTCATTTTTCATAGCATTTATCTAATGGAGTCATTGATCATAACTAAATAGACAATAAAAGTGTGGAATAAATCAATAATAAATCATAAATACTTGGAAATTGTTAGTATTATTCTCATTTTAAACTAATTTATATAAACTGGTAATCATATATATTTATATATTCTTTAGTTTAAAATAATTGAGGCTTTTTCAAGATACATTCTATGAGATACCTTCTTCATTTCCCAAAAAGGGACATTTGGAAAGTGGGTTTATGCCCTGGATTTTTTTTTTTTCCTATTTTAGCTCTGAAAAATCTAGCAGAGATTAAAGGTTATCTGCATATTGAAAACCATGTAATTGAAGTAATAATATCTCTTGACTTTAAGAGAAGAATATAGCTACTAGAATAAAAGTGACAGTCAGAGCCTTGATAAGGTCTTATAACCCAACCTTTGAAATTTACTATAGGCAGGGAGTATGTGTTTTATTTCCCTCTAGTGGCTAAGCAAATGAATTAATATGCAGAAACAAGTCAGTTGTGAATTGTGCTTTGATGCACTTGCTTAAAAGCAATTTATAATATCCAAATGTCTCATGTAGAGTACATACAGAATTGTACTGTAAAATTTGCAAACAGGAAATGAATATGTGCTCATTATTAAATAAGCATGCTGAACCAGTAAATGAATCACTAGAAAATCTGCAATCAATACCAAATTATCTTTTCTATATTCTGAAAGTCAGTGTTCATGAGGCAGAAACAAGGAGATAAAGTGATGCTTTTCCTTTTTCAAACTAATACAGGAAAGTTATAGAACAAACATTAAGAAAAGAAAAATTCAAATGTCATTTTATTTGCTTTTGAGAGAACTGATTTATAGTAGAAAATTAATATTTACTTTGCTAACAATCATTTTTGGTATGGCCAACTCTAAAATTTGCATCACCTGAATAGATGGTCCCAGGCAGAAAAGTTATTTCTTAAAAAAAGCTATATTGTTTTTAAAAGACAGATCATATGTTAAATATTTAGATGAAGTATTTAATTTAATTCCCATCATTGTAAGTCATGTACTTTCACCAATTTACAGATGGTACCTGGAGAAGACTGATAAAAGTTTTCTAGGGTGACAAGAAATTGTAGGGCAAGGATTTAAACACAGATTCTGGCTCCAGAATTTATATTCTATTAAGAAGGCATCAAAGCATGTTATCTGGCAGAAGAATCTAGGACAGTTTTAAATATTTACCAGGCACAATGGATACTTGAAAAATCTAGAGTTATTTTTAGGATACAGTTCTGACAGTGTTACTGAATTAAAGTTTCACAGTATATTGTTTTATTCAACTGTATAATAACATAATGAGATACAAAAAAGAAAGAAGACAAATGTTTAGTGATTTTTATCATAAGGGAAACATTCAACATATATTTTCTCAGCACTTTTGTGATTCAGGGACAGACATAATTTGTAAAAAAAATATATTTTACGCTATTGCTGTATACTTTATTGTTTAAAGCATTTTGGAGAAACATGACACAAAATGCTGAAATTGAAGAGAAAATTGAGAGTCATTTTGGTGATAAAATCACCTTAAAATTTTTAATTAGTATAGAAAATCAGAACGGCTAAATATTCCAAATTTTTAAAAGTGAGCACAAAACAACTTGTCAAATCCACTGGTGAAAACATATACTGAATGGGTAAACTATGAATCAATTTAGTTTCATCATCTCCAGGACAAGATTTTCCATCACTTAAAGATATATTTAATTTCTTAGAAACTAATGATAAGAAATATTATTTTTTTTCCATAATAGTTTTAAAAATATAGTAATTTTCTGTGGTCTTTTGTATCTTTGGAGAAAGTTTTAGAAGAGAGATTTCCAAAAATATTTTAAGCAATTGAAATTCTACTGGATAAGGATATATCCTATGTGAAGAACAACAAATAATGGTCGATTAATCGACTTCATGTAATTTGCAATTTCAAAAAAAAACCCACAGAAATATGGTTTCTACCATTTTATAATAATTTCTTTGCACACTGGAAACCATTCATGATCTTAGAAATTCCATAAAACTAAATTCAACAGAAGATAGATTTGTTTTGGTTGCCAATCACTAATGTTTAGTTGCTGAAATGAAAGCAGTAAAAGGCAAAACTAAAGCAAACCAAGTAAAAGGGTTTCACCTAATCACGTTTCATCTCATTCATTTAGAAAAATGATTGCATTATTCCTATTGACATGCATGTCATCGTACATTATCCTATTGTGATTGGAAGATGAGAGAAATGTTGAAGACAATTATCTTATGCTTTCTTTCTAATCATTGCTTATATTCACAACTTGCTTCATGATTAATACTGAGGCAAACAGAAATGATAAGCTATACTTAGGAAAATAGGGTTTGTGAGGAAAAAGACTGTATACATAATAGGGATTGCTTTGTTATCAATGTTAATTCTTAATAATTTTATTTATTAATATGATCTTACCTTCAAGGACCATACATATTGAAGACCACAGGAGACTAGAGTTCAGGTGCCTCATTTACTTGGCTCAGCTGAAGATACCTTAGGACAATTTAGCTGTCAACTAATAGTAATGGTGAATTTTTGTACTGAGATTTATAATGTCACTACATATTGGAAGATTTGTAAACTAACTTACTGGGTAATTTTTTTTTCACTTCATAATATTCACAATATTTATTGGAATCTTTCTATGGATATGAATAATAATCACAATGTATTTATCTGGAAACCAATCAGAAAGTGCCACTGATGTAATAATACAAATAGATGAACACTTTCATACAGAATTCACAGTTTCCTCATTTGTTTTCAAAGAAAAGTCCAAGTAATTCCTAAGAGAGAGATGATATTGTGTTGTACCCAATTGATATGTCATAACTCTTTAAAACAAAACAAAACAAAAAAACTTATAAAAATATTATAACTTAAATATGGTTCAGGATAGGGCAATTTGAAATGAAAATGTATAGAGTTAAAAAAAAGCCAGAGGGAAAGAGTAATAAAAAATCAGTGTTAATTTTGGTTATACTGTAGTTTGATAAAGAATTTTACAATTTTTTAAAGTAATTAAATCATATTATTTATTCAGCATGATAAGAATTAGCATACTTGCATGAAGACATGTCTCAGATTTATGTAAAGTGCTAACTGTAAGCCAGCAACTATAAACATTAAACTAAGCAGTTGAACAACTGAAACCTTGGAACTTACCTTATCGAAGTGGAACTGAAGCATGTGAAAGTGCTCAAATGATCTATGTGTGAAAACATGAATTTTTGATATTTTTCACAGAGGGCTAAATATTTATTTTGTTCAAAATACGGTGTGTAGGTCACAGAATAACTGAGTATCAAAGTCTGGATTTTCCAAAGATGGCCACTACTGCAGTTCTAGAATTTTACCACCACCGAATCAACAGAAGTTGACCATATCTGTTTCCCTTAAAACTGGGCAGTTTTGGGCAGCCCGGGTGGCTCAGCGGTTTAGCGCCGCCTTCAGCCCAGGGCAGGATCCTGGAGACCCAGGATCGAGTCCCACGTCGGGCTCCCTGCATGGAGCCTGCTTCTCCCTCTGCCTGTGTCTCTGCCTCTCTCTCTCTCTGTCTATCATAAATAAATAAATATTAAAAAAAAAAAAAAAAAAAAAACTGGGCAGTTTTCTGGCCACTTCAACCAATAGGGTGCAGCAGAAATGATGCCATTTTACTTCTGAAACAATGTCAAAAAGATACCAATTTACTGTGATAGTCACTCTTGTAACCAACCACCCTACTGTGAGGAACCCCAAAAGACCTGTAGGGAGACCTTAGTTAACAGCATAAGCACAGGACCAAGCATTCTGGCCAAAGGAGGCAGCACTTGGCAGCCAAAGTCATGATCTGAGAGAAAAGCAGGTTCTGCAGCTCCCAGGTGAGGCACTTCAACTGATGTTTTGTGAAACAGAGATGAGCAATTTTCATAAACTCATGTTAAAAGAGTAAATAAATTTTGAGAACTAACTTGCTAAGTAGTTTTCTTTTTCTTTTTTTTTTTTTTTAAGGAGTATATTCATGGCTAGTTTGATGAAACTTGTAAGTGGCCTTGTTAATATTGGTTGTCTCTTATTTTCAGTGTAAAAATTTTCCATTTGGGTTTCCTAAGAATTAGGCCAATGTGTGATAGTTGTTTCCTGTTTTGTTCTACCTCCCCCATCCCTACTAAAATTTTGGTAAGCTTCAATGAGATGGTTAAGCTCCTTTAATTTCTTAACTTATTAAAATTTACCTTACATAAAAATGAAAACTAGTGATTTCAGGGAAAAGATTAATAATATGATTGGTTGCAGGAATGAACCATTTCTTTTGGGTCATCCTCATTCTCTCTTTATTCTAAATTTTCCAGATATTCAGAAGCTATAGCCCTTAGTTTGGCTGTCACAGTTTAGTTGGATGTTTCCTTACACTCTGGTATTTGATCTGTTGAAAAGTACAAATAAATATTGGAAACTAATTTCACTCAAACTCTCTCCCTATCTTTGTCTATCTGTGTGTCTCTTTCTCTTTATCTGTTTAATCAACACCCTTAGCAAACCCAAAGGTAACCTTAAGACTTGTCTAGATAAACAGACAAAGCTAGTTTGAAGAGAAGGTGATGTTTTACCTTCATCTAGTACTAGCTATCTTTTTAATATGTTAAAGAGAAATAATGTGACAGGTACCTTGTATAGTACTTAATATACTTACGCCATTTAATGTAAAACATATGCATCAATCCCAAGTGTCAGAATAATATTACCAGTAACTATAAATATGTACAAAATCATTAAATTCAAGAGACCTTCTTATCCAACTTTCCAAGATACTCCTGCATGTGTTGCTTCTGGGACTAGATGTTAAAATATCAAAACGTTGTAACAAGAGTCTGTAAAGGACTATGCGGCTCACTTGAACAAACTTAGTGTGTTCATACAGTATTTTTATCATCATAAAGCATCTGGGAGGGCCTTTGATAATATGAGTCTAACCAGACTCCACTGAGTCTCACTCATCTCTACTCATGCTTTTCTTGATAGGATTTAAAATGGTAACTTGAGCTGCCAATGAACCAGAAATTACACTACAATTAAAAAACTAAGAATATGTGATTATAGTAATAGTAAGCTTTATAAATAATGGAACTGGATTTAACACGCAGGTGAAGAATATAAATGATTTTCATTTATTCTCTCATATGGGTATATTTGGCTCACTTTTGATTATTAGTTCTACCTTAATAGATAAAAATTAAATTAAATCTGGAGTGTATTCACTTATGTAACCAGTAGTTTTTAAGCATCTAATATGTTTCAGGTACTCAGATAATGTGAAGTTGCAATTAATTTAAAAATGTATAAATAAAAAAATGTATAAATAAATACATGAAATAAATGATCTCTATGTTCATGTAGCTTACATCCCAGTCGAGGGTGAGAATACTGATAATATATAAAGTAAAAGTTGTACAGTGTATGTTGGATGGTGGAATATGTCACTTTTTGTTTCTGTATTCTTCTGTTTCCGTTTTTCTCTTCCTTTCTTTTTGCATTTATTTAATTTTTTAAAGAATTATTTTGAAATTTATAAGTCCCTTTGCAGTTATTTTTTTGTGATCACCCTAGTGGTTGTTCAGCATTAATAATGTATTTAAACATTAGATATTTTGCAACACTATACATCTTTTAGCCCCTTTCATCTTTTACCCTTTAGTCATCATACTGTACCATCACATTTTTCCCTCTTTAGGTATTAAGAGTGCTAGACTTTTAAATATCCTGGAAGTCACTTCAGCAAGAGTGGGAAGGGCAAAAAAAGTGGTGAGGTACCACAGCAAGGGCCACCTTTCTCTTTATACCACTGATATCAAAAACAACAGTCAGTGATCAGAGCACAGACCCCCGATTCTTGTTGGACATCAAATATCCACCCGCATTTCCATAAACTACATGGAAGATGCTCCTAAAATATATGTTCTAAATACTTGTCATAGGGCTGTGGATATGAGAGGCAGAGCTGCTAGTGTGCTAAGAGCTGAAATTGACAGAAATTAACTGCAATCTATCCTACAAGTCTTCTCCTGTCAAATTGTAAGCTTTCAATAGACTCCAAGTTCCAAAATAGACATATCAGATAGAATCTGGTTGTTGCCTAGGTGGTGAGAGAGATTTTTGGTGCTTGCTACTCTGCCATCAGCTGGAATCCTCTCAATGTTGTGGTTTTGCATGGCAGCTCTCAATATTCTTCCTTTACTTTTGTCTTTTAGCAGTTTGGATATAATGTGCTTAAACATATTTCCCTCTGTTCGATATACTGCTGTGAAGAATGTCAATTTATTCATGATTTTATTTATTTATTTATTTATTTATTTATTTATTTATTTATTTATTTATTTATGAGAGACAGAGACAGGGAAGGGGGATGAGCAGAGGGAGAGGGAGAGAGAGAATCTCCCATAGACTATCTGCTGAGTGCGAAGTCTGATTTGGGGAGCTCCATCTCACAACCCTGAATTCCTGACCTGAGTCAAAACCAAGAGCCAGATGACTAACCAACTGAGCTCCCAGGCACCCCAAGTGTTGATATTTTAATTTAATCTAGTCATTGACATGGTTATGTTCACTGTAAAATCTGTTTTACCTCGATGGTAATGGTAGAAGGGCAATTAATTAATCCTTTCCACTCCTTGCTTCGAGTTACCCTGCACATGACTGGTTTGGAGTTAAACAGAGAATTGGATAAAACAAATATACAGAATTTGGGACCACTAGAGTTTAGGTTTTGTTTTTGTTTTTGTTTTTGTTTTCCTGCCTCTCTCTCAGTACCTGCTCTCATTCTTCATGGGCCATAGTTGTCCAAAACTTTGCAACTTTGCTTCCACTTTCCTCAGGCCAGAAAGATGATGGACTTACTCTCTTGAATCTTTATTCACCATGTGTCACACTTGTAGACTCTTCCTGAAACATCAGGCCATCCCATGCCAGCTCTTTCCCACAACACTGAACTGCCCTCCAAAATTTGTCTACTTTGTTCTGTTTCCAAATCCTTTCTATAGTATTTGTTTGTGTGTTCTGGGTTTATGGTCATTATTTATGAGAGACTTATTCTGTTAAAATCTTACAAAGCCATCCTAGAAATAGAAACTGTAGTTAACTTTTAACAGCCTTTTTCTTTTAAGAGGGAGTAAAATGGGAAAGCCCTGTAATAATTGTGGACATTTTCATGTTGCTATAGTGCTACTGAACCATTAACTATACTCTGAAAATTATTTTGCTCACAGGAGAAAAAACATCTCTCAACAAGATATAATTCCACAACTTGTTCTTTTGAATTCTTTAATGAGGAAGTTATCTACTGCTTCTAAGAGAAAGTGGCTTTAGATATTTAGAATAATTATTCAGACATTCATATAGAACCATTTTTAGGCTTTTAGCTAATTCTGGAAAGCAAATCAATGTGTGTACATGGTCTTGGTGACACTATATGAAAAGGATTCACGAAATTGATTTAACTTTCTCTTTGCCTACTTTGGAAATCATAGTCATTTTAATGATTACTAGCAATGCTAATTAAAAAAAATACTGTATTATAAAATCATTCCTCAATTTCTTCCCAAAAGTGAGGAAAATATGTATTCCATGGTCTACAACCAATTATTCCACATGTCAACAAAACTCAGTAAACATTATTACAACAGTATCTTCAACTGTGAATTCTTAGTCCTACTTGCTTAGTAGCTATTGCATCTGTTCAGTAAGAAGCCTGTTTCAAAATAAAGCTGTTGTGGATTTTGCAAGATGAAAATGTGCAAAGCAAATGAAATTTATTGCCCTGCTTAATGTATTTTTAATACTCTGTTACTAATTCCAGTGCTCCGACTAGATAAAAAAATTATATATATATATTTGTAGCAAATTTCCAAGGACCACGGCCTGGGGGTGGAGTTGGTGGAAAGAAAAAGCTGACTAGTGAAAAGTCTAATGAAAGGAAATGATCAAATTATACCTCAAACTACTGGAGAGTTTCCATAATTGAGCTGCCACTATGATTCAGAGAAATCCTGCCATTTTCATGGCACAAAATTCTGTTTGTTAACATTTAACCATGTATTAGAGGCCTCTCAGCCTCTAGAAGGGATGGCTGTAAAACAGTATTACAGAGATTTTTCTTTAGTAAAAAAGGACAGCAGTGAACAAGAAGCTTTTGTAAGGCACAGATTGAATAGAATCCTTGGAGGATCACATCAACCTTATCATTAAAATTAATAAATTGTTTTAAATAACTCACAGCTTTTGTGCATAAATATTGTATGCTGTTTAAAACCACATGCAAGATGCTTTTCATAGTATCATGGTTGTTTTCATTATGCATCATAGAGTGGAACATATCAGTAAGGAAATTACCACTCTCTTGTTTTAAAAGTGCAAACAGTCCTGGTTTTTGACATTTTTGACGTAACTATCATAATTCTGATAGAAAGTAATGTCTTCATATCAAACTGATACCTTTGTTGAGCAGATGTAAATGTTTTCAAAAAATCCATAACATAGATTGACTATTTAAATAATGAATTGAAGTCATATGAAATGAAAGACACACAAAATATTAACTGGGCAGTGTCTTATAATGCATGACCCATATAAATTGCAATTTTCAAATTTTGCCTCAGAATATATTCAATATTTTTTTGGATGATTTGTTCTATAAGTAAATATGTCATGCTTAATTGAAAATCATTCACATTTTTAAAAAGATCTAATTTATTAGTCACTTAGTTGTAATTTTTTAACAGAGATCCCATAATTGAAATAAGAATTTATTTTACCATATCACCATCTAAAAATGGTTTTCCATTTCTGGGAGGGAAACCAAGTCATTTTATAGCTGGTCAAATTACGAGCTCAGATCCTGTTAAAAATAATTTAAATTTTTTGTTAATTCTGACACTAGTTCACTATTTGTCAATTATTTTTTGACTTCTGAGAGGAAATTTCTTATCAGATTCATTGTTAGCTGAAGAAATTCTTGATGTTATCTACATTATTATCTCCAAAAGAGTTTACACAACAAAAAATTTTTGTCAATAGCAAATTGACATTTAATGAAATATGTGACACACCATTTTCCAATATTTATTTTCCTTCAAAGTTCTGGTCTTCCCACTAGCTTCTGCATTTCTGCTCATTTCAGCATCAGTAGTATGCTTTCATTATGAATTTACAAATGTGTTTTATACCTTACGTTTTAAAATAGAAAAATGATTTAAATATATTATAATTAAAATAATGATTATCTCTAAATATGATTTCATGGGTAAAATTGTAATTCGTGTTGTCTGAATAAGATATTCAAATTGTGACATGACAGTTTTATCAGAGTATAGGAACTGTCATTTATACTAAATCGATCTATTGACACAACATAGATAAGTGGTCTGTTGCTATATATTACTGGAATCAAGATATATATTTGACAGACATACTATAATACTGCAGTAATAACTTGTGCAATGCAACTGTTAAAGTGAAATATAGTCCTACCAGAACAATAATATTGAGGGCTTTTTTTTAATAATATTGAGTTTAATAGAAAAATTATTGTATACTGCTTCAGCTTTTAAATTTAAACTAAAATTTATTAAAATAAACTGTAAAAATCAGTTGCTTAGTTGCACTAGCCACATTTAAGTGCTCAACATTCACATATGGCTACTGGTAGAAATGTCTTGGAGAGTGCAGCTCTAATCTTAAGAGAGCCCTATAAGTATTATGAGCTGTTTCTTTCTTTTTTTATTTTTATTTTTATTTATTTATGATAGTCACACAGAGAGAGAGAGAGAGGCAGAGACATAGGCAGAGGGAGAAGCAGGCCCCATGCACTGGGAGCACGATGTGGGATTCCATCCCAGGTCTCCAGGATCGCACCCTGGGCCAAAGGCAGGCGCCAAACTGCTGCACCACCCAGGGATCCCTTATGAGCTGTTTCTTACTGAACATAGGAAAATATATTTTCTCTCAAGACATTTGAATTAACTTGTTTTTATTGTGGCAAATATATATAACATTCAGTATTAAAAAGCGAATGGCAAAATTCACTGTTTTGATCATTTTAAAATTTACTATATACTGGGTTGAGTATGTTCTCATTTTTTAATGTTAGAAAAGTAACTGACATCTTTCTTGACAAAGAGTTTAGAGAATAAAGTATTATGCATCTGTTCTGTTTCCCTTTTTAGATGCTGAGTATTCAGTAACCATTTGCACACCTAACACTTAATGAAAAATGTATTAACCAAAAATAATACCAACAAAAAATTGTCTTTAAGCATACTTTGATCTATCAGTACATTGCTCAGGTCAGAAAAAAATATTTTCTTCATACTTCAGAGGGTAAAATACAATGTAAATATAATTTTGAAACTCCTTGATATTTAAGGGTTTGTTTGTTTCTTAGGTGAGTGAGTTGGAGGGTTGATGAATGACATTCTCACAACCTGCTGCTTGTTCTATTCTTGATTTGGTATCACTGGGAGTTGTCTGCGTGCTCCCTATGGGTGGAAAACGTGTTCATGCTTTTCAAAAAAATCAATTACCTCTTTTTTTATTATTTGTTTGCATTCTCTTATTTATGGCAGCAGCTAGAATTTTGTTTAGAAGTTTACAATAAAATAGCTTTTAACTATCCTATCAAATAATCATTGAGAACTTCTATAATTATGTCTTGTGGCTTTGGGAATGTAGTCTTTTTGCTTTGACCTGACACTGGACTCAGACCATTTTAAAGTTCATGCAGCACTATTTGTTTTATTTATAATCTATTGCCTTGGCAAAATAGATTTCCTACCAATTGGAGTCAAGCCTGGAGATATAGTAAACCATAAAAGATTTTCCAGAATAGAAGTGTCAACTGTACTGATCAACAAGATATATAAGCAAACCTACAGGGGATGATTAAATTAAATTGTATTGAAATCCACTTGGGAAGAGAAACTATAGTTATGTACTATCTCCTCAGTTCTTGTCAGCTGTGGGAAAGCCAAATCTTGATAGCATTTTCCAGAAATTGCATTTTAGAAACAAAGATGTTTTACTTATTGGACAATAAAACATTCCATAGAGCAGCAGATGACTGATAGAATATGTAATCAACAAATGCTACTGAGAAGCAAGGGAAACTGATCTGTTTCAAACAGACTGTCTCCATCTATTTTCTTCTGCAGAAAAAAAAAAAGAGTAACACTGGGATTGATAATTCAGTCATATTGCCATAAACTTATCAATTAAAAATCATACCTAATTATCATTCCATTATTTATTCATTATTATTCTGTAAATCAGAGGTTTGGGTTAGCTGAGGTTAGTTCGGTGCTCAGGATCTCAAAAGGCCAAATTCATGGTTTCTGCCCAGGCTACCATCTCATCAGGGGAGGAATTTGATACCAAACTCATTCAGTTTATCAGGAGAATCCAATTCCTTGCAGCTGTAGGTCTTATTTTCAGCAAAGGACTGCTCTTTACTCCTGCAGACTCATCACATTACTTCCCCTTGTACTAATTCACTATAATCTCTTTCAAAGGGTAAAAGCAGAGATAATATATACTTTCTAACTCATTCTATGAAGCCATTACCCTATATCAAACCAGACAAAGTCACTATAAGAAAACTGCAGACCTATATATCTCTCATGAAAATAAACGAAAAATCCTCAATAAAATACTAGCAAATCTGTTAGAAGGTGGAGGCGGGGTGAACACCTGGGTGGTTAAGTGGTTGGGTGTCTGCCTTTGGCCCAGGGCATGGTCCTGGAGTCCTGGGATCGAGTCCCAAATCAGGCTCCCATGGGGGGCCTGCTTATCCCTCTGCCTGTGTCTCTGCCTCTCTCTCTGTGTCTCTCATGAATAAATAAATAAAATCTTAAAAAAAAAAAGAAAAAAAAGAAGGTAGAGGTGGGTCAGTAAAGTATCCTCCAGACTGAGAAGTCACATTGAGATCAAATATGAAGCAAGCCACTCCAGTCCATTTACACAGAATTTTATTTCAGGTTAACTTACTGATGGAGGGATTGGACAATCCTAGCTCTATGCAGCTATACTCTACCCCTACTTTCTGCCAAGTCCAAACGTTAATCCCCAGTGGGGAGCATGGTGTTGAGGTCACATGGTAGTTATCTAAAGTGACACCATCTGTATACCAGTCACCTCTACTATTATCTAAATTGTGTCTGCCACTTTAGGGAAGATCAGAAAAAGCCTTCCCTTCCCACACTCCAGTTGGAGCATACAGTAACTTCTGTGAATTCTGGAACACATTGCCCAGAAGGAGATCATTGTGTAGGCATGAACAAGATGGAGGGCCAAAGATGGAGTCAGTGCTGTCAGCACTTCTATACAAATTTAACCCAAAAAATCATGAACAGAATTCTATACCATGGCCAAGTGGTATTCCTCTCTAGTATGCAGGCTGGTTCAACATTCAAAATCAGTAGTTAATGAAACCAGTCTCATTAACAGACTAAAAATAAATCACATGATTATATCAGTAGATGCAGAAAAAGCCTCTGACAAAAATCCAACAGTCATTCATGATAAAAACTCTCTGTAAAAGGTCACAACACCTGGGTGGCTCAGTCATTAAGCATCTGCCTTCAGCTCAAGTCATGATCCCAGGGTCCTTGGATTGGCCCCACACCAGGCTCCCTGCTCAACGGGAAGCCTGCTTTTCCCTCTCCCTGTATTCCTCCACCGGCTTTTGCTCTCTCTCTCAAATAAATAAATACAATCTTAAAAAAAAAAAACCTCAGTAAAATGGGATAGAGGATATTTTCATCACCTTGCTAAAAATTATCTACAAAGCCAACAGCTAACATCATACTTAGTGGTGAAAAATTCAAAGCTTTCCTGCTAAGATCAGGTACAGGCAAAAATGTTATCTCACCACTCCTTTTCAACACTGTACTGGAAGTTCTTGCTAATGCAATAAGGCAAGAAAAGGAAATAAAATGTATACGGAATGGGAAACAAGACATAAAATTGTCTTTTTTGCAGATGACATAATCATATACATAAAAAATCTGAAAGAAGAGAGAAAAAAACCCTCCTGGAAATAGTAAGAATTTAGATGACCTTGGATATGGTGATGCCTTTTTAGATATAACACCATAGAAATGATCCATGAAATAATTAATTGATAAGCTGGACTTAATGTCATTAAAATTAAAAATTTTTGCTCTGCAAAATGCAATATAAAAAAAGGATGAGAAGACAAGCCATGAACTGTGATAAAATATTTGAAAAAGACACATTTGATAAAGAACTGTTATCCAAAATATACGAAGAACTCCTAAATCTCAAGAATAAGAAAACAAACAAACTGTATTTAAAAATGTTCCAAAGACCTTCACAGACAGTTCACCAAAGAAGATATACAGGTGGCAAATAAGCATTGCAAATATGCTCCACATCACTTGTCATCAGGAAAATTAAAATTAAACTAATAATAGAATACCACTACATAACTATTAGAACCAAATCCAAAACACTAACACCAAATGCTAGAAAGAATCTGGAGCAACAGAAACTCATTCAGATTGCTGGTGGAAATAGAAAACCATACAGTCACTTTGGAAGACAGGTTAGCACTTTCTTTGAAAACTAAATATACTTAACATATAGACCACCAGTCACACTACTGGTATGGAGCCTGCTTCTCCCTCTGCCTGTTTCTCTGCCTCTCTCTCTCTCTCTTTCTCTGTCTTTCATGAATGAATGAATAAACAAACAACAAACAAAAGATCAGTTGTTGCAGGGGTGTTGGGGAGAAAGATAAGTAGGCAGGACACAGAGGATTTTTAGTTCATCCAAAATACTTTCTATGATATTACAATGATGGAAATATGTCATTATTCATTTGACCGAACATATAGGATGTACAACACAAAAGAGTGAACCAACCATTAGGTAGAGCATGAACTTTGGGTGATTATGATGTCATTGTAAGTTCTTCCTCAGTAAATAATGTACCACTCTGGTGGGGGATGTTGATAATGAAGGAGAGTGTGTATGTGTGCAAGAGGTATATGGGAAACCTCTGTAATTTCCTCTCAATTTTGTTATAAACTAAAACTACTCTAAAAAATTAGGTATCTTGAAAATTAATTTATTTAATAGCTATATTGGTATTTAAATCATCTTTTCATATTGAGTGGGTTGTAATTTTTTGCATCTTATAAGAAAATAGTTAATTTGATCTACGTTGACAAATTCATGTGTGCAGGGTTGTAGATAGTATTTGTGTGTGTGTGTGTGTGTGTGTATGTGTGTGTATATCAGCAGTATTACTTTCTACAACAAAGTGCTGTTTCACATTTCTTTCAGTCATATAAAATGTTTATGAATCACCACTACATTCTCCTTCCACATATTTCTTTGATGGTTTTATATTTCAATCTTCTATATTTTTGCTTGGAGTCATTGTATGATGAGCATTGCACTTACAAAATCTGTGATATACACTCTAAATTCTTGCATATTCAGTAATATCTTCCACACTAACAATAAAAAGATATCTTGGTTGGGTGTAGGATTTCTGTGTTCCACTCATCAAATTTCTATACCTAATGAGTGTAGATAATATCTAATGTCTTGTAGCCTCAAGTGTTTCAAAGCATCTGATAGTAATATTCTAATATCTTCTTAGTTCTTATTAACTTATTATTTCCATTATTGGCAGCATGATGTTCTACGAAACTTCCAAACTTAGACATGAATCTTTCTTCAGATAAAAATATTTCTTCTATTAACTAATTACTTTTCTCATGTACTACATTTTCATTTTTAAATTCTTATTTACATATTGGGTCTCCTGTGTTTTTCAAATAAGCTCCTAGGATTTTCCTTCATATATTCCTTCTCTATTTTTTCTCTTATTTCAGCAAAAATCTTCCATTTGATATTCTAATCTACTACTTCAGACCATTAACTACAATATACTATTTAATGTCAGATCCTTAAAGGTAACATTAATGTATTCATTAAGTTGTTTTCCTGAGAAAGCATATCATCATCACCTCCCTACAGCAGCTCTATTTTATGAATTTTACGTTTTGTTTTTTTTTTTCCTGTCTGATATTCCTCAGAGGGCCCTGTGAGAAGGCAGTTGTTTGTTTGTTTGTTTAATTATCCATGTGTTCACTGAGAATGAGGTCTTTATGCTAGATCATTCTAGGTGTCTTCAGTCCTACAAACGGAGAGAGGAAATCACTCTCAGGTAAGCCAACTGCATAGCATAAAAAGTCCTCTAGTGTTTCCCTGAAATCTCTGATAGTAATTTTATGCTTCTATAATCATTGTGCTCTGAAATAGGGACAACAAGAATGACTTACCAAATCAGCAATTCTTGTCATGTGTGGTTTCAAGAAGAGAGACTGTTAAAGCAAAAAAGCTATTGAAATGGAGGAGAGACCGTAAGAACACAATCTGAACTCAACTCCACTGAAAAAGTGGTGAGAGAGGTTTTAAGAGTTGGGGTGTGGGATACTAGGCCTTGTGTTTGTTCATTGGTTTTACTCAAAGGAAAAGTAAATTTACTTATTTCCTTATGACAGAAGGTAGTTTTACAGCTCAGAGCTAGGTGTCCACCTAAGTTAGGGTTTTATCTTCCCACAGAGACCAGGAGTTATGGATCTGATTTTCCTTGATGATTACATTTCAGAGATTACTCCTGAGTCCTTGAGAAAGTCAATCATAGATTGTAACACTAACAAGAAGCTTTTAAAAAGATTTACATATTAGGGGGGATCCCTGGGTGGCTCAGTGGTTTAGCGCCTGCCTTTGGCCCAGGGTGTGATCCTGGAGACCTGGGATCGAGTCCCACATCAGGCTTCCTGCATGGAGCCTGCTTCTCCCTCTGCCTATGTCTCTGCTTCTTTCTCTCTGTGTCTCTTATGAATGAATAAATACATAAAATCTTTTAAAAATAATAAAATAAAATGAAAATAAAATATTTACATATTAAAATGGCAGAGAAAGAATTTACAAATTTTCTAAACTAAATGTTCTAAGAGAGCAGACAGGAGGGGACTCTGTGGTTAGTCCCTCTGGATTCTGTAAGACCTGGGTAAGAAAAAAGTAAGACCTAGCAGCAAGAAGCAGCCTGTCTAAGGTTTGGTCAAGCTGAGGGGAATGTTAAGGCTGCCTTTGTCAGAACTAATTTCCCATCTAATTTCAAATAGTATTAAGAAGGGGCTAATGTTTGGAATTAGTAATGGAAGAGGTGAAAGACAGACTCAGAGTGCTGTATGCTAAAAATCCTGAGTATTAATTCAGCAACCAGCCTTATGATCATGATTATTATTATGTTAAGGAATCCAAATGAAACCTTTAGATACAGAACACTAACTGTATTGGTGCTAAATGTAGAAGTTTCTTGAAATAAGAGAAACATTTATATTTCTAGGGGCCATAGATCTACATTTAATAGCAAAATAATCTTACATGGTAAATCCTTTTTTAAAAATTATCTTTTCTGAAGACTTTATTTATTTGAGAGAGAGAGTGGGCAAGAAAGAGAGCATGAGCAGTGGGAGGGGCAGAGAGAAGGGAGAAGCAACCAACCGACCGAGCAGGGAGCCTGACACGGGACTCGGTTACAGGACCCCGGGATCATGACCTGAGCTGAAAACAGACACTTAACTGATTAAGCCATCCAGGCATCCCTACATGATAAATTTTATACTAATCCAGGATAATTTCCCATAAAACATCATTATAGTCAACTTAAAGTATTTTTTTTAACAATGTATGGTATTCACTTATATGTTTAGATGATAGAATTCTTACTTCCATGACTGTTTTAACATTTTGATTTCAAAACAGTGGCTTATCTAAGGACATGGTTCCCTCCTGCTATTCCCTAATAGAATATATATGCTTGCTAATATTCTGTTCTTTATTCTAAGTGACTATTAAGCACATAATTTTAATATATAACCCAAGAAATGGCATTCTTAGATCTATAGTATGCTGTGTAATGATTAAATTATGAAAATGTAACAAGACAGGAATCTTGTTACATGAAAAATGCTGACTCACTCAAAAATGCTAATGTCCAATTGTTAAGAACTTCCTCTGAGAATAACTTTCATGAAAAATTAACTGTTCTAACAAGATTTGACATAAATGAAATACACAAACGAATGAATAATTTATAGGTACACTATTGAATGCCAGAAAATTCCTGGATAGATTTGCTTATTCTGAATTGACAAGATATATTCCTAAAGGAAAATTAAACTTTAGTCCCCAGCAAAGTGCCTGATATCTCATCTGTTTAATTGGAATTTTGGATAAAAACAGATAAAGACACATGAATGAACAGGCTTTCTGAAAATAAAATAGCTTTAAAAATGTTTAATAGGTTTAACTTTTATGAGGAAATCTTCAGCAGTTCCACTAAGGAAGGAAATATGTACCCATCTGGCACTTTGCTCATTTAAAATCTACACAGACAGTGAGACACCTCAGTGGTGTCTTAGGCCCTTAGGCCCAGGGTGTGATTCTGGAGTTCTGGGATCAAGTCCCACATTGGGCTCCCCGCATGGAGTCTACTTATGTCTCTGCCTCTCTCTCTGTGTCTCTCATGAATAAATAAAAAAATAAATTATTTAAAAAAAAATCTACACAGAGAGAATAGACAGACAATAGATATTGGTAAATAAAACATTCTATTCTGAAATCTTCTTAAGAGTTAATTTGCTCATTAAAGAACTTTTAGAAAATGTAGAAAGGAAAAGATAAATGAAGACAATGTAACATATTAGTGAACTTGATAAAAATCAAAATGAAGAAAGGAGAGGGGATGAATGTGAGTTGTAGGTTTATAGGCATGTGAGGTCTTATTTAATGTAGCTTTTTACCTCTAAGACTGAAAATATGTGTTATGTGTTTCTTTTCTTTTTTTCTAAAGACTTTATTTATTTATTCATGAGAGACACACAGAGAGAGAGAGAGAGAGAGAGAGAGGCAGAGGCACAGGCAGAGGGAGAAGCAGGCTCCATGCATGGAGCCCCATGTGGGACTTGATCACTGTCTCAGGATCAGGCCCTCGGCTAAAGGTGGTGCTAAACCGCTGAGCCACCCGGGCTGCCCTGTTATGTGTTTCTTAATGCAGACCAATCAACTCTCTTTGTGAAGAGAAATTTTTTAAATTGATATAAAGACAGAAGTTTATAGTTGAAGACAACTTTCTATTTCCCATGGATATCTGTAATGGGAAAGCATTGTAGCCATTATATAGGAACAGAAGTTGTGGCAGCACCCTCTCACAAAACATAGTGGTAAAGAAGACAATCCTATTAAGAATGATTTGTCAGGATCCCTGGGTGGCTCAGTGGTTGAGCATCTGCCTTAGGCCCAGGGCGTGATCCCAGGGCGTGATCCCGGAGTCCTGGAATCGAGTCTCACATCAGGTTCCCTGCATGGAGCCTGCTTCTTCCTCTGCCTGTGTCTCTGCCTCTCTCTTTCTCTGTGTTTCTCATGAATAAATGAATAAAGTCTTAACAACAACAACAAAAAAAGTGATTTGTCAGTCATTGGGAACTTTTATATACATTATAACACACAATTTCTAGTATTTTCCTTATCCTTATATTTAAAGAAAGTTCTACTTAAATGAACTTTGATTTTTTTTTCAAAATACATTCTTGGGAGTTAAAATATTTTATGTATAAGATGGTCATTGGAGACAGCAAAACTTCTAATTTCAAAATTGCTAGGGACTACACATTAATTAATAGCATTACATATTTATGAACCAATTACAATATTTACACAGGCCAAGCAGATCCCTGTTCATTTAATTATAATTTGGTTACTCTTTTGAATAAACTTTGCAGCAGTGGCAAAGCCCAATAGACTATATTTGCATTTTACAAATGAATTACAAGTTATGAAACAGAAAATTATTTTTTTGTGACTTTAGGGTCATAATTAAAATCCCATGTGCCTGAGGACAGGACTAAGTGGACTGTTTCACTGATTATTATGTACATGGGTAAAATAGACTATTTTACAAGTTATGCTTTATGTTTTTATTATTAAGCTATGACATAATTATGTTGTTATCACATTGCTTATTTGGATACAATTTAAATATCTAGTGAATAAAAAAGTATTAAGTCACTTGAGACTTGATAATTTGAATATTTATTTATACCATGATCTTCAAATATTTGCCTTTTCTAAAAATTTATAAGGAATTAATAATGCATTAAGGTCAAGAAGTTATTGGAAAAGCAAATATAGGATATGATCACATAATAATTTAAATATATCATTTTGTAGTCTGCAGACTCAAATAAAACAATTTATTAAGGTTTTATAAGAAAGTTGATTAGAGGGACACCTAGGTGGCTCAGTGGTTTAACCTCTGCCTTCGACTCAGGTTGTGATCCTGGGGTCCTGGGATTGAGTCCCACATCAAGGTCCCTGGAGGGAGCCTGCTTCTCCCTCTGCCTATGTCTGCCTCTCTGTGTCTCTCATGAATAAATAAATAATTTTTGTCTAAAAAGAAAATTCTGATTAGAGAAAGTCTTGGGATATAGTTATTTCAACCTATTTGACTTTGTCTAATTTAGTCCTGCAATATTTTTTTTTTTTTTTTTTACTGTTTAGTGCCTTCTCTTTAATGTTAGCGTGCTATATCTTTTCTCTATCCCTTTGCTTTTAATCTGTCTCTGTATATTTAAAGTGGAGTTCTTATCTACAATAGATCATAAACTTGAAAATGGTACCTTTCCTCTCCCCCTGCCAGAAGCAGTAGGATTATTTTGGGGTCTTCATTGTGACAATCTGTTGGGTTTTCTGTGAGTGAACTCACGGAATGTGCTGGGGACTCCTAAATCTGCATTCCTCCAGGAATTTCTCACTGTCAAGATGGCCACAGTGAACATCCAGCTATTTGTCATTATCACGTAAGTGTTCTTACCAGATTATAGCTCCAGCAACTTTTGCTCCAGGTAAACTGATTTTGGCTGTTACTCTGTGTATGTGTCTGTGTCTCCAGATTTCAAAGTAACAGTTTGCCCTGTGTTCTCAATTTTTGGATGCGTCCAAGAAAAGTCATTACTTATATTGACAGGAATGAATGTTTCCAAGTTCTTAACATATCAGAGCTGAAACCAGGACTCTTAAATATATTTAAGAGTAATTAAAAGTACGTTTTAAAGAACATTGGCTGATATTGGAAATGCAAATGATCTATTCAAGCCCTGAAAGAGATAAGAATTTTGTTTTCTGAACAAAGAAAACTTAGCATCAATCAACAGAAAAAGTAATTTAACCTGTCAAATGTAGTGATTAAATATTTGTGACTCAAAATGTGAATAGTGCATTATAAATAATAAAGAACAGAAATATATATATGTATATGTGAGTATATTTAAATTCATAGTAACTTTATTTTCCTTTTATAAACATAATGCAGGACCATGTAAAGAAACTTTCCAAGCAAACCCCAAAAGTATATGACTTATAATAAGAAATATATATTTGGTCTTCCTCCAGCTTTGAAATTTCCAGTGTCTTTTGTTGGTCTGTATGCTCCCATTCTTTTCCTATACATTTGTGGACATATGCATATACATATACACATTTATAAATCATTGTGTTGTGTAATTTTTGTATAAATTGTATGATATTATACTTAGTGCACCAAAGTATACTTTTCAAATTTAACAATAGTTCTTTAGGTTATTGCCACATTAGTTCAAATGAATCCTTTCTTTATGTTAGGCCTCTGAGTAGCATTTTATACTACACATCTTTAATGTTTAACCATATCTTTATTGATGAGTGTTAAGATTTTTTTGAGCAATTTTTCTAATTGAAGAATTTTCTATTTTTCCACTGCATAATTAGTCTGCTATTCAATTAAAAAAAAAATGTCCTACTTTGTTAATAGTGACACTAGTCATAGAAATTCCCCAGCACAGGATTTTTTTTAAAGATTTTATTTATTCATGAGAGATACAGAGAGATAGAGATAGAGATAGAGAGAGAGAGCCAGAGACACAGGCAGAAGGAGATGCAGGCTCCATGCAGGGAGCCCGATGTGGGACTCGATCCCCAGTCTCCAATATCACACCCTAGGCTGAAGGCAGCGCTAAACTGCCGAGCCACCTAGGCTGCGCGGGGATTTTCAAATATATATTGAAATGAAGCACATGGCTAATGCTAACTTGAAGGGTCTTCATATTAATCACCCTAAAATCAAACAAAAAAAAAATGTCATCAGAACACTCCAGCATCATGGAAGGAGGAAGGACAAGTTAAGTCCAGGTCTGCAGAGGAGTTACTTGATTTTTCAGGAGTCCATCATGATGAAAGGGTGTAGTAGGATTATATCACATGACCAGTTAGCATATAAAGGCAGACTTCATAAAAAAAAAAAAAAAAAGAAAGAAAGAAAGAAAAGAAAAAAAAAAGAAAAGAAAAAAATCTAAGTTGCTTTCTTATGAACTTTATAGTTTTGAAGGTATGGGTAATAAAATCCCACAGATCAAGAATTATCTTGGAACACAATGAGTTCAAAGAAGAAGAGCTAAAATCAGATGGAATCAGGTGTAGCAGCATCAATACTTAATCAAATACAAATACAGTAAAAGATAATCCTTCAGTTTTAGCAGGTCAACATGGGCTTAAATTTTTTTTTTCTGATATTGAATCATTTACTAAATATTTCCTTTGATAAATTTGACCAAAAGTCTAGTGCAGTTATTCTACAAAATCCTGGTATATAATGACATCATATTGGAGATGCAATTTCAATAAGGAAAAGCTCCACATATTTAGAAGTGATTAACTACTAACATATTCTAAAAATAATAACCATACATTTGTCATTAAATAATAGTAATAATAATAATAATTGGGGATATATTGGGGATGTATCAAAGGACACGTGAAAGTATTATATAGAAAAATTACATTATATATAATAATGTATATATTTACTTATATAATTTAATTTAATTATATAGAACAACTATTATATATAAAAATACATTTTTAGTGTTAACAATTATATTTTATAGCTAAAGTCTAGCAAAAAAGAGTTATGTGCAAGTGTTTGCAATTCAGTTATTTCTGAACATAATAATCCCTTTATTTCCTTTTATTATCATGAATTTTTACATTGATTAAAGTAACACCTTAGTTATCCAAAAGCAAATTCCCTACTGTGTAAGGGAACATACTCTAGGGCTAATACATATCTAGGCCTGTCATCTTAGAGGTTTTTTTTTTTTTTTTTCATCTTAGAGTTTTAAAAGTAAAGAAACACATTGCAATTTTTTTTAAACATTTTTTTGTCTATTCATTTAATAGAGACTGAGCAAGAGTATGGGCAAGAGGGAGGGTCAGAGGCAGAGGGAGAAGCAGACTCCTTGCTGAGCAGGGAGCCCAATGCAGGGCTCGAACCTAAGACCCCAAGATCATGACCTGAGCCGAAGGCAGATGCTTAACTGACTAAGCCGCCAGGCACTCCACACATCATAATTCTTATATCATGTTATTATTTCTTACTGAGACTAATTTACTGCAGCTAAACTTGCAGGTGTTTTCTTAGAAGTTTCTAGGTCATGTAGTATGATATTGATTGGATTTTTTTAAATTGAAGTGTAATTCACATACTAGTATGATTTTCTATTACAAAACATTAGGCAACTCTATCATAAACTTTTTAACTTAAAGCTGGGAAAAAAAAAAAAACTGCAGCTTTAATTTAATTCACCATATACTGTTTAGGAAATAATTTAAATTGTTAAAAATATTTTGTAATGATACATCCAGACCTTTTTTTTTATTTTATTTTTTATTTATGATAGTCACAGAGAGAGAGAGAGAGAGGCAGAGACATAGGCAGAGGGAGAAGCAGGCTCCATGCACCGGGAGCCCGATGTGGGACTCGATCCCGGTCTCCAGGATCACGCCCTGGGCCAAAGGCAGGCGCCAAACCGCTGCGCCACCCAAGGATCCCCATCCAGACCTTTCTTAATAGTATCAGCACATAGGCACACAGTATACTTAATAGCAAGCCATAATGACACAGTAATTAAAATCTATCCTGGGATAGGTATAGGACATTATCATAAATGTGCTATTGTCAAATATATCCCATAGAGATTAAATTCATTGTCATATAAATACTTCTTTCAGCATCCACTGTTCAAGGAGGTTTTTAATAACATCACAGCCTTTTCACTATTTATGATACTGTTATGGTTTATAAATTGATTACCCTTACCAATGTCTTATCTTCTTTTAATTTAACTGTGGTTGTTTCTTTGTTGTATATTAATTGTATAACTCTTTTTTTTTTTAATTGTATAACTCTTTACAGTTTTTCCTCTTCCCTAAAGAAACAGAATAAAAATGACCAAGTTTAAAGCATAACCTCTTTTTCCATTGAATCTTTTTTTGTTATGAAAATGTCTTAAATTATCCCAATTTACTGTTTTAAGTTGATCTATCTCTTCTTTCCACACCCTTATGTATTTTTTCATACAAAATTAATATATCTTAAATAAGAAGACATTTATTCTAACTAAACATAGCAGAGTAATAATACATTTATATAATTGAAATGTAACTTAAATAATAAACTAGGAGCACTTAGAAATCATTTAATATTATAATTTTTTAAACAATGATTAGTTTGGTCACTATATCCTTTGTGAGATGGTAAAATTCCAAAGTATAAAATTCATTAGTCTTTTATAAGAAAATGGAAGGCCCTCATATAAAATTTGTCTCTGTGTCTGTGGGACTAGGAGTTAATAAATGAACTACCTTCATAGGATGACTCTTACATAGTTTTAATTTTTTAAATTTACATGTATTGATTTCTCATCTGTATTTTTATAGTATACCTATTTTGGTATTACTCTTCAGAGTTAGTAATTTAAGATAGTAACAACCAATATGCGAGACAAGAGTCACCATTCAGAATTATGTTTACTCCCTTCAGTTGAATCAGGAATGGCCTTCCTTTCTTTCTTCAGCTACATCAGATATAGTTCTTTAAAACTAATAAGTAAATTGAGTGATTTAGAACTAAGGGCTTAGAGTTATTAACTGCAATTGGACCAATCAGTAAATATTTAGCAATTTAAAAAATTTAAAACTCCATATCAAGGACATAAAGTTATTCCCTACCTATTTGATGGAATATTGTGAGTCTCCAAAGAAAAAAAAATTATAATCCATGTTTGAATGTTTTGTAAACTATAACTTTCTAAAAGCTAATAAATATTTTGAAAACTATGAATTTCTATAAATATCTGTAATGTTTTTACTTCTCATATCAGAAGATATTTATATACTTTTGCCATTAAAGTTTCCAATTTGATTCCTTGGAATTATTTCAAGCATTTATTTTGGATATTTTTACTTTCATGCCTTTCTGCTCATCACTGTTCATCTTTGAGGAGATCCATGCTCACCTTTCAGCCACCTTTATGCTATCACCATATTTCCAGAACCACCTATCCCAGCAAATGAAATAGGAAAACCCTGAGATTACTTTCAGTTTCTCTTGTCAAATTTTCTTTCACTTGGAGCTCTTCTCTAGCCAGTCTGGTGCTCTTCATCATATCTTACGATGTCAATATTAGATCACAACTTAATATGTTTCTATATCAGAAAATATTTATAGTTTTCAAATATTGGTAAAGACAAAAAATATTAATACAAGGGATTAATATCTAATGGTAAACCTGTGTCAATTAATGTAGGACCAAATATTTAGATAGGGTGATCTGCTCAGATACCTTTAAAATTATAACACTTGAGTGAATATCTACTCTGAATTATTATGAGACATCATTTCAGTCACCCATGAGGTTAGTTCAAGAGATCCTTGGAGGCAGAAGGCTTATAGGTACATGTCCTAAATTGTCTATTATTCTGATAGAACTGGCCCTTTAAGCATCAGAACTTTATCATAAATTTATAAGCTGATATTATACACAACCAACCTCTCAATGGTACTCATTTTTAGCATCTGAAAACATATAATTTCTTATAATATATAAAGCTCAGAGAATAGATCCAGTAGCATACAGTGGCTCATTAAAAATGATAAATAGTGGGAGATTTCATTCAATGTTCTGATTTCATTTCTAAACTCCTCTTTTACATCTTAATGTTCATTTTATTTTACCTTTCTGCATAATTTGACTCATTTTTTTAGTGTCAGTTCTATATCTGGAACCATTAAGGTTGCTGATAATGCAAAGGAAATGGGACAGACAAAATGCAAGCTCTAATGCAGATTGCAATTTACTGGAAGAGAAACATATACTAAAATATTCAAACAACTGATGAAGATAATTTTAGGTAGAAATAAGTTTTAAGAAGAAAATAAAAGGTGGTAATGAAGTGTCTGAGGGGGCATATTACTTGTAGGAAATCCTCTCTGTAGGAATTCATTCCTGAAGAAAAAAAGATGTTTGAACTGAGACATCAACCACAGAAAGATGTCTGAAGCAGAATATGCCAAAAGCAAAGGCCCCAATCAGAACTATAGATAGAATGTTGAAGACACATAATGGCTAGGGTGATTGGACCACTGTGAGCAAGATAGACAGTGATAAGACCTGACAATGGACAATTAGATAGGCATTAGGGTTTGTAGTGCTCTGAGAGCTAGCAGAGTTTAGATTTTACTCCAGATTCAATGTCAAGACATGGAAGAATTTAGGAAATATATAAAAAAGTATGATGATCATTTTTAAAAGATCACTTTGGATGTTTTGTGAAAAATAAATTTAAGAGGACAAAATGGAAACAGAGGTGCAGTAGTTCATACAGGAGAGAACTATAGTCCTACTATGATTTTGCTTGTCCCGTAGTGTTACTAGAAGAGATGGAGAGAAGAGGATGTTTATAACTCAATACTAGGTTAGGTGTGGGTGATGAGGGAAATGGAGGAATGAAAAGTCATTCTGTTTTTGGCTTGAACCTGTGGAAGGATGGTGGTACCATTACTGAAAGGAGGAAGATATAAGGAAGAATATGAGTACTGTTTTATCTACTTTTCTCTCATTACTCAAATCTCATCTTAAGTGAACTTATACATTTATTTTTTTCACAGTTCAATTTAATTAACTGTGTATTAATTGGGATATCGTACACAAGGTGCTATCTTGATAAGGAATTGCCCCTTCCTGGCCTCCAGAATTATAGTCGAGCACCCATACATAAAAGTCTACAATCATCAGCAGTTTAACATATTTATAAAGTGCCATATGAAAAGTTATTTGCTAACTCTTCTAGCATTTCACTCTTCTAGCAACTTCTAATAATAAAGAAGTGCCAAATGATTCTTCCTTTCACAATTTCTCCCTCAGCCTCATTTAACATTTCTCCTTGTCTCTACTACCACTCACACCTCACATGCCTTTTTGATTGAAGGTAAATTTAATTTGAAGCTATACGGAATTATAATGTAAGTCATAAATTAAAGGTATGTATATTTTCTAGTAACCACATTAAAAAGGTAAAATATATATATAGATCATAATAATAACATTTAATTCAGCTCAATATATAAAATACCATTTCAACATAAAAATATAAGATATTCTTACTTTGTCCTTTTGTCTATACTAGATCTTTTTTTTTTTTTTTTTTTTTTTTTTTTTATGATAGTCACACACAGAGAGAGAGAGAGACAGAGACATAGGCAGAGGGAGAAGCAGGCTCCATGCACCGGGAGCCCGACGTGGGATTCGATCCCAGGTCTCCAGGATCGTGCCCTGGGCCAAAGGCAGGCGCTAAACCACTGCACCACCCAGGGATCCCTCTATACTAGATCTTTGAACTCAAATCTGTATTTCACACTTGTAGTACATCTCAATTTAATTAACCTCTTTTAAAGTGCTCAATAGCCCCATGTGGAAGAAGCTATTACCGTATTGAATGGTATACCTCTAGAATTTTGGAACCATAAAAAGTTAATAAAGAATAGTAGTAGTTCATATAGAAGATAATCTTTAGGCATCACTACTATTTGACTATCTCGGGATAATAATTTCCATGATAGTACAAATTAAGTGAAAATCTCAAGGAAATAACATGTAGAATGCCAATGACTGTTAAGATAATACATATCAGTTTGAAAGACAAATTATAAGAATAGATCAGTTTATGACAGAAAATGGAGATATAGCAGTGAGTCTAAGAGAAGAGTAACCGAACAATACTAGAAAGGGGTTAAAATTAAATATCACAATGTGCTTTTAGGACATATAGACACCACCAAGAGAATAAATAGGTAAAGCTTAGTATAAGGAATCAAGGCCAGGGCTGCCAAAATGACAAAAAAAAAAAAATTGAATGAGATGGACTAAGCTTCAACTTTGTTGTGACCTTTGTGGGAAAGCAGAACAGTGCTGGGGACTGATAAGGATATTGCAAAAATAAATAGTCAGCATAGTACTGTAGATAACATAGATTTCTGAATCAAATCACATGTCATTTGTTATCATCAGTTTTCACACCTGAAAGGGAACTCAGAGATTACTTCTTCCCTAAAAATTCCTTGTTGGAATTAAGGAATACGATATTAACTATTTATAATAGTCCCTAGGACTTATCAGGTCCCCCTCCCCAAACAGTAGATGAGCTGTGCACAAAAAGGAAATACCCAGTGAGTATTATTACAAATCATTAAATGAGCTCATTTTGTGAGCTGATAATTTTGATATAATCACTTTGTCATCTAAAATGCACAATGGATAGGTTGTGTCATTTTACGACATAAGGAAAGAGAACACATTTTGCTCGGGGGTCAATGACTGCTAGGGATATGAGTTATGATCAATATTATCAACTCTAAGCAACCCACCCAACACATTCTTATGTAGCATCTGATGCCACATGTTTGATAATACAAACATACATTTTCACTGACCGCTTATTTGCATATAAAATAATAAGTGATACTAAATCCCTGGTTTACAGCCCTTGTCCTAATAAGAATAAAATTTTCATTATAAAAAAGATCTGAGGGTGGGACGCCTGGGTGGCTCAGCAGTTGAGTGTCTGCCTTCAGCCCAGGGCGTGATCCTGGAGTCCTGGGATCAAATCCCACATCGGGCTCCCTGGATGGAGCCTGCTTCTCCCTCTGCCTGTGTCTCTGCCTCTCTCTGTGTGTGTCTCTCATGAATAAATAAATAAATTAAAAAAAAAAAGATCTGGGGATTATTGGAGGCTCTTTGCCTTTGGCTTTGATTTTAGAAAAGTGCACCCATCTGGGAAATAAGCACTTACTAGCCAATAGGGAAAGTGCAGAAGTAAACTATATTCATCAATTATACAATGTATTCTATGTGAAATATCCTTGTTCTGGAAAATGAAAGGGGTGATTTAGGGGACAGAGCATCTCAGCTCTTTCCCTTACCCCCAATGCCCCACATTTACCCAGCTCTCAGCCTATTTACAGATAATCAAAGAAAAATTACTCTCCTAATTTTGTTCTTCTTGAAGATGCCACATTTCCATAGAACCTGACATTATTTTGTTGCCATTTCCTTAGTAAAAAATGGCAATTTATTAAACGGTGGCTAGTTTAATGCACCTTGCCAACGTGAGTCAGTTGTTCCCTCTTTGCTAGAAGAATCAGATGGATTTTTAAAAATTGCACTGAAGTTGACTTTCATTCTTATTCAGTTAAGCTGTTTTCTATATGAAGACCTTGAGTTATTTGTTCAAAATAAAAATCCAATTGTCAGAACATGTTGTGAACATTGAATCTGGGGGAGAATGAAACATGATGTTTTCATCATTCCTCATTGATTTCTTCCCTCCGGTTAGATGATCACTTCAATGTAAGTTTCCACATTATTTTTTAAAAAGCCTTTTTAAGATAGCATATTGGGATTCTATACAAAAATAACAAATGTCTAAATTGTTAGACATTATGATTAAGATTATGCTTAATCTTGCTGTTCTATAAGATGCATGACTTAATAACATATAAAAATTGCTGGTTTAAAAGTAGCACAATTGTGGAAAATAATATACTTTGAGGAAGCAAAGGCTGGATATCAGTCTAACATGCTGTGTAGGAAAACAATATTGTTTTTGGTTTTGGAGAAGAGCCATTTTGTATAAAGAAAAGTGAAAATAAGAGAAATCTGTGAAATTTACTTATAGGATAACATTCAACAAACTTAGTTCAATAGAATCTGCACAGTTTTTTTTTTAAAGACTCTCCTTTGTATATACTGAAATTTTCATCAAAGTCTCATTTTTTTTTTCAGCTACAGATTTTTATTAGATGAAGGATGTCTTAGGTTAGCTCAAAGGAAAGTGGTGACAATCGGCAAGCACTCCTCCATACAAGAAAGGAAGCATTCTTGGCTAATGGGGATGGGTAGTTATGATATCTAAAGGTCAGTGTCTTCTGCTTAACTTTCACCACCCAGGAAGATCTTCCCCTTGGCACTCAACATCACCAGTCCTGACATGAAAGGGTCTGCAATGAGCTAGTTCACTTGGCCAACAGTTCTTCCAGTTCTGGCCGAGCTTTGAATCTTCCCTTGAAGTCTTCTTCAGTGTGTTCCTTCACTGACAATCTGACTTCTTCAGGAAGATTGCTTTGGATTATTTCCAAGAAAATCTCTGCAAATGTAGCACTCAAACCACTGATCTGAACCACTCGTTCATGAGTGGTAAGAACTGAGTCCAGGAGCATTTTGTTACGTTGGTCCTGCAGCCACAACACTTCCATGGTTTTGGTGAGCATTGCATAACTTTCCTCAACTTTAATGGATAGATAGTTGCAGAGGTGATGAACATACTGAACTCTCTGCCAGGGCCATGTCGTACGCAGTCAGGTGAATGTTTAAAACTCCATATTCATAATCTGACCCCAAATTAATGGGTCTCACTTCTACTTTTCCCTTCTTCTTCTTGGGCTCCTGTGCTTTAACTAGGTGCTTGTATCTTCCAATGCCATGGGTAGGCTTTGACTTGTAGTGCTGACTGGTATTTAGCAGAATGCCACCTGCAGAACAGATGGGATTTTCTCCTGAAGTCCTGAGCCTATATATAAAATGTGTCAGGTGGTGATACCTTAAGAGAAAAAAGCCTTGCTTAAAAATGGTATCGGTCTTCAGACACAGCATCTTTCTCAGAGCTCCGTTCATCCTTTGCTGCTGCGGCTGGGAACTGTTTTTTTCCAAAGCCTCATTTTTGTGTTATGTTTGTAAGTGGTCATTTTCAATAGCTTGAATAGTTCTCTCTTTATTCATTAAAATGAATAAAGCTGATTTTGATAAGAAAAAAACCTTGAGGGGGATCCCTGGGTGGCTCAGCGGTTTAGTGCCTGCCTTTGGCCCAAGGCGTGATCCTGGAGTCCAGGGATGGAGTTCGGGCTCCTGGCATGGAGCCTGCTTCTCCCTCTGCCTGTGTCTCTGCCTGTCTCTCTCTGTGTCTATCATGAATAAATAAATAAAATCTTAAAAAAAAAAAAAAGAAAAAACCTTGAGTTTAGACTTCATTCATATATTCACATAATATTTAGAATCAACTACTGGATAAATTATTGCCTTCTGTATAACAAACTACTTCAAAGTTAGTAGCTTAAATCAGCCCTTTTACTGCTTATGGTTCTGTGTGTGGGTCAGGAACCATGCAGACCTTCTCAGAGTTGGTTTGTCTCTTCCTGTGGTGTTAAGCCAGCTCAGCTGGACTGTAGGATCCAATTTGGCTTTACTCATATATGTCGTTATTGCTAAGGGGGGACTAAAAAGTCTGAAAACTGTCTAGTCCTCTTTGTAGTCTCACATTTTTCAAGGTCTGTCCATGTCTTCACGCTGTAGTGGGGTGGGGAGTCAAAGTTTTTTACATGACGACTCAGGTTCCAAGGGACCTAAGACACTTTATTACTTAAAGTAAGTCACAAGGATAGCAAAGCACATCAGAGAAAACGTAATAGATCCATCTCTCAATAGGAGGTGCAGCATGTGGATATAGAAAAGGAAGGAATTATTGGTAGCAATCTTTGTAAACAATTTGTCACAACTACCAAATCCTATACTGTATTCTGCATAAACTGTTCATTTTTTTTGTCCCTATGGTTATGCCTCCATGTTAACTTGATCTATAACTTATCTCCCAAGGTCCATTGCAAATATCTCTCACACATCAAATTTTACATATGGGTCTGACACATATCTTAGAAGATTGATCCTCACCTTGAAAAGAGTAAAATTATATCTCTTTCTTTTTAACATTTTTGTTTACATTTTATATAATTCTTTTGGCAACCCTGAAAACAAATGAAGCACTAAGTCCAGTGGTCAGTAAATCATAATCGCACCTGAGTTAGGAACATCATTTGACATAGTATATTATCTGCTGTTTCTTGAAACCCCTTTTCACTTGGCTTCAGAGTTAATACACTCTGATTTTATTGCTACCTCACTGGTCTCCAGATCTTTATTGTCCTTGATGGATTTACCTTTTTTTTTTTTTTTTTTTTTTTTAGTAAAAAGTGTGAGGCTTGAATATACAACCCTGAGATTAAGACCTGAACTGAGATCAAGAGTCAGACAATTAACTGACTGAGACACCCAGGTGCTCCTCTCCTCTTCTTGATGGCAAATTTTTATAAAGTCCCAGAGCTCAGTGCTGTGACCTCTTTTCTTCATATTCATAATTTCCTTCCTCTCATCTATACTAATGGCTTCAATGTCATCTATAATTATCAATCCAAATTTATACTTCTCTACCTTTTAGAAGTATATATCCAACTAGCTAGTTAATATTCCTACTTGAATGTCTAATGAACACCCAACATTTCTAAAATCAATATCTTTATTTTTAAATTCTACTTCCATCTGCTGCTCTACCAGTTTCCTCATGGGATTAAATGGTACCACTTGCTTAACCTAAAAATCTTATAATCATCTTTAAATCCTTTCTTTTTGTCTCATCCCTCATCTCAACAATCAAGAATTGTCCTTTAGATTTACTTTCAAAATGTATACTGACATTGTATCACCGTATTCACTCCTAATGATCTTCTCTAAACCACCATCATCTCCCAATTAGACCACTATGGGGTCATCTAAGCTCTCCTTCCTGTTTCTACTCTTTAAAGAAAAAAATCATTGGAGTATACATGATATATAATGTTACATTAATAGTATTTCTATACACTAATATTGCAGAAAGAGAAATTAAGAAAACAATTTCATTTACAGTTGCACCAAAAAGAATAAAATAACTAGGAATAAAATGAAGAAGGTAAATCCATAATCGTGAAAACTATAAAACACTGATGAAATTGAAGGTGATGCCAACAAATTGAAAGATATACCATGCTCATGGATTAAAATAATTAACATCTCTAAAATGCTCATAGGTATTCAATGAAATCTCCATAAAAGCACCAACAGCACTTTTCACAGAACTAGAACAAATAATACAAAAATTTTTAGGGAACCACAAAAGACCCTGGGTAGCTAGAGCAATCCTTAGAAAGAACAATAAAGCTGTAGGTATCACAATTCCAGATTTCAAGATATACTACAAAGCTGTGGTAATCAAAACAGTATGGTACTGGCACAAAAACAGACACATAGATCAATGGAAATGAATAAAGTCCAAAAATAAATCCCATTTTCATTATTATTCCCCTATAACCTTTCTTCACAATCAGTTGGAATAATCTTTTAAAATTTGTCATTTTTTTCTCAACTCAAAATCCTATGAAAACATTTTATTACACTGAGAATATTATCCAAATTTTCTTAACATGGATACATTGTTCCAATGTGCTCTCAGTTCTCACTATTATAAATCTAAGCATTTTCTGTGTCCAGAAAATATGTCCAGCATGTTCTCAACCCCAGGCCTTTGAGCCTGCTAATTATTCTCTCTGGAATAATCTTTTAGATATTTGTTAGAGCTTGCTCTCTCACCACCCACAGGTGTTGGCTCAAACTGTATCACAGAATGTTCTTTCATGAATATCCTACCTCAAAGGGCAAGTCATTCTTATTACTCTTTTTCACATCACCTAGTTTTATTTTCTTTTCATAATTTTTAAGAAATAAATATCATAGTTTATATGTGCTAAATTTTTAGGGAGATAAGCTCAAAACCCAGGAGTCAGGGGAGATTCCTGGGATGAGAGATTTTAATTTAGTGATTAATTTCTAAGTCTCCAACATTAAAAATTCATTTCAGAACTAAGCCATTCTATTCAAAGTATATGTAACAAAAGTCTCATTAACCATAGCCTTCCTCTCCTCTGTATTTTTAATTTAGGGGTTATGAGACAAAATCTCTGAAATAGGTGTCAGAATACTAATGCAACATCATTCATTAGCAATGCAACATGGAGTAAAATTTCTAAACTTCTCCAGATGTCAGTTTATGGACATTTAAAATGGGGATGGGGCGACTAGATGGCTCAGTCAGTTAAGCATCTGCCCTTGGCTTAGGTCACGATCTTGGGGTCCTGGGATCCAGCCCAGAATTGAATTCCCTGCTCAGTGGGGAGTCTGCTTCTCCTTCTCTCTATACCCCTGCCCCATCTCCCACTTGTGTGTTCTCTCTCAAATAAATAAATAAAATCTTAAAACAAAAATAAAATAGGGCACACTTGGGTAGCTCAGTTGGTTGAACTATGCCTTCTGTTGGGGTCATGATATTGGGGTCCTGGGACTGAGCCCCACATCGGCCTCCCTGCTCAGTGAGGAGCATGCTTTTCCCTCTCCCTCTGCCCTTCCCCACTACTTGTGCTTTCTCTCCTGTACTCTCTCTGTCATATAAATACAATCTTTTCAAAAAGTAAAATAAAATAGGGATAAAAAAGCAACTGTTTTGCACTTTATTTTTTAAGATTTTGTTTATTTATTTAACAAAGATTGGGCACCAGCAAAGGGAGTGGCAGAGGAAGAGGGAGAAGCAGGCTCCCTGCTGAACAGGGAGACCAATGTGGGGCTTGATCCCAGGATCCTGGGATCATGATCCCAGCTGAAGGCAGATGCTTAACTAACTGAGCCACCCAAGTGCCCCATTTTTTTAATGGAGCTGTTGTGAAGAAAGGGTAATGTTTAATGTTTTGAGCACAGTGCAAATGTTTTATTAGCACCTATTGACTACAAATCTATTTTATTCACTGCATTGGAATATTGTGTGTGTATATATATATATATATATATATATATATATATATATACACACTTTCACTTCCTACCCTAGCTGAGGTTAATGTATGTGTATATATATATATATATGATCTAGGGTCTCTTTCTTTGGTTTTAATAATAATAGGTGTTTGTGAGGATACTTGGGATAAAAGAGTGACTCTTTGTTTCTCTCTTAGCTTAGTTCCTTTTAAAAATATATTCTTTATTTCTGTCTTCTTTTGGGGGAATATTAAAACTCAATGCCAAAGAAAGCAAATGAAAATGTTTAAAGTAACACAACTGAAATTTTAACACATCAGCGTTCAGTATATCAATTAATAACTGCTACAACTGTACTACATGAAGATGTTTAAGAATAGATTAACAGATGTGTTGAGTATCAGCAAACAAATTGGTAGGATAATTAATTTAGACCCCTACTTCTGCTTTCCAACACCAGTCTCCTCTAGAAACATTTTTTTTTTTCTTTTTAGGTTAGAGTACAATCACAGCAAGCCATAATTGTCACTTACATTCACCTCATTCATGTGGCTTGTTGTTTAAACTTGAAATATATTTCTACTGACACAGCAACAATAGAACTATCAATGGATGAAAACCATTTAAATGTTCCAAAACTCTTCTGAGTTTTGGGCCTTTCACTTCCCATAAAAAGGAAATAAGTTGGTTGGCATTAAGCATCATTTTTAAAAATAATTATGCATTTCAAAAGCTTCTTTGGAGATTGAACAATGAAATGTTATTGAAAGGTAAGAAAATTATATTTTTGAATTTACAAAAATGTGTATTCTCTTAATAGAAGATATAAAATACACTGCATGGTGGCATCTAATAGTTTAGATTGATGGAATTTACATTAGTTTTTAAAGAAGTTCAATTTAAAATTCACTTTTTTCATTATCTTATCACTTTAACCAGACATCTGCAATTTTTCAAACATTTCAATTCAAATAGTAAGATTTTTTTTTTTCAGGGAAATCATCTATCACAAAAAAACAAAAACCAAAAGCTCTGGCAGGTGACCCACGGTAACTTAATAAATGTGCCAACTGTATTCTTTCTGATAAACTTCAATCCACTGAATAGACTGCAAAGTTTTCAGGGCTATAAGTTTGCTTTTAAAAGAACCCTTGGCCAAAGTTCTTCAACTAAGAGTGAGTCTAATTACCTCTTGTAGATGTTCATCAGTAATAACAGGATTCAGGTGTTTTCAGGAATTCAGCTTTTATTCCATTGAAGTAGCTAAAATGTTACTTTCACTTCCTACCCTAGCTGAGGTTAATGTATGCTTGAGTTTAGTGAGTATTTGGCATGCATATTTGGTCAATTTACCTCAGTTCATTTATTTTTGAGTTTATCTAAAAAATGTGATGGTGGATATTTTGTTCAGAAAGGCAAAAATAATATGCTAAGAAAAAACTGAGTAGTTTTTTGTAGTGTACATTAAATCATTATGTAGTGTAATTAAATCATTATGACCATGCTCAAATCTAATTTTTCATTAGAAAAATTAGGGAATAAATTGGATGAGATTCTTAGAGTAAACTATGAATGGAAAATTATTGTATATTTGGTGCTTTTTCAATTACCATAGATCTAATTTGATTATTTATGTCCATTATTAAGTTTACATTAGTAACTCATATTTAGAGGAAAATAAGAACTGATTAAAATATTTTAGACCTAAGGTACATTCTAGGTGCAAGAAAATACTATATTTTGTACACACATCATTTTGTTTTCTCAGGGTAAAATATATGTTTTACTGTTTATAATCATGTATAGCATAGCAGTAATTGCAATCTTGTCAAATTGATAATGAAAAACAGAACACTAAGATTTCCTAAAAAGTACAAAGTGTATCTGGTGAAAAATTTTTTTAATTTATTTTTTATTGGTGTTAATTTTACCAACATACAGAATAACCCCCAGTGCCCGTCACCCATTCACCCCCACCCCCCGCCCTCCTCCCCTTCCACCACCCCTAGTTCGTTTCCCAGAGTTAGCAGTCTTTATGTTCTGTCTCCCTTTCTGATATTTCCCACAAATTTCTTCTCCCTTCCCTTCTATTCCCTTTCACTATTATTTATATTCCCCAAATGAATGAGAACATATAATGTTTGTCCTTCTCCGACTGACTTACTTCACTCAGCATAATACCCTCCAGTTCCATCCATGTCGAAGCAAATGGTGGGTATTTGTCGTTTCTAATGGCTGAGGAATATTCCATTGTATACATAAACCACATCTTCTTTATCCACTCATCTTTCGATGGACACCGAGGCTCCTTCCACAGTTTGGCTATTGTTCCGGTGAAATTTTAACATAAACTAATATACATTTGTGAAGGATAGAGCTGATTTATAGCTGAACTGAAAAAGCTCTAACTTCATCACTGGGGAGGCCTGGATGTTTGGTTTTGGCCGCTCCTGGCCATGATAAGTGCTATAGAATTTATGATGTGCTTTTCAAAATCTTAAATTCCTCTGGCAATGGAATTTTATTAACGGTTTCTATCTGCATAATAGTTTAGATGGCTTGATGTGCCTATGTGACTAGAAGGACATAAAGCCCCTGCTGGGAAATTCTGAAGAGATATTGAGGATGGCCACAAGATTCATTCTTTATTCATCTTGACATTCACTGGAGACTTTATATGTTCTAGAAATGGCTTCTTGTCTCACCCCTTTGCCCTGACCCCTGCACCAAACTCAGTAATTCTCTATCTCCCACTTCCATACCTCTGTTTACTGTCAAAATTTACTTAAAAACTCAAAATTATAGTCTCTTCAGCTATTAAGAGGCAATGAAGTGAGGGAGAAAAGTTATTACCATCAAGTTTCATGTATTATGATTATAATATAAACAGTCTGATGATGCAACTGAAGAAAAAGAACAATGGAAATAATTTCTTCAATAAAAGCAAGATTATTATAAAATATACCAAGTAATTTTTGTAAGTATATCCAAAGCTACATTATTAAGAAAAATTCTAGGAGAAAAACATGGATATTTATGATAATTCTTTTTTTGTATGATAATTCTTAATAGCAAAAAAGAAATTTTTTTAAACAGGAAGTAAAATTAGAAGCTTTTATTTAATATATTCATGTTATTGAGCAAAGTAGGAAAATGCTATGTGTACCATGTAACAAATTTAGTAAGCAGATTATTAAATCTAGTTTAAAACATGCTTTTGCTCCATCATGTCTGCCAGAAGCAATATTTCCATGCTGAATATTTTGTACTGAAACATTCTTTTAGCCTTAGGGAGCTCATTTATTGTGATTCATACTGTACTTTTTTTTTTAGCAAGTACATTATATAGTTCTTGTACCTTTATAAATAACAAACAAGTGGAATATTTAAATAAAAAATATAGTAAAAATTATTACTCGTTTTCAAAATTTGTCAAATACATTAATATACCATATTGAAGACTGAAATAGTTTCTTATATTTGGCATTATTGTCTATATTTCTAGTTGTTTCCTTAGGAATTTGTTTGGAAGTTCGGGCTAAAATTGACGAATTTACTCACTGGATGCTGATTGCAGTTCAGGCAGAGGAAAGAATTCTCCTTTTGTTGCATCCTGACCACGGAGTATGATGTAGCAAAGGCCACCTCTGGGACAGTAGTCTCAATTCAGCCTGTGGGACATTTAGAAAATGAGTCTATTTTTTGTTACACTCATACAGGCAGAGAATTACAAGCCAGAATGAATTGTTCTCCTCATTCCTTTTTTTTCCCCAATAACATGCGTATTTCTCAGTTCAGCACTTTGATTATGAAAATTATTTAACCATCCCTTTAAGTACAATCATAGTAATCTATTTTTAGTCTGGAAAGACTTTGTTTAAATGAAAGGTGCACTATCCCTTTTGATTCTATTTTAAAATTCTCTAGTTAAAGAACTCCAAATTTGTTCCAATAACAGTGAAATTTAAGTGTGAAATTGAACAAGCTGGTCTCATAAAGGACGGGGTGTGGCTTTGATCCTTAGCCTGCCTCACACCGGTTCAGAGAGCTGCAGACCCAGGGCTGAAAGCAGACAAACCACACCAGAACCATCCTCTGTCATTAATTTGTCTCAAAGTGGGAAGGTTTGAGGGCTGGGGGGAGGTGGGGAGGGTGATGTGGGGATGGTCTGTGTTTTCAAGAGTGGGGGAATGATGTTTAAACACAAAAATAATTTTTTTTTCATTTCCAGAAAAAAAAATAGTAAATCTATTCTAGTAAATAGAATAGTAAATCTCAGTTCTCTACCCCATCCAACCACATCAGTGCCATCAGGATATGGAGTTGTAGGAATGAATGCGCTTCCAGAATCGATCCATAAGAAGTTCATGTTTAATTCAGCTTTGTTATTTTGTGTATTTGATTTTCTGCTTAATCTTTATAATCAAATTTTACTAGTCTGTCATGTTCTAGTAAATTTACTATTCCTAGGATTGCTTAATCTTTTCTTTGTCTTGGCTTCCTTTGGCAAGTTTTTGTTTGTTTTAATTTCGCTTGTTTGTTTGTTCAGTGTTTTTTTTTTTTTTTTCTTTTAGCTACGGAATCCATGTTCCTTCTTTCTTCCTTATAAGGTACTTTGCTGCAGTTCTATTCAACCCTCTTTAAATGTCTCTTTCTGAAATGAGCCATGTTTATTACCTAAGGCATATGTCTTTATTTTTAATTAGATGACATACTCACATATTGCCCCCATCTATTTGTCATTTCAAATGCCACAAGAAAAAGGTTAGGAAAACTAAGTAATTGTCTCTGAATGCCAGTGTTTGCTTTCTAGAATCATATTTGTCTACGTGCTTGGAATTGGGTTCATAGATAGCCTCTTCAGATACAGCTTTTGGTTCAAGAATCTTTGACTTCATCTGTGAAAGAAATAATGGCAGTTTTTCTCAAAGACGTATTTTGGTCTGTCAGTAAACAGTAGATTATCAGAAGATCACTCTTGCCTCTAGCTATCACACAGAGCTGCACAGCTTGTTACAATAGATAAATTCGTGTTCTCACAGATCATTAGGCACATTTTGAAAAGGAGCTCTGGAGCCTGCCATTTCACATACTGTAAACAAAGTACTAGATTGTGAATTAAAATGTAAGCAATCATTTCACAAGCATTGTTTATTGTTTCTCAAAATTTTTCCCCTAATATGCCCATATATAAAGCAGCGGCAGGCTTTAATATTCCCAATAGGATATTCTTCTGACTATTTTTTCTCTAAAGATATTTTGGTAGCAAACGACTTCAGAACTTGATTTTATTAAATTTTCTTGCCTGAACAGAGATCATTTAAGAGCAGGGACTGATATACTCATTACTATAAGTCTCTTACATATCTTACTCAAAAGAATTTAAATGTGCCCAATGGTCATATTTCAATAAATATCTTACATATTTTATATCTTTATATTATTTGTCTCACAGAGAATCACTGTGTTGTGTGCATGCCCACTCTTGTCCATGAATCATTACTTGTACCCTGATGTTTTAGTAAGTTCTATTATTTTCATGGTATCATTAAATAAATGTTCATTATTCTTGGTATTTATAAATCAATGACATGTTTTGAATGCTAAAGAAAGTCACATTTCAATAGATCAAAGCACATATTTTCAAGGAATATAAAATTATTTTTAATTATATAAGTGCTTTTAATAATAGACCAGTTTAAAGAGAAATGAAAATTAAAAAGACAGTTTGAAAATGCCACAAATTACTATTAAAAAGACATGTGACTTCTTATTCCTGATGAGGCATGTTTCAAAATATCATAATTTCCTGTTTATTCGTGTATTTCAGTTATTATTTTCTAAACTCCTTAAGTTAAAAAAAAATCTTTATTTGTAAATCAAACACTTGCTAGAAATAACACAGTGCCCAGACTATTAGAAGTGTAAGTAGTTCAAAAAAATTAGGAAATAGACTCTACCATCAATACCAGTGTAACAAAGGTGAATTTTTAAAAGCTAGTTTCTGATGATATACAATGTTATAAATGAAAGGGCTTAATTCCTTATAGTGATGGGAATTAGAGTGGTTTTCAGTCATAAACCATTTGATTACTACAAAGAGAGTTAATCTAGGATGGCTAAGGAAATACACTGGTAAGGTTTTAAACAATTATTTATGTTGATATATTGGTAACTGGGTACTCTGGGACTAGACATTTGTATTTCTGACTCATTAATATGGACGAAGGTGATACTTTGCAGATTCCAGATACATTATCCTGTGACTCTAAGGATTGGACCTGATATCTATCTTTGGAGAAATCTTTTATGTTTGGAAGTAGTTATGTGGACACCATTATTCTCTTCCTACATCATAACATGCTTTATGCTGCTATCAGGATTATATTCCAAAAATAAAAATCTGTTCTCAGACAAATATATGAAGACTCCCATAACTTCAAATCAAGCTAACTTTTATCCCTTAATATAATATGCAAGTCTCTGGAATATGTGATTTAACTCTCTCTCTCCAGTTACCATAGCTCAAACTTGATGAACCTCTTATCTCCCAAACAGATTACACAATTTTGTACCTCAAAGCTACTGCTTTTACCATTGCCTGGGGTTCTACCCTATACCACATTTGGCAATTTTATTTTCTGTCCTTGAAGACCCAGATCAAAACGTACCTACCTCAGCAAACTCTCAAATAATTGCATGATCTAAATTATGGGACTCCCTTATTTTGGTCCTCTAGCATTTTCCTCATTTCTCCTATACAATAGGATGTTATGAGAGTGTCTGCACTGAATTTTGACACACACAAGACAAAGACTTTATATTCCAAAATCGGGGATGCCTGGGTGGCTCAGCGGTTGAGCATCTGCCTTTGGCCCAGGGCGTGATCCTGGGGTGACTGATCAAGTCTTACATAGGGCTCCCCATAGGAGCCTACTTCTCCCTCTGCCTATGTCTCTGCTTCTCTCTCTGTGTCTCTCATAAATAAATAAATAAAATAAAATAAGCTCCAAAATCAGTACCTACATTGACTAATGAGATTTTTAATAAATAAATAAATAAATAAATAAATAATACCAATAAAGGTTGTATTTTTATCTTCATTTCTATTAAATATTTATAAATAATAAGACAAAGTGTTATAAAATCCATTCACTCTGCATATACTATTTAATGAGAACTAGCAAAAACCATCTTTCATTAAAAACACAAATGACAATATGAATTACTTTTGTCCTGTTATAATTTATATGAGTAATAAAATAAGCATGTATACATTAATTAAAATATTAAAGTGATATATTTAATTTTCAGATGAAAAAATATGTTTCTCTTACAGAATCTATCAAATATATACATACTGTCCTCCTGTTCAACCTTCGGTATCATATAAATTAACTAGAATTTGCACAATTTTAAAGAGTAATGCTGTCAAGAGTATATTCTGTGCAATGAAAGCTTCATTAGTATAATAACCTCAGTCTATGTATGTAACCTATAGACAACCTTCAAGAATTTTAAAGTTTACTTGTTATATTTTGTCCTACATTATTCTCTAGTGTCTCATTTCACTCATTCCAGTCTTTCTCTATTAATTTTCTAACTATTTTATTTATTTATTTGAGAGAGAACACATGAGCATTATTCTCATATGGGGCAGAGGGAGAAGCAGACTCCCTGCTGAGCAGGGAACCTAATTCAATGTGGGGCTGGATCCCAGGACCCTGAGATCATGACCTGAGCAGAAGGTAGATGCTTAACTGACTGATCCACCCAGATGCCCCAGTCTTTTTCTATTATTTATCAACAAATACTTTTGAAAGTATTTTTAGGGATCCCTGGGTGGCACAGCGGTTTAGCCCCTGCCTTTGGCCCAGGGCGCGATCCTGGAGACCCGGGATTGAATCCCACTTCGAGCTCCCGGTGCATGGAGCCTGCTTCTCCCTTTGCCTGTGTCTCTGCCTCTCTCTCTCTCTCTCTCTCTGTGACTATCATAAATAAATAAATAAATAATTTTTAAAAAGAAAGTATTTTTACTTTAGTTCTTATTTATGTAACCAATCAAAAACTGACCACAGAACCACAGCATTTTTTGTCAAGTGTAAAAAAGCACACATACCAAACACACATACACCTGTACATGGACACACACCTACAAAATAGGAGTATCATCTCCTTTGCTTTAAGTACTATACTATTAAGGTATATCTATTTCATTTTGGTGAGGCAAACCCCACCATACTAATAAATACTTGAAAGTATTATTTATGTGTTTGCTAGCTTTTGTCACCTTCAACATTGTAAGACATATCATCTTGGTCCTACATTAATGTTTTTTACAGATACATTCATTTAACTATTTTCAAGGACTTTTACCTTAATAAAGACAGAGGAAAATAAAAATATCTGGAAAAATGATGTTAACTGAAGATATTTCTATATGTATCATAAGGAGGGATTTTCTGGCTAATATCCCCGGGAAAATGGAAGTTGAGAGAGGTGAAGATGGGCATTTGCAACTGCTCTTTCTCAGGGAATGTTTGAGGATTTGGAAGAGATATCTATGAGCCAAAGTAGCATTTCTAATCTCTGTAATGGGAAAAAGGCTAGTGGCAGGACTATATGCTGGGCTTGGACCTATAGTAGGGAGAATGACAGGAGCACCAGGAAGTCCACAGCATCAAAATCCAGAATCACAGCACCTCTTTATTTTTTATTATTATTATTATTTTTTAAAGATTTCATTTATTTATTCATGATAGACAGAGAGAGAGAGAGAGAGAGACAGGCAGAGACACAGGCAGAGGGAAAAGCAGGCTCCATGCCGGGAGCCCAATGCAGGACTCGATCCCGGGACTCCAGGATTGTGCCCTGGGCCAAAGGCAGGTGCTAAACCGCTGAGCCACCCAGGGATCCCCCCACAGCACCTCTTTAGAGTGAGGTTTGATGAGAAGAAAAGTAATCTCACCTGTACTCCATTCCCCACCTTGCCCTATATGACCCTATACGACTGCCCAGGCTCTCACAAGCAGGCTAAGGAGAGCTGAGAAACATATAACAATGTAATACCACTGAATTTCAGCAAAAATCATGAGGAATACAAAAAGATAAGAAAATAGTGTAAAGGGACAAAGCAACAATCAGATTCACATGTTTCACAGAACTATCAGAATTAAAATTTATTATCAGTGATATGCTAAAGTTTCTAGTGTAAAAAAGGTATAAAAAAAGAAATGTAGGAGCATCAATAACAAGATTTTATATAATATTTCCATATCTTCTTCATAGTCATTATTTTCTCAATCAGTATTACTTCAAACTTGTTAAACCCACTAACTAAAGATATGGTAATATGTCATAATTGATGAACATATATCTTAGACCAAAAAAAGAATAATGAACTTAGATTTTATTTGAATTTATGAAAGCCTTAATATTGTGATTTTCAAAAGAAGAAAATATTGATGCCATATACTAATCATAAAGCACATGTTGAAAATATTTAAGATAATGAGTATTTTACAAATAATTCATATGTAACATTGCTTCTTTCCTAGAAATATTTTAATGCCTTCTTCTGGTATATTTTTGTAAATTTCATTTTGAAATATTTTGAATTTACAGAAGACTTACCAATGCTAGGAATTCCCATAAAGCTTTCAGTCGGCTTCTCTTAATCTTAAAATCTTACATAACCAAAACAAAACAAAACAAAAAACCTACATAACCATGGTATATTCCTCAAAACATACATTAACTTTAATACAATACTAACTAAACTACAGACTTTGATTTTATTTTCCAATGAACATTCCTTTTCTGTTCCAGGACACAACCATGGGTAACAGGTTGCACTTAATCATATCTCTTAGATCTTTTCTAATCTCTGACAGTTCTTATTCACCACGACTAACATTTTTACAGAAGATATATCTTTTGCAGAACGTCCCTCCATTTTGGTTTGTCTAATGTTTTCTTACAATTAATAAATGTATTTTTAAAGATAAATTTGTAAACTTCCTTTGTAAACTTTCTTACTAACTTATCCATTGATGTTTTCCTTTCATATAAATGTTCTATATTCAGAGCCTCCACGTTTGTGCAGACCAAAGAATAATATTAGGGTACTTCATATGAACTGTAGTGCTGTATTTACTTATTCACATAGTCCCCAGAAAGCAAAAATAGTTTATTGTTGAAGTGTGATTTACTTTAATCACTAATCAATCTGAAGACAATTGTCACTGATGTATATGTTTTAACAAACTACTTATCTCTATAGCAACATTTTAAATAGTAACTTTCTATTAGGATACCACGTGACTGTATCCTGCAACTGCCTCTTCTCTGAACATCACTACCCAAATCAAAAGAGATAGGAATGCAATCCCCAAAACTGTCAAACAGATAATTCCATGGTAAAATGCATTAAGGAAAAATGATTATGCAACTTTCCATCTTTGGGGCAATATACATTAAAATATTAAATAGATTATAAAATAAACTTCAATAAAGTCTTCCTATGCTTCCTCCTTTACTAATGGGAATTTGCTTAATAAATTTAATATGCCAGTTTTAGCATTAAAATTCTGTAAGAATATAGCATTATAAAAGCTGTCTACTCCTTTCAACTCTAATATTCTATTATTAGATAAAATTTTGTAAATTGTTAATTAACAACTTGATCTAAAAAGTGGTAAAAATAATTTACATTCATTATTATGCCTACAGATGTGAGAAATATAATACATTTTACAAAATTTTAAATACCATGTATATTGGCTTTCGTAAGCAAAATTTTGCAAATTTCTTTTCATTTATTTTCCTAAGGCATGGAGACTCAACTAAAAATGAGATTTTTCCTGGAGTACATGTGAAATTGGGTACCACAATAGAAATTAGTAAAAACAGCAATTATCTCTACTCACTACCTATTTGAACATTTTATTTTCAATTATTCAGGTATTACTGACACCTTCTCTACATACAAATATTCTGAAATTTATATTTAGTCAGTCATTTGTACATGCTCTTTTCAATGTAAAACTTAACTCCTTAGTCACTGATACAATATTGGATTTTATAATGTGCTTTTAAAAATAATATGGTATTATCATTTTGACAATTGAAAGTTATTTTTATTTTTTAAAGGTTTTATTTATTTATTCATGAGAGGCACAGAGAGAGAGAGAGAGAGAGAGAAGGGCAGAGACACAGACAGAGAGAGAAGCAGGCTTCCTCCAAGGAGCCTGATGTGGGATTCAATCCCGGATCCTGGGATCACACCCTAAGCAGAAGGCAGACGCTCAATCACTGAGACACCGAGGCATCCCAAAAATTATTTTTAGATTCAGAGTCCTGTTCAAATCAGAAAGGCCCCGAAATAGACGTTCTTTATCAGGTGATAAAAAAAAAAAAAAAAAAAAAAAAGAACGAAGAAAAAAAAGAAAAGAAAAGAAAAGAAGAAAAGAAAAGAAAAGAAAGAAAAGAAAAGAAAAGAAAAGAAAAGAAAAGAAAAGAAAAGAAAAGAAAAGAAAAGAAAAGAAAAGAAAGAAAAGAAAACACGAACTAGGGGTGGTAGAAGGGGAGGAGGGCGGGGGGTGGGAGTGATTGGGTGACGGCACTGGGGGTTATTCTGTATGTTAGTAAATTGAACACCAATAAAAAAAATAAATTAGAAAAAAAATGTTAATGAAAAAAAAAGAAAAGAAAAGAAAGAAAAAAGAAAAGAAAAGAAAAGAAAA